>NC_069124.1:26371685-26732382 GCF_026914265.1 Mya arenaria | reverse complement strand
TTGCACCCTGGTCTGCAGCCCCCGCTTACCCCCGCCCATTTTTTTTATTCCGGATTGTACCGCCGATACACCCGCATTGGCATTCTACAGCACTTGGGATAGTGCCCGGAGCAGTTTACGCGCAGCATTGCGACCGAGCACCGCAATGCACCCTGGTCTGCAGCCCCCGCTTACCCCCCCGCATTTTTTTATTCCGGATTTCACAGCCGATACACCGCATTGGCATTCTAAGCACTGGGGATAGTGCCCGGAGCAGTTTACGCGCAGCAATTGCGACGAGCACCGCATTGCACACCTGTCTGCTGCCCCGCTTACCCCACCCGCCAATTTTATTTATTCTGGATTTCACCGTCGATACACCCGCATTGGTATTCTACAGCACTGGGGATAGTGCCGGAGCAGTTTACGCGCAGCATTGCGACCGAGCACCGCATGCACCTGGTCTGCAGCCCCCGCTTACCCCACTCGCCATTTTTTTTATTCCGATTGTACCGCCGATACACCCGCATTGGCATTCTACAGCACTGGGGATAGTGCCCGGAGCAGTTTACGCGCAGCATTGCGACCGAGCACCGCAATGCACCCTGGTCTGCCGCCCCCGCTTACCCCACCCGCTAATTTTTGCTATTCCGGATTTCACAGCCGATACACCCGCATTGGCATTCTACAGCACTTGGGAATAGTGCCCGGAGCAGCTGACGCGCAGCATTGCGACCGAGCACCGCATTGCACCCTGGTCTGCTGACCCCGCTTAACCCACCCGCCAATTTTTTTTATTCCGGATTTCACCGCCGATACACCCGCATTGGCATTCAACAGCACTGGGGATAGTGGTCGGAGCAGTTTACGTGCAGCATTGCGACCGAGCACCGCCTTGCACATTGGTCTGCCGCCCCCGCTTACCCCACCCGCCAATTTTTTTTATTCCGGATTTCACCACCGATACACCCGCATTGGCATTCTAAAGCACTGGGGATAGTGCCCGGAGCAGTTGAAGCGCAGCATTGCGACCGAGCACCGTATTGCACCCTGGTCTGCTGCCCCCGCTTACCCCACCCGCCAATTTTATTTATTCCGGATTTCACCGCCGATACACCCGCATTGGCATTCTACAGCACTGGGGATAGTGCCCGGAGCAGTTTACGCGCAGCATTGCGACCGAGCACCGCTTTGCACCCTGGTCTGCCGCCCTCGCTTACCCCACCCGCCTATTTTTTTTATTCCGGATTTCACTGCCGATACACCCACATTGGCATTCTACAGCACTGGGGATAGTGCCCGGAGCAGTTTACGCGCAGCATTGCGACCGAGCACCGCATTGCACCCTGGTCTGCCGCCCCCGCTTACCCCACCCGCCATTTTTTTTATTTCGGATTTCACAGCCGATACACCCGCATTGGCATTCTACAGCACTGGGGATAGTGCCCGGAGCAGTTGACGCGCAGCATTGCGACCGAGCACCGCATTGCACCCTGGTCTGCCGCCCCCGCTTACCCCACCCGCCAATTTTTTTTATTCCGGATTTCACCGCCGATACACCCGCATTGGCATTCTACTGCACTGGGAATAGTGCCGGAGCAGTTTACGCGCAGCATTGCGACCGAGCACCGCATTGCACCCTGGTCTACCCCATTCGCCATTTTTTTTATTCCGGATTTCACCGCCGATACACCCGCATTGGCATTTTACAGCACTGGGGATAGTGCCCGGAGCAGTTTACGCGCAGCATTGCGAGCACCGCATTGCACCCTGGTCTGCCGCCCCCCGCTTACCCCACCCGCCAATTTTTTTATTCCGGATTTCACCGCCGATACACCCACATTGGCATTTTACAGCACTGGGGATAATGCCCGGAGCAGTTTACGCGCAGCATTGCGACCGAGCACCGCATTGCACCCTGGTCTGCCGCCCCCGCTTACCCCACCCGCCAATTTTTTTATTCCGGATTTCACAGCCGATACACCCACATTGGCATTTAAAAGCACTGCGGATAATGCCGGAGCAGTTTACGCGCAGCATTGCGACCGAGCACCGCATTGCACCCTGGTCTGCCGCCACCCGCTTACCCCACCCGCCAATTTTTTTTATTCCGGATTTCACCGCCGATACACCCGCATTGGCATTTTACAGCACTGGGGATTGTGCCCGGAGCAGTTTACGCGCAGCATTGCGACCGAGCACCGCATTGCACCCTGGTCTGCCGCCCCCGCTTACCCCACCCTACATTTTTTTATTCCGGATTTCACAGCCGATACACCCGCATTGGTATTTTAAAGCACTGGGGATAGTGGTCGGAGCAGTTGACGCGCAGCATTGCGACCGAGCACCGCATTGCACCCTGGTCTGCCGCCCCCGCTTACCCCACCCGCAAATTTTTTATACTCTGGATTTCACTGCCGATACACCCGCATTGGCATTCTACAGCACTGGGGATAGTGCCCGGAGCAGTTTACGCGCAGCATTGCGACCGAGCAACACATTGCACCCTGGTGTGCAGCCCCCGCTTACCGCACCCGCCAATTTTTTTTTATTCCGGATTTCACCGCCGATACACCCGCATTGGCATTCTACTGCACTTGGGATAGTGCCCGGAGCAGTTTACGCGCAGCATTGCGACCGAGAACCGCATTGCACCCTGGTCTGCCGCCCCCGCTTACCCCACCCGCCAATTTTTTTTATTCCGGATTTCACCGCCGATACCACCGCATTGGCATTCTACAGCACTGGGGATAGTGCCCGGAGCAGCTGACGCGCATATTGCGACCGAGCACCGCATTTCACCCTGGTCTGCCGCCCCCGCTTAAGCGCAGCATTGCGACCGAGCACCGCATTGCACCCTTGCCTGCCGCCCCCGCTTACCCCACCCGCCATTTTTATTCTGGATTTCACCGCCGATACACCCGCATTGGCATTCTACAGCACTGGGGATAGTGCCCGGAGCAGTTTGCGCGCAGCATTGCGACCGAGCACCGCATTGCACCCTGGTCTGCCGCCCCCGCTTACCCCACCCGCCATTTTTTTATTCCGGATTTCACCGCCGAAACACCCGCATTGGCATTCTACAGCACTGGGGATAGTGCCCGGAGCAGTTTACGCGCAGCATTGCGACCGAGCACCGCTTTGCACCCTGGTCTGCCGCCCCTGCTTACCCCACCCGCCATTTTTATTTATTCCGGATTTCACCGCCGATACACCCACATTGGCATTCTACAGCACTGGGGATAGTGCCCGGAGCAGTTTACGCGCAGCATTGCGACCGAGCACCGCATTGCACCCTGGTCTGCCGCCCCCGCTTACCCCACCCGCCATTTTTTTTATTTCGGATTTCACCGCCGATACACCCGCATTGGCATTCTAAAGCACTTGGGATATAGCCCGGAGCAGTTGACGCGCAGCATTGCGACCGAGCACCGCATTGCACCCTGGTCTGCCGCCCCCGCTTACCCCACCAGCAATTTTTTTTTATTCCGGATTTCACAGCCGATACACCCGCATTGGCATTCTAAAGCACTGGGGATAGTGCCCGGAGCAGTTTACGCGCAGCATTGCGACCGAGCACCGTATTGCACCCTGGTCTGCTGCCCCCGCTTACCCCACCCGCCAATTTTATTTATTCTGGATTTCACCGTCGATACACCCGCATTGGCATTCTACAGCACTGGGGATAGTGCCCGGAGCAGTTTACGCGCAGCATTGCGACCGAGCACCGCAATGCACCCTGGTCTGCAGCCCCCGCTTACCCCACCAGCAATTTTTTTTTATTCCGGATTTCACAGCCGATACACCCGCATTGGCATTCTAAAGCACTGGGGATAGTGCCCGGAGCAGTTTACGCGCAGCATTGCGACCGAGCACCGCATTGCACCCTGGTCTGCTGCCCCCGCTTACCCCACCCGCCAATTTTATTTATTCTGGATTTCACCGTCGATACACCCGCATTGGCATTCTACAGCACTGGGGATAGTGCCCGGAGCAGTTTACGCGCAGCATTGCGACCGAGCACCGCATTGCACCCTGGTCTGCAGCCCCCGCTTACCCCACTCGCCATTTTTTTTATTCCTGATTGTACCGCCGATACACCCGCATTGGCATTCTACAGCACTTGGGATAGTGCCCGGAGCAGTTTACGCGCAGCATTGCGACCGAGCACCGCAATGCACCCTGGTCTGCCGCCCCCGCTTACCCCACCCGCTAATTTTTGCTATTCCGGATTTCACAGCCGATACACCCGCATTGGCATTCTACAGCACTTGGGAATAGTGCCCGGAGCAGCTGACGCGCAGCATTGCGACCGAGCACCGCATTGCACCCTGGTCTGCTGACCCCGCTTAACCCACCCGCCAATTTTTTTTATTCTGGATTTCACCGCCGATACACCCGCATTGGCATTCAACAGCACTGGGGATAGTGGTCGGAGCAGTTTACGTGCAGCATTGCGACCGAACACCGCCTTGCACATTGGTCTGCCGCCCCCGCTTACCCCACCCGCCAATTTTTTTTTATTCCGGATTTCACCACCGATACACCCGCATTGGCATTCTAAAGCACTGGGGATAGTGCCCGGAGCAGTTGAAGCGCAGCATTGCGACCGAGCACCGTATTGCACCCTGGTCTGCTGCCCCCGCTTACCCCACCCGCCAATTTTATTTATTCTGGATTTCACCGTCGATACACCCGCATTGGCATTCTACAGCACTGGGGATAGTGCCCGGAGCAGTTTACGCGCAGCATTGCGACCGAGCACCGCATTGCACCCTGGTCTACAGCCCCCGCTTACCCCACTCGCCATTTTTTTTATTCCTGATTGTACCGCCGATACACCCGCATTGGCATTCTACAGCACTTGGGATAGTGCCCGGAGCAGTTTACGCGCAGCATTGCGACCGAGCACCGCAATGCACCCTGGTCTGCCGCCCCCGCTTACCCCACCCGCTAATTTTTGCTATTCCGGATTTCACAGCCGATACACCCGCATTGGCATTCTACAGCACTTGGGAATAGTGCCCGGAGCAGCTGACGCGCAGCATTGCGACCGAGCACCGCATTGCACCCTGGTCTCCTGACCCCGCTTAACCCACCCGCCAATTTTTTTTTATTCTGGATTTCACCGCCGATACACCCGCATTGGCATTCAACAGCACTGGGGATAGTGGTCGGAGCAGTTTACGTGCAGCATTGCGACCGAGCACCGCCTTGCACATTGGTCTGCCGCCCCCGCTTACCCCACCCGCCAATTTTTTTATTCCGGATTTCACCGCCGATACACCCGCATTGGCATTCTACAGCACTTGGGATAGTGCCCGGAGCAGTTTACGCGCAGCATTGCGACCGAGCACCGCATTGCACCCTGGTCTGCCGCCCCCGCTTACCACACCCGCCAATTTTTTTTTATTCCGGATTTCACCGCCGATACACCCACATTGGCATTTTACAGCACTGTGGATAATGCCCGGAGCAGTTTACGCGCAGCATTGCGACCGAGCACCGCATTGCACCCTGGTCTGCCGCCCCCCGCTTACCCCACCCGCCAATTTTTTTATTCCGGATTTCACAGCCGATACACCCACATTGGCATTTAAAAGCACTGGGGATAATGCCGGAGCAGTTTACGCGCAGCATTGCGACCGAGCACCGCATTGCACCCTGGTCTGCCGCCACCCGCTTACCCCACCCGCCAATTTTTTTTATTCCGGATTTCACCGCCGATACACCCGCATTGGCATTTTACAGCACTGGGGATAGTGCCCGGAGCAGTTTACGCGCAGCATTGCGACCGAGCATCGCATTGCACCCTGGTCTGCCGCCCGCGCTTACCCCACCCGCCAATTTTTTTTATTCCGGATTTCACCGCCGATACACCCGCATTGGCATTCTACTGCACTGGGAATAGTGCCCGGAGCAGTTTACGCGCAGCATTGCGACCGAGCACCGCATTGCACCCTGGTCTACCCCATTCGCCATTTTTTTTATTCCGGATTTCACCGCCGATACACCCGCATTGGCATTTTACAGCACTGGGGATAGTGCCCGGAGCAGTTTACGCGCAGCATTGCGAGCACGGCATTGCACCCTGGTCTGCCGCCCACGCTTACCCCACCAGCCAATTTTTTTATTCCGGATTTCACCGACGATACACCCGCATTGGCATTCTACAGCATTGGGGATAGTGCCCGGAGCAGTTTACGCGCAGCATTGCGACCGAGTACCGCATTGCACCCTGGTCTGCCGCCCCCCGCTTACCCCACCCGCCAATTTTTTTATTCCGGATTTCACAGCCGATACACCCACATTGGCATTTAAAAGCACTGGGGATAATGCCGGAGCAGTTTACGCGCAGCATTGCGACCGAGCACCGCATTGCACCTTGGTCTGCAGCCCCCGCTTACCCCACCCGCCAATTTTTTTTATTCCGGATTTCACAGCCGATACACCCGCATTGGCATTCTACAGCACTGGGGATAGTGCCCGGAGCAGTTTACGCGCAGCATTGCGACCGAGCACCGCATTGCACCCTGGTCTGCCGCCCCCGCTTACCCCACCCGCCAATTTTATTTATTCCGGATTTCACCGCTAATACACCCGCATTGGCATTCTACAGCACTGGGTATAGTGCCCGGAGCAGTTTACGCGCAGCATTGCGACCGAGCACCGCATTGCACCCTGGTCTGCCGCCCCCGCTTACCCCACCCGCCAATTTTATTTATTCCGGATTTCACCGCTAATACACCCGCATTGGCATTCTACAGCACTGGGTATAGTGCCCGGAGCAGTTTACGCGCATCATTGCGACCGAGCACCGCATTGCACCCTGGTCTGCCGCCCCCGCTTAGGCGCAGCATTGCGACCGAGCACCGCATTGCACCCTGGTCTGCCGCCCCCGGTTACCCCACCCGCCATTTTTTTTATTCCGGATTTCACCGCCGATACACCCGCATTGGCATTCTACAGCACTTTGGATAGTGTCCGGAGCAGTTTACGCGCAGCATTGCGACCGAGCACGGCATTGCACCCTGGTCTGCCGCCCCCGCTTACCCCACCCGCCATTTTTGTTTTTCCGGATTTCACCGCCGATACACCCGCATTGGCATTCTACAGCACTGGGGATAGTGCCCGGAGCAGTTTACGCGCAGCATTGCGACCGAGCACCGCATTGCACCTTGGTCTGCAGCCCCCGCTTACCCCACCCGCCAATTTTTTTTATTCCGGATTTCACCGCCGATACACCCGCATTGGCATTCTACAGCACTTGGGATAGTGCCCGGAGCAGTTTACGCGCAGCATTGCGACCGAGCACCGCATTGCACCCTGGTCTGCCGCCCCCGCTTACCCCACCCGCCAATTTTATTTATTCCGGATTTCACCGCCGATACACCCGCATTGGCATTCTACAGCACTGGGTATAGTGCACGGAGTAGTTTACGCGCATCATTGCGACCGAGCACCGCATTGCACCCTGGTCTGCCGCCCCCGCTTACCCCACCCGTCAATTTTATTTATTCCGGATTTCACCGCTAATACACCCGCATTGGCATTCTACAGCACTGGGTATAGTGCCCGGAGCAGTTTACGCGCATCATTGCGACCGAGCACCGCATTGCACCCTGGTCTGCCGCCCCCGCTTAGGCGCAGCATTGCGACCGAGCACCGCATTGCACCCTGGTCTGCCGCCCCCGGTTACCCCACCCGCCATTTTTTTTATTCCGGATTTCACCGCCGATACACCCGCATTGGCATTCTACAGCACTTTGGATAGTGTCCGGAGCAGTTTACGCGCAGCATTGCGACCGAGCACCGCATTGCACCCTGGTCTGCCGCCCCCGCTTACCCCACCCGCCATTTTTGTTTTTCCGGATTTCACCGCCGATACACCCGCATTGGCATTCTACAGCTCTGGGGATAGTGCCCGGAGCAGCTGACGCGCAGCATTGCGACCGAGCACCGCATTGCACCCTGGTCTGCTGCCCCCGCTTACCCCACCCGCCAATTTTATTTATTCTGGATTTCACCGCCGATACACCCGCATTGGCATTCTACAGCATTGGGGATAATGCCCGGAGCAGTTTACGCGCAGCATTGCGACCGAGCACCGCATTGCACCCTGGTCTGCCGCCCCCGCTTACCCCACCAGCCATTTTTTTTATTCCGGATTTCACCGCCGATACACCCGCATTGGCATTCTACAGCACTTGGGATAGTGCCCGGAGCAGTTTACGCGCAGCATTGCGACCGAGCACCGCATTGCACCCTGGTCTGCTGCCCCCGCTTACCCCACCCGCCAATTTTTTTTTATTCCGGATTTCACCGCCGATACACCCGCATTGGCATTCAACAGCACTGGGGATAGTGGTCGGAGCAGTTTACGCGCAGCATTGCGACCGAGCACCGCCTTGCACATTGGTCTGCCGCCCCCGCTTACACCACCCGCCATTTTTTTTTTATTCCGGATTTCACCGCCGATACACCCGCATTGGCATTCTACAGCACTGGGGATAGTGCCCGGAGCAGTTTACGCGCAGCATTGCGACCGAGCACCGCATTGCACCCTGGTCTGCCGCCCCCGCTAACCCCACCCGCCAATTTTTTTTTATTCCGGATTTTACCGCCGATACAAGCGCATTGGCATTCTACAGCACTTGGGATTGTGCCCGGAGCAGTTTACGCGCAGCATTGCGACCGAGCACCGCATTGCACCCTGGTCTGCCGCCCCCGCTTACCCCACCCGCCAATTTTATTTATTCCGGATTTCACCGCCGATACACCCGCATTGGCATTCTACAGCACTGGGTATAGTGCCCGGAGCAGTTTACGCGCAGCATTGCGACCGAGCACCGTATTGCACCCTGGTCTGCCGCCCCCGCTTAGGCGCAGCATTGCGACCGAGCACCGCATTGCACCCTGGTCTGCCGCTCCCGGTTACCCCACCCGCCATTTTTTTTATTCCGGATTTCACCGCCGATACACCCGCATTGGCATTCTACAGCACTGGGGATAGTGCCCGGAGCAGTTTACGCGCAGCATTGCGACCGAGCACCGCATTGCACCCTGGTCTGCCGCCCCCGCTTACCCCACCCGCCATTTTTTTATTCCGGATTTCACCGCCGAAACACCCGCATTGGCATTCTACAGCACTGGGGATAGTGCCCGGAGTAGTTTACGCGCAGCATTGCGACCGAGCACCGCATTTTTTTTATTCCGGATTTCACAGCCGATACACCCGCATTGGCATTCTACAGCACTGGGGATAGAGCCCGGAGCAGTTTACGCGCAGCATTGCGACCGAGCACCGCATTGCACCCTGGTCTGCCGCCCCCGCTTACCCCACCCGCCAATTTTTTTATTCCGGATTTCACCGCCGATACACCCGCATTGGCATTCTACAGCACTGGGGATAGTGCCCGGAGCATTTTACGCGCAGCATGGGGACCGAGCACCGCATTGCACCCTGGTCTGCCGCCCCCGCTTACCCCGACCGCCATTTTTTTATACCGGATTTCACCGCCGATACACCCGCATTGGCATTGGCAGCACTGGGGATAGTGCCCGGAGCAGTTTACGCGCAGCATTGCGACCGAGCACCGCATTGCACCCTGGTCTGCCGCCCCGCTTACCCCACCCGCCATTTTTTTTTATTCCGGATTTCACCGCCAATACAACCGCATTGGCATTCTACAGCACTGGGGATAGTGCCCGGAGCAGTTTACGCGCAGCATTGCGACCGAGCACCGCATTGCACCCTGGTCTGCCGCCCCCGCTTACCCCACCCGCCATTTTTTTCCGGATTTCACGGCGGGGACCAATAACAATTCATGTCATATTTAATAACTCCTACCAGGTAGCTAACACAGTGCTGATTATTCTGTTTTTATAACACTGAATTTTGACCGGTTACAATTTATTTTGTCTTCTTACCACTTTAGCATTAATTTTCTTGCCCTGCGTCGTACCATAAATGAAATGCGACAATTTAACTGAATAATAGTTCTTCGTTTGATTTTGAACTTTGTCATTAAACTCGAAATGTAAAATGACACTACATTTCTGGAAGGTTTACCAACAAAATTACTTACTTGGACGAAAAATAGTGAGAAATAGCAAAAAATCGTTGACATTTCACGTCGTTTCAATGTCCCATGCACATGTAACTTTTGTTCTTAAATGAGTTTCTACTCGACGAAGGTACCAAAAGATGAGAAAAAATTAGGAGCAGGTTCATAACTTTATTTCATCTTCCAGTTTATTCTTAAAACGGAGTTATAGTTTAAAAACTTACCTTTTTGCGTCCAAGATGGCCGTTTTTATTTACATTTCGAATGGTTAGGTGCAGGTCGATTACCCGCCCTGGAACTTGAGGCTGACGAGACTGACAACAGGATAGTTTTGAGCAACAACTTTATTCAGCCATTGGTAAACAAGGTTTATTTGTTGTTTAATGTTGTTGCTTTTTTTGTTTCCATGCACAACTTTCCGAATGACGTAAAACAGACACAACTTTATCTCAGACACGAGGTTGTACTTCAAAGCACTAACATCATATGAACGTTTATGAAAAATGTGCACCCTCCTCCACCCCCCTCCTCCCAAAAAAATAAAGGAATTTATTTATTTTTTATATGGAATGGCAGAGATTTTATTATTTTTACTGGTAAATAATTTATTGAAAAGAAAATGGTCTTATATATTTAAAGAAAATGCACAAAACATCAATTTTTGAACTTAAATATAAAAATCTGCGATCTAATTTTTTTGTCAGCAGTCTTATATAACTGGTTTCCGTGGGTTTTCGCAAAAAATGGCTCGTTCCAAGACAAAAAATATAAACAAGTCAAAACGTTCAATATGTGAGAGTGCAGCTTTAAAACACAGTTATTTTATCTAACGATGACATTTGTGTATTCTTTCATTAATTTCTATTAATTTGTAAGAAAAAGCACATTATACAGCGAAAAGATTAGTCCAACGATGTAAAGGAGATTCACATCGTTCCGGATGAGAACGAGTTTAAATGGGCGCGCAGGAGCGGCGAAAGTGCCGCCTCCCGGTCCAGCACAGGAACCTCCGGTAGTGAGGGAAATCGGTTAGAAGTTGTTCACGATATGGCGGAAGCAAACACGCAAGAGGAAGTTTGACGTCATCAAGCTGAATGCGTAGTAATATCTTACGATGCTACATTGTAAGGTTAACATATATATGTTTCTCAGTTTAATTATATTGAGAAAAAGTAGGGGGTGCACGGTATTTCTTTTATCTTCTTCTTTAAGTGCAGTTGTGTCTTCTTACCATGTTAACACTAAGACCGTCGCCATTTTGTCAAGGCTTTCCAGTGCTAACTACCGAAAGCTATAACAAAAGAAAAAAAATAACGATCGGAAGAAAATATGAACGCTGCAATACAAAAAAGTAGGATATAGTGAAAAAACAAGGCATGGAAACCCTTTACAGGCATTTCTTTTCGATTCGCTTTATATTCGTGTAGCAATTTGTGTAATTGCATGGACCTCATGTTACCATATATTTTCATGGTTTAAAAGTTGAAAACAATCATTAACACTTTAACGTAAATTTATATACAGGCCCCAATTTCTCGAAACTTTTTAAGTCCCTTATAACAGAATTAAGCGAAGATCACTATTTTTGCTTTTTAATAATTTGCTTAATGTTTACTTGTTTAAAAGTTTCTTATATTTTAGATAGGAATTATCTTTGTGATAATCACAACTAACCTTTGTTTTATCAAAATCAAATTCAATTATGTTTTTTATTTTATAAATAAGAACACAGTTTATACAGTTTATTGCAATTTCAAGGGCCATTTCTTCGGAGCGACAGAGGAAACAAGGCTGATTATCGAACCTGGTCAAGATAATCCTGTCAAAACTCACTCTGTTGGTGATGATTAGACAAAGGCAGCGAAAGTTATTAGTCGGGCAGTTTATTTCTATAAGTAAATGGTGATATCTCTCGAGTGACAAAAGCGATATGGCTGATTATCAAATTTTGTACGAGCTATAATGCAAATACACATTTTGACCAAATGTGGTTACGACTGGAGAGAGGATTCTAAAGTAATTAATCGGACAAGTCCGATTTTAGGTAATTACTTTAATTAAAGGGCGATAACTCTTGAATGATCTAAGCGATATGGCTGCTTATAGCCATTGTCGAAGATATTATTTTCTTACACATTCTCAAATATTCAAATGATTGGACAAAGGCCTTTTATTGAAAAAGACTGATTTTGGATGATTTCATTAATTAAAGGGCGATATATTAATGTCGGGTTACTAAAGAAAAAAAGGCTTGTTATCGAACTTGTCCAAGATATTATCCCAATTCTGACTAAATTTATTAATGCTTTGACAAAAACGAAAAAGGATTGATCCGACAACATACTGGACACCTCTCGCCCACCGGCACGCATATACACCACAAGTGAAACTATTATACGCCCCGTTTATAAAACTTTTCTAGAACATTCGCCGTTTGTTTTATGATATAACATGGCTTATATTTCGCCCTTTTTTATAATCCATAAATAATTAACAGCTTTTCTATTACTATTTCTAGTTCTTTATTTTCTACAACAAACAAATTAATGTTTCAATCAATTTTTCTTTTCACAAGTTTGATTAACGTTTGATTATCGCGCGGCAGTCAATCCACAGCGGAATCATCATTATCGATTATCGAGTTATCACAACATCAAAGGTGCAATATTTACCGACGCACCGGCTGTCAAAACAAAGTGACAAAGTGACACGCGATTCGCGAATTCCTAATACACAAAATCATTTTGATATGTTTGAACGAATAAACGTCCGGTTTTGCGAGGTAAAATTACGTTGACAACTAACAAATTTTCTCGATTTTTTTGTCCGGTATCCGGAATTCCGAGGTTCCGGTTTTGTGGGGATTATTTTACATTGAAAATATAAGGGAAAAATCGGGACTCTGAAAAAAGTCCGGTATCCCGAGGATTCCGGTTTTGTGGAGATCCGGTTTAGTGAGGTTCCACTGTATATCTAAAATGTGTTTTAAACATTTGATATTAACTGTAATGCACACTTGACACATCATCCCCAGTGAACATTTGCGTTGAAGACGATAAATGTACTTAATGCTCATTTTTCATTTCAAAATTTGAAGTCTTTTTATGCTGCAGTTCTAAGGGAGATAGAATTAGGGTAGAAACAATGGGGGGATGTTTTTCATTATTTAGAAACGTGTATTTTGTACAAGCTCAACCCGGCCGAGTTTCGAACCCACGTCCTCGTTCCAAAGTATTGGATAATGTTCAGTCTGAAGATGATAAGACGATATGGTTTTGTTCCTTTTATCAAAAAAATAAGTGTTTGCAAAAAGGTAATCATTCATTGGTTTTTAAAGGCAAATTAAGGGCTGCACAACATATTTGTGCAGCTTGTTGGATGAAAGACAAAAAGAAACTGGAACATCCTGAGTGTTCCCCTAATTGTCCTTATTCTAGTCAGTCTGACGGTGGTGTCAATGGCCAAAGTTTCAAAAAGAGGATAATTTGAATGATTTATTTCTGCTAAAACTTAGTCATATATTTACAATTAGTTGAAAATCAACATACAAACATTCTATTTTCAATTACGACTGACTTTCGCTAGTAGCTTGGAATCGTAGAATATTGCAATTGGTCATGACATGAATAGAGTCAACCCTATTTGACGGAGAAGTAGTCAAACACATGGGCAACATATTTAACTAGTTAAAGTCATAACAAAACTACCAAAAAATGGGTCAGGGAAGTCACAGATCGCTAACGTTCATCTATTTCGATCCTAGTCGTGAACTGAATTTATATTATCTATATTTTGCAACATATATGTGTGCGTTGAACTGTAGCGGGTATTTAAAGAGAATAGCCGAGGAATTGAAAACTAAACTGATCGCCACTTTGTATACCGTCTTAAGAATATTTTTGACAATTCTTTCTCTAATGAAACATACACTAGATTTAGAACAAGTAATGTCGTGCCAAACTATCGCAGTTCTATGTTGTTTATATAAAGGCAGGTCAATGCCATATATCCATTATTGGAACACAATATCAGACCCTGGGGCCCGTTTCATTTAAGCTGTATATTAAAACTCTGAAATAAATAAAATCGCTATGTCGGTATCAGTGTTGTTCCTGGAGATTTAAGATATTTAAAGTTACGACAAATATCAAAAGAGATGCCAATGACAAGAGAAAATACAAAAAGACAGCGAAAACATGGTACAATATCATACATTGAAAGTGAGTGGTTCCTTTTTGGATAATTGATAACAAATCCAAGCAATGGCTTCCAACCCAATTAAGAAAACATGTATACTGATAATCTTTATTTCAGATAGGTAATTGCAGCTAAAGTAAACTTACATTGCACATAAAGTAACATTTCCTTCTGGTAGAATATTAATGCTATATTTTCGATGACATATTTGGATTTGTACGCACTGCTAATGCAAACAAAGCAAAATCATCAAATCATATTGAGTACGTGTTCTTTACTTAGAACTATAACGATCCGGTGTTCAATACAAATGACATTATGAAAAAATACGTTTTCTGAAGTAGTCCACGTAACATTCTCATTAGAATGCATCAACTGAATGGCAAGGGGAAAGTGAACAATAAGTTGATGTTTCGGACCATTTCACACCATTGGCGGGCATTATGCGATTTTATTGAACACCTTTAATGAATTGTTGTAGGCGTCCGTGACAAGAAGTTTGCCCTGTTGCGGAGAGCAATAGGCAAACAATGCATTTCCTATCCCCTTCTTCATCCCGATCAGTTGTGTCATCTGACCAGTGGACAAATCAAGAATCATAATGTTGTTACTTATGCAACCAGTGATTAACAGTTGGTTCCCGAGTGCCGTGATACTTCTTGGACCTTTCAATGCAGGGTCCTGGAACGTCTTGATGATGTTCAGGTTCATGTCGAGCTTAGTGATAGTGTTCCTGCCTTGGTCTGATATGTAGATGAAATCAGTCGAATCTTCACACACCAATGTTAAATAGAGAGGACATTGGAACAGTTTCTTTCCATTGCCATCTCTTTCTATTTGCCTTATAACATGTCCGTTCATATTTAGTACCGCTACCTTTCCATAATAGAAGGACACTATCAACCTTTCTTCGTGGTAAGCAATACCTCGGCAGTCACCACCAACTTCGAAATGGTCACCAATAGCGAGTTGTCCTCCAGTCGCAAGAAACTGAACACCCTTATTACTCATAGTAACAGCCACCCTGTCCCCGGGAAGATGACATATGTCCCATGGCTGACCCGGTACACTGATCTGGGAGACCAGGCTGTTGGTCTGCATGTCCACCACCTTGACTTTGTTGTTGCAAAAATCAGCTATCAGCAGTCTGGATCCGGTAAGTTTGAGCATGCTAGACAGGTAGCAGTCTTTGTTGTCAGTTTGGGACTTCATTGGGATGCCCATAGCTGATGTAAATCGTAATATAGTCAGGTCTACAGTGGCCTGACCCACTGTAATGAATTATTTATAGTAATTTTTAATATATGTGTTACAATAACGTTATATAGGGCAACATATCAAAGTTTAAAACAATCATCGTTTTCATATAGCATTATGGTTTTATTTCAAAATGCCAAATTAATAAATATCATGTCATTAATTTTCAATATTTCGTTACAATATTGAAAATATTTCAACGACGTTTTTTTTTAATTTATGTTCATTGCTCTTTGAAAAAATTACAGCGCTAGGCATTATAGCAATTTGAAGTAAACATATCTCATAAGACAAATGATACATAGCACATCATGTGGATATATACGTCATTAAAGTGACACTCTTATTTAAAATCAATACATACACATGTATAACAAACATCAATTTTGACTGATAAATATTTAGTACTTACTAAATAATACATTTATGGAAAATATAAATTACTGATAACAAGATCTTAACCGTGTATTTAATAGCAGAAAGTGCAAAAATATTAAATGATCGGTAAATGCTAAAAGATTTACTGTGGTCTACTATAGTCTCATCAGGTAGAAATTCTGTGCTTTATACTTATTTCTTTTAAATTAAACTCGGTATCCTTCATAAGAACCATTGTTTTCGACATATATTCATATATTTTTTAATTAAATCAATATTATTAATTGTGGTAAATCTTGTTCAGGAGTAAGAGTGCATTTTTAAATAAGAATGCTCATTTACATGGATGATTTGTGACTGTCAGTACCTGTAAGTTTGGAAATTTCCTTTGTTTCTCTTGTGCCATCTCCCTGAACTGTTGGTCCTTTTATGCTATGGTCGCTCTCTGCTGTGATTTAAAACATAACTGTCATAGCTTTTGGTATTAGGGGCGTTGTTTGCAGGAATTGTACTTCTTGTTTTCCATAAATAATGTTCAGCAAAAAATGCAATGACGAATTGATAAAGTTGTTAAGATATGCGATGGACAAATTAGCTTTAACCAAGTCATTGGTACTAAAGTTATATTTTTCTACCTGTAGACCCCATGAAATTTTGGTACAGTTTGAACGGGCATTGTTATTGTATTCATTACCTTAATTGAAATCAAGCTTGAATTGGCCTTGTTAGCTATCTTCCAAAGTTAAAAAAGCTTGTTTGTAGTTAGTCTTCGATATAAAAATTTACATATTATCTATCCTCTTAAAGGGGCTGTACTCCATATGATAAAAAAGCGAAAAAAGAAGAAAATTGTCGAAAACTGACATAAACTTGGCATCGATGTGTGCATTGAAACTTACAAACTGAAGTATCGCATAGTTTACAATTTATTTAAGTTTAGCAGTTATTCGTATTTTTCCATTAAATACGATTACATGGTAAGTCTACCAGGTAGAATTCATTCCTTATCCGTGATTGGCTAGTCGGTGGTATCACGTGATATTAACGAGGTAGGTGTATAGCTTAATTATGTCACCTAATTAGAGTAAGCCGTTGTAGCTCAGTGGATACGACGCTGGACTGCAATTTTGGCGTCACGGGTTCGAACCCGGTCTCCGACACATTTTGGTTTTACATTTTGGTACTTTTTTTTACAATTATGATATCAAAGCGTAACACATTCTATTAGATAATAGTCCTGAGATTTGTTACAGAGAAAAAACTTTTTTGGTGCCAATCTGGTGTACAGTCCCTTTAATAAGCCTTTTTCAATTGATACCACAATATAGGATCACTGGTCATTAAAAAGTCAGGTAATTGTCCAGTGGCTACCTTAAAAGTTATAGTTTTGCATATGCCTATGGTGACTTCAATACTTTGAGTTAATGCACTTGTAGTTTCTTAAAATAAGGGTGTTTGTTCATCTCGTAATGAACGTTATTGCTTCTGTTGTAAATACTAGATAATAGATTGTGAACCCTTTTCATATAAAGATACCGATACTATCTTGGACTTCTGTATTAAACGTTATCGCAATTTGTTTTTAAGTTCAGTAAACAACTGTCTTTATCAGAAAACCAGATTATGAATATCTATAATTATGAAAAAAAACTTTTGTATAACGTAATTTAATAACAAAACATGCAGCGTAATTTTATGTGAATTATGTTCATTTTGCTCATTCACTTTGTTAACAAACTTATTATAATCCTATAACATATATGTAGTGAATAGAATTGAAGGACATACCTTTTATTCTATATAAATTACTTCAAAATCATTTGACATGTTTAGACACGTGCAATGAATGTAATGTATATGTAAATAGAGAGAAATACGTTATTTAGACTATGTCCTATTAGACAAGTCTTTATACACTGTCTGTTATGTTCTAATTCATCAAAGGTGTTTACAATAGTTTAATTAAATAAATATTCAGATATACCTGATGCGGATGCTATCTTGTGCGGTTCAGTCGCAATGTGTTCTAAAGTCCCAAGCCCTGTGTCAGATGCAATAAGACGCTCTGTGGCTGGATCCTTTCTGAATTCGTAGTGGTGAATTACGTTGTCCTTTTTAATGTCAGCAAGGTCATTCTGTAGACCTCCTAATAGCTTCGTAGCTTTTTTGGTTTCTATAAACAACTGTATCATGTTGTTTTTTTGTCCTTCAAGTTTGACATTTATTTCTTCCAGCTTGGACTTAAGGTTTGTATATTTGGGTTTCAGAGACCCAAGTAGTTCATCATCCATTATTTTCATCTTCTCTATAAGCTTTAACAGTGCTTGTTCTCTTTCTTCAAAATACTTGTTAACTTCCTCTCGATATCTTCTCAGCTTGTACACTTCATTTTCACCTAACTTTGCTACAACGTCAACGTTTTTCTTTACATCAGACGCGCATAAATCAATGTCTTCAAATAACCTGGCAATTGTTTTTATGACATCTCCATACTCTTGTTCATCTTTGAAGGCCTTGGATATATCTGATATGACATCAGCATGACACGATCGATGGTTCTGTACTGCACAGTGTCCACAAATCAGAGTCTGATGGGTGCTGCAAAAGTATTTGATAGACTCTTCTGGATGGGTCTTACAAGGCTCTGTGTATCCGTGTTTATCCTCGTGGACACTGATAGATGTAGGCATATTGGATTTGTCAAGAAGGTTGTGCGATCTAGAAATCTTCAGTTTTCTATGGAGACTTGCGCATTTTGAGCAGAAGAACTCTTTGCAGACGGTGCAGTAGGCCTCAGCAGGGAGGATTTCATCATCTTGTTCACAGGGCTGGCAGTAGGTTGTGTCTGCTGTAGATGGTCCTGCTTGCAATTTCTTCCCCGGAACCTCCATGATCCTGGTATTTAAGAAGAACAAATTTTAAATTATATACAATATCGTATGCATTCGTAAACACCTAACACATTAAAAAGTGTACGATATGCATTTTGTATTCTGTTTTTGATGAATATATTTAAGGATAAATGTAAAATTGTGCGCTAGTAACATTGTAACAACTATCATATCTCACGGCCTTCACCACAATTTAAAAAAAACATTATCCCACCTCAGATAAGTACATCTAATAATTCAACCATGCTAGAAATTCTTATCTTGCCCACGGGCGAAGATAAAATGCCCGTATTGAACTCCTTTTTAATAGTCACTACATTGTAATTATCGCCCTTGTTAAAGACTGTCGTCCGTAGTATCACTGAAATCTTGTCTTGTGGCAATATTTAGAACGCTAATTAATTATTTCGCGCGTCAAATGTCACCATAAAACAGTTTTCACGCACCTTTTGAGAAATAATGCTTCACTCTCCTTAGAACTATTTTAAGACCGATTTGACTATTAACATAATCTGAATCACTGCGCGCATATCCATGACAACCACGAATTATCGCATATCCATACGCAATTATTTTCACTTTGCATCTGCTTTTTCGGTACTTTCGGTTAACCTCGTTTCCGCAAAACATCTAACGCTCGGGTCGAAATGAACCTATCTTACACTCTCGGCCATGGAAGATACTTATATTCTTATGAGTATAAGAACATTTTTTCCTATATACACTATAAAGGAACGAATCTAGAAGGCTGAGTTTACCCGTGCCATAACCATGGCGGGTTTACAATTATCCACTTATATGCAAGCTATTTGTTTAATTATGTTCCACACAACATGGAACAAAACAATAACTTTATCCACTTCACCCAATATTGTTTCATAACTCCAGTTTAAAAGTTTTAGAATTTCAAAATTAAAATCTTATTGTTTAAGATTGTACTCACGTGCTAGTTCTCTCATATAAATAAACTTAACATATACTTCAGGATATATGCTGTATTTAAATGTCAAAGAATGAATTCAAAATCGAAACTTGATCAATACATTTTCAGAACAGTGTATATATAGTACACAAAGATAGTTATAAATATCCAAAATTTCATTTAACTTCATGATATATGATGTATGAATTTCGTTAAAGTATTATAATGTTTCCTGAGTTTGTTTGTATCATTTGCATTCTACAGTTTAAAAGCTTGGATATTTAACTGTCAAAGAAATGTTTAAGAATGAAATCAAAATCGAAACTAGATCAACGCATTTTTTAAGAAAAAGCAATTGTAAATGAAACAAACAAACTCAGAAAACATTCTTATACTTTAACGAAATAAAATAAATATAAATACGAATGTTATGATTCAAAATGAATTCTACCTTTACTTCAAGTTTAAGGGTGAACATAAAGAAGATAATAAATATTGCAAAGGAGATAAACATAACCAGAAATTAGGTCAAGCTTGGTAAGGTTACACTTCACTGTATGGATATCACATTTGCTTTAAATGGATGTAGAACACTTTATCCATAGAAATGATGATATTTTATAAGTTTGGTTGATGGATGTTTCGGCATTTAATAAAATATCCAGAGATAGGCTGGGAAACCAAATTCTATATATTCCAACCACTGGGACTAACTTGAAAGATGTTTGTCCAAAAGAGTAATCTTTCATTGGTTTGTGAGTTTTTTTCCCCATGAAAAAAATAGCAAATACATGCTTTCACATGTGACTGTTCATGTGTATCCTTGCTAATAACTGCATGATTGCAATGATTCGGTAGTGATAACTGTATGCATTTTCATATATATGTACAATGACACGAAGACTAAGCTTTACTGTGCTATACCTATGGTTTGGATTTGCACTATTCAATTATTCATACGCTAGAAATTAAATTGTATGTAAGACAACATTTGTGCAGACACTTTTACATACTATAACATACTTTAACTATTACATGATTTACTTTTATTGTTTTCAAAAATGTAATCTTATATTGAAAGATTGTACTCATTTGTTAGTTCTATCATTTAAATATACTAAACATCTTACTGTTTTCAAATGTAATAAAATGAATTTTAAATCGAAACTAGATCAAAACAATTTAAGAAAAGTACGTTTAGTTACATAGATAATATCCAAGCCTTCTTATACTACCACGTAAATTATACAACCAAACCAAATAAACATTATTATACTTATATGTAATATATACAAATATATAATATAAAAACTAAGTGTAATGATATAAATATTTTTTAACCTTTACTCCAAGATTTACTATGTACAGGAAGTAAACAATAAATATATCAAAGGGAGATTATAAACATTGCCAGAAAGTAGGTTCAGCTCAGTAAGGTTATACTAAACTGATATTTTTATCTGTACGAATATAACCTGTGTTAAATTGGAAGTAGAACATGTTTCAAATAGCAACCAAATTATAACCTTTTATAAATTTATTTTAAAGTCAATTTAATGATATATATAATTTAAGCATTATATGTGCAATACAAACCGATTCCAAAAAATATTTTGAGTGACCCCCAAACTAATAAGTGCCTGTCATTACCAATTTGAAATGTAAAGTTATGAAATTTTAAATTATATGAGCTAGTTTCATATTAAACACTTACTGACAGTACACCTTTATGACCTATGATACATAAATATTGCTTTCATCTCGCACATGTATTGCTTTCTAGAGTAAAGTTAATTAAAGGAAACCCCGGATTGGCTGAGGACCTTTTGACTATTTGTAGTACGTAATGTAAGGCAGGGTCTTCTAGTGTTGACAACTCTTTTCCATTTTCTGCGTAATTATCTATAACTGCGTATTCCCCTCGGTTCCTCCCACGATTTATTTAAAGCTGTATTCTCACAGATATACTATCTTTACAGCTTTTTTTATTTTTTGTCTTAGAAAGAGCAAATTTTTGTGTTAATATCTGCAAACTAATGATATAAGATTGCTGACAAAAAATCAGATCGTAGATTTTCATATTTCCGTTCGAAAATTAATGTTTTGTGGCTTAAACCGTTACTAACGGTTTAAGAAAAATGCATAAAACATCAATTTTTGAACTTAAATTTAATAATCTGCGATCTAATTTTTGTCAGCAGTCTTATATAACTGGTTTCCATGGATTTTCTCAAAAATTGGCTCGTTCCAATACAAAAAATAAAAAAGTTGTCAAAACGCTAAATCTATGAGAGTGCAGCTTTAAGATTCTTCAATTAAAATCCCATAACACCCATTTGTAATCCAGGCGCATTTAGTCTTTTAACATGTAAAAAAAAACATCTGACGATAACTGATAGCGATTTGTGGTACTGAAGACAATAGAATTCAGTTATTGGTTTCTTATATGACTGCTTAGTTTTAAGCCTGTTAATGCAATACTTCAGACTGAAATGTCTCAATTTTTCCCTGGGGACTACTTCAAGCCCCAATTAACCAATTGAAACCCATGGATTGTTCCTATTCTTTGGGAAGCGAGCGCACTTTCTCTGTTGCACTTCCAAAGTGTGCCTCCTCTAAAGCGAAATCCTGAACCGCCCCTGTGATATATCATGTGATATATCATTTTTGAAATAAAAAATTCAAACATAACTTTAATTTATTTTATTACAGTACTCAGGAAATGTTAAAAGATGACTTTGTAAGGAAGAGAGTTCAACAACAATACACACATAGTGACAACAAATAAAATGTTCGATTCAGAACGTCTTTTGGTGCAACATAAATAACAGTGTTTTAATCTATCACAGCGTAGCAGATGCTGCCGGTCAAAAACTCCGGAAGAAACCAATCGACACATACAGTTATAAGAAATAACAAATTCACATTCTAACTCGAAGAAGTAAGTATATGAAGCCTATCGCAACACAATACAGATCTCAACTTACAAGTACACATGTCCATGTACATAATTGACATAACGCCGATCCACCCTGGTATTAATATTCATAACTGTTGAACCAATGAAGAGATTTACAAGTCAAATGTTAACAGGACATTGATCTCCCCTGATTTAAATATTCATAACTGTTGAACCAATGAAGAGATTTACAAGTCACATGGTAAAATGATGCTGATCAACCCTGATATAAATATTCATAACTATTGAACCAATGGAATGCTTTACAAGTCACATGGTAACAGGATGCTCATCCACCATGCTATAAATATTCATAACTGTTAAACCAATGGAATGCTTTACAAGTCACATGGTAACAGGATGTTGATCCACCATGATATAAATATTCATAATTGTTGAACCAATGGAATGCGTTACATTAGTCACATGGTAACAGGAAGCTGATTCACCATGATATCAATATTCATAATAACTGTTAAACCAATGGAATGCTTTACAAGTCACATGGTAACATGATGCTGATTCACCATGATTTAAATATTCATAACTGTTTAACCAATGGAATGCTTTACTAGGCACATGATAACCCTGGACATACAAATACATGTGAACTTGGATTCAATATATTCTTTTGTTAAACAAAGAGGTGTTTTTGATCCAATTTAGCGTCATGTCAATTACACATGTACTAAAATTTTATAATCTACATTTCTTACCCTTTCAAACGATTATGCACATCTGGCAGCAGAAATTCATTTTTATCACAGACAATAATTCAATATACAATCCAATGGCAAAGTCAAACAATAGAATATCACATATTTCTCAGTCTATAAAGTTAAAGTTGAAAGGATCATTCTTGTCCAATTTCAAGGTGGGGGTTTTAGGTCTGGGTGTGTCTTCTAGATCGAGGGTTCGAAGCATCTGGTATTCGCTTGGCCCGCCTCTATCAATGCGCACAGGGCGGAGCTTTTCATGACGTTGTCTGAAATTTTCAAATATTCATTTTTTACATTTATTCAATCAGACTGATAAATTCGTAGGGTTTGGTGTAAACAGTAAAGCTTTAATTGTAGTATGTCTAGTACACACACAACTAAACACCATCTTGATGTTTTGACAAAACCGGTTGCTAATGTTTGTTCGATCTTTAAAGAAAAGCCAGTCAATCAGGGGACATAAGCAAACATTTAATGAAAACAGAGTTACAGCCCTTGGTACACATGAATTTCATGACTTATTAAATGGAAATCTAACATGATTATCTTGATGTATACTTTGCAAAATGGATGAGCTTCATACAAACAAAACAGTACAGAGGATAATCATTAAATTTGGGTTAGATGTCAAAATTTATTTCACTAAGTAATCGCAAAAAAAGCAAAAAAAGTCGGAAGTAAGTGAACACTGCATTACTATAATGCAGATAACACCATGCTAAACAATCAGCCAATGAAATGAAAGTACATGGAGCTGGCCCTGTACCTTTTCCCTGTTCCCTTCTTGAAGGTCTTTTCCCTAATGAGACTAGCTATAGTGTCATCATCTATATGGTACTGTTGTTTGCTGTACACAACCGGAGGAGTGGGGGTCCGCGTTGTCTGAAAAATACATAACATTTAAACTGAACAAGAGCAAGACAATATTATGCACAAAAATATCATATGAATGATATGTTTTAATTGGATAAGAAAAAAAATGAAAATATCAATTTAGTCAAGTTTTAACAATTGAAGAGACATAACTCTTAGTATCTAATCTATAGCCATAAGATTATTATCAAGATCATTATGACATTATTAACCAAGTTTAAGAAAGATTGAATTAAGGAATTATCTAATTTCAGAGCAGACATGGTCAATTCTGTAATAAAATGCACAAACAAGTATCTATTATAACTGGAATATCTCAGGAATAGCAGTTGCAAAAACATTTCGTACGAAGATTTAGTGAAAATGGCCTAATTGGTAGGGGTCTACCTCTCACTAGAGAGGTTATGGGTCAAGCTCTACTAGAGCATTATCATGGACAGAGGACACTAGCACTGATGTTTAACCAGCAAATGGACTCAAAAGTGATTTATATTAGCTTATAATTGTTTTCACTATCAAGCTTGACCAACTTGTATTTATATATATAAATTATAAACTAAAAATTACCTTATCTGTAGAAGATTTATCTTCATAAATGATCTGATGCATGTTCTGTTTCTCAGAGACAACAGGGTGGTCTGGCAGACTCATGGGGTCAATGAGGACATCATACGGCACCATCGGGTGTTGCCATGTGCCCTGGTTGTAAATGTCCCAAGGGTCAGGCTGACCAAATGTACCTGGGGACAGAAGCTCTCTTATTTTAGGACAGTCATTCAGCTTCAAGGTATGCAGATTTAAACGGCTACAATACAGGTTGATACAAAATAAATACGAATTTATTATGTTAAATCATTTTTTTTAATCTGTACAGAAATCATCATTGGGTACCTCGATAAACACTATACTATGCTTCGTTGTGTACTGTGGCCAAATTGGTTAGGAAAATCTTGTATTCATTATTATTGATCTTACATTCAAATAAACAATTATCCTCTATTCCTTAATATCGTGTAACTTACCAACATAGTGGCCGTCCATATTCCAGAGTCTGACTGTGCAGTCTACAGACGCTGTGATCAGCAGTTTATGTTCTTCCACCAGAGAGATGGCCGTTACGCTCTTCACGTGACCTCGCCATGTCATCGTCACTGCAAAAAGTTATTATCAAAATCTTAAGTAGGAATATACACAGGCCTTTCAAAGACTGGGTAGACTTCCTTAGGGCTATTTCAGTAAAACATATAACCCACGGGGGGAAGGCAATTATCTAAATAGTATATGGGTGGACATCTTTTTTTGCTTGTTTTGACCCTGAAAGGGTAAATATATCTCTGTAGGGGGGTGGTATAATTTAAAAGTGCCTTTACCCCCGGGTGTTATATGTTTAAATGGAATAGCTCTTAATAAGTTGTTCAACGTTTTATCATCATTTTCGTTGATGATATAATTCATGAATTCTATTAAAATCTCAAGAAAATGTGACAAAATGCAATGACTATCTGACCATTTGATGATATTTTATATTATGCTGATACAGAGAATGTTGTATAAATTGGGATTATATGCAGATGCTTTGGTAAACATCTGACTACAACTCATACAAAATCAAATCCCACACAAAACAATACCTTCTGGTGGTTCGGACTCGACGTGTGTGGCAGCGTATCCATCAATGTCCCAGAGGTAGACAAAGCCGAGACTGTCACCCGTAAACAGAACTGTGTTGGCCTTGTTCACCTCCATCACACTCACCATAGCACCCTTAGAGTTTGACTGAAATAAAATAAGGAGGAATATTTTTTTAAAGTTTGATAACTTTGATACTAATTCACTCTCATTGGGACAATGTTGAGTGATAGTGTGGACTTGTGTTGTGGAGGAAACCAGAGTACCTGGAGAAAACGCACTTTTCCAGCTTGGTGATCAATAACCAAATTAACATGTGCCCAGGCTGAGAATCGAACCTGGGTCGCCTTGGTGAGGAGCGAGTGCACTAGACACTGCGCTAACCGGAGTAGTTTTCTTATTTCTTGGTTATTTTTCTGTGGCTTTAGTACACAGTATTCAAAAGAAAAATGAAATGAAAAATCTCCCAAGCCTTAACTTACCCCAGCAAACTGGGCCATGAGGGTCCCTCCCTGGAACACATTCCATATATGGATGTGAGCCCTGGGGCCACTAGAGATCAGGGAGCCTGCATCCTTGTTGTATGCCCGGGTTGCCATGAAACACAGCTTGTTAATGCTCAGATCTCCATCCACTGAAAAATTAGTTCACATACAAACAGACAGGAAAATATATATACAGCCAAAATCAGTTGGCTCAAAATCGCTTGGCTCGAATTCCTCGTTGGCTCAAACTAGATGTAAAAAACCAATTTCAGTTTACTGAAGCTAAACATTCCCACTTGGCTCAAATTTGCCGAGGCAGCAGGTAAATGTATTTTCGCCGGTCCCTGCATGGGAGTTCGAGCGAACAGGGTTTAACTGTAAATACTATGATTGCCTAATTTTGCAACAGTTAATGTCAAATCAACAGCAAATTCAACTACAAAAACACTGTCTTAAAATAAAGAGAACTATTTGGACATGCAGTTTTGTGGCCATTTGATTGGCTTAAGATGTTGACTTGCACCTTTCATCGACAAAAGGAAATGAAAAAAAGAGATTTACTTGGACATGCAGTTTTGGAGCCATTTTATTTTGGGGACATTTGATTGGCTTAAGTTGTTGACTTGCACCATTCATCGGCAAAAGGAAATGAAAAAAGAAATCTACTTTGACATGCAGTTTTGGGGCCATTTGATTGGCTTATATGTTTACTTGCATGACTCATCAACATTCTAGTCAGAGGGGCTCCATGGGATTAGCAAAGATGTGACCAAGGACCATGTAGATGATAATTAGCGTAAACTTTTAATGAAATATAATCACTACATTGCTTCTTATTGCTCTAAACTCACATGACTGGTCAACATAGTCCGATGGTTTTGGTGCCATGAGGTTGGCAAAGATGTGGCCAGAGACCATGTTCCAGACGATAATCTTGCCGTCATAGCTGGCAGTAGCGAGAAGGTTTGGCGGACACTGAGCAACAGATAGAATGTCCTCTTTATGGCCACGATTCTGGAATTATGAATAATTCATAATTATTAATAAATTTTATTTTGTGTTTCATAAAATATCTGTAGGTATGGAATATCCTGACGAACAGCAATCATAACCTACATGTAAGTTGTGGATTTTTTTGAAAATATGGGCCGATAGTTCAGAACCTTGTTAAAGTTAACAACGATGTTAACGTCAGCTTTGTTAACTTTGAAATTATAAATGCTCTGGAAGTTTTATGGATACACTTGTGATCTGCTGTATTTCTAACCTGATTTGATACAATCAATTCAGCTGTTCTTATTAACATTAAAAGATGTGAGCAGATCATTAAACATTTCACATTTAAAAGTTAACAACAATTTTATAAATCCTGTTGTTTACAACTTTACAAGCAAACGGTCCTACATGCATATCTAATTACAGTTTTAGTGAATGATTTGTACTTTAAAATTAAACTTTTTATTTAAAAAAAAAATACTTTGTAAACGTGCTACATTTTAACTGCTTTTTAGAAATCTGTACTAAATAATATAATTTGAAAAATACATCAATTCAAAACATTCTGGATGTTATTTATCTATTCAATTGTTACATAATAACATCAACAGCACAAGGTTGAATAATCAAATGGATTTAACTATGACCACCTGGGTCTAACAACTTCTGACAAGTGATCAGATGGTGCGAGGCACCCATTTATATCTTGTTGATTATAGTATATAGCAAAGTATATAGATTAGAGTGATGCTCCTATTTGCATCATGTTAAATGCTAAACAATCTGAATGCAAACATAAAACTAGTTGCAATTAAACCATTTGACCAATTGAGGGATAACATTTTTTCAATACATGAAAGCAGATGTTGAATAATTGAATGGATTACTTAAAACATTTCTAACAAACAACCTTGGACTGGTGATCAGGCAGTGCGAGGCTCCCATTCGAATCATGTTATATATGTTAAAATATTCAAATAAAAAGATTATAGGGGGGCTCCCATTAGCATCATGTTAATTAAGTTAATGTAGATTAGACATAAAACCCATGTGTTTTACCACATCGTCATGCCAGTTTGGCAGTGGGTGCTGAACATGGTGAATATTGCTGTCGTTGACGTCGTCGCTGTAGATATTGATACGCCTATCCCAGCCGACACCCACGATGTACTTGTTACGATTCATCTCAACATATGTCAGGTCACAGATCTCTTCGTTTTCTTCATCTGAAAATGTTAAACAATTATAGTTTCTTTGAGGAAGTTGGCATCGATGGCACTAACTTATGTAATCTGTAACTTATAATCAGAACAAAAGTCATAAAAATGGAAAGACTGCCATTCAAGAGTGAAGCTGCCTGGCTTACATACAAATTGAACTTAAAATAATAACCATGAAGTAAAATGACCAACATTAAATGCAATATGGCTAAAATGTTGCCAGGTTACAATGACTATATTCTGCACTTTCTGAAATATTTTAAAATGCACATAGCAAACTGCAATCAAATCCACAAAACGGCAAACAGTAGTTTTGACAAACATCTGATTGTTGTTTACATGAATTAGGGTTGGAGGGTTTGTTACTAGGTGATATGATCCAACCCTAATACATATGTATACCTAACAAGGAGTCAATAACAAATAATAAAACAAGAGAATACAAATCAGGGGTGATATCATATAAATGGCAAATATAAGTAAATGTAAGGCCACGATTAATTAAAAGTTTGTTTGCGCTTCCAATCCAAGTGACAAAAATAAACACAAGTCCTAAGTTTTTTTAGAATACAGCCGACATTTTCAGCCAATGAAATTGCAGATAGGCAATCATTAAATACTAAACTTACATCATTAAGAATTTCAACTTTCGTTGGTGTTTAAAGGTCCACCAACTGCCACTCTTCCAATGGTACCGTATACATAATCACTGCGTCAGATAATGCATTGACAAAGTGTAAGCCAATGAGGTTGTACTCTAAGTCAGTTAGATGACATGAAGTAATTTCTTGATGATTAAGAAAGGGCACATCACTACGCTCACTCTGTCCATTCTTATTCATTAAGACTTCATGTCATCTAACTATTGCTTAACCTCTCCAGTGGTCATTTGATTTTGTTTTTCAATTCAGAATTAAGGGTTTAAAATAAGGTAGTTGCAAAAACAACATAACCACACCTTAAAATGTCAAAGGGAAATGCCAAGCAAACTTTAAATCAATTGTTGTCTAAATGTGAAACCTTTTGTTATTCTTCATATACCAACGGGATTTCGCACAAGCCCTCAGGGCCGTGTACAAAAATACATGTCATCATAATAAAGGCAAGTACCGAATTTTCCAGGATGCATAACTGACACGGTCACCTTGGATACATTTGAATAATGATTTTAAGATGGTTGACCTTGACCTAATTTAATACAGCTAATTCAAGGTAACAAGTATAATTGCCCATATCCTTTCAACTGTGCGAATTCTTACCTGGGTTCGGGAATTCTACTTTCTTTGGTTGTTGAGGGACTTTAAACAGTTAACAAATGATTATGTTTAAATAAAGCAAATAGTATTTTTAGTCGGAGTTAAAATTACATATATATGTTTAATTAATTACATCAATAACTTTTAATAGGCAAGTTTAAAATAAATAAGAAAAGTTTAAACTGATTTTGAAAATATCACCAGTGTTTTCAATAATTTGAACTTTTTTTAATTTAAACTTCAGTGTTACCAAATTTTATCAAATGTTGCTTTATACTAATAAAAATATGTATCATCTTGTTTAATAAAACTTAATTTATTGTTGATTTAATATCAGTGCTTTGCAAACTGTGCATAATTTTACCAGGTATATCTTTTATTCCATAATTAACCTTGTTGGCCAGTAATCTCCTTTTACGAAGGTTTCGAATTTCTTCTAGTGTCTTTTCATACCCTATACATGACAATTTAATATAAGTAATTATCTGCATGGAAAGAATACATTAGAGAATACATTTGCAATACCGGTAATAATAATAATAATAATAATAATAATAATAATAATAATAATAATAATAATTTACACAAATATATTTATTCAATATGTATTTGACATAATTAATGACTTTCAAAATTGTAACATCATGTGATACACACTGTATTAATAACATTAATGTTGTTATTAACATATTAAGCATTTAACTAATATTCATGAGACATCTTACAGTGTTGCTTCTAAGAAACATAAATGGAACATGATATGATATAATAATATATAAGTTGTAAATGTATACATCAAGGTTCCCCAGAAAAAAACAACATACTTATGTAATACTGCTACAATAATGTACCCCCACCCTCCTTATAATAATGCTTAATGTTATCATAGTTACAATATAGACAACATACATGCATAAGTGTTTAATTTTAATGATGTTTAGCAAATTTAAATCATGTTGCTTAGAAGAGAAAACTGAGCAATATATTCAATTCCTATTGCTACCAGTTGCTAGGACAAATATGATTAACATCTCCAGTTTCAAACCTTACATAAGTAGCCAATCAAAAAAAATTGCAAACAAAAGTTCACTCCAAATTAAAGCAATCCACAGTGGTGTTATATGTATGAATTCTGTACTCTTCAAGAGAGACAACTTTGTATTTTGAGAAGGTTAAATAATACCAATATTGACAAACTAAATAGCTAAGTAGTGAAAATGACAAAACAATTTTTCCGCTGCAGCTCTATCATAACATCAGAACACAATGTGGGGGTGTTCACAGATTGCATTTGTAAACTCAGACAGTATTAAATCGCACTAGCCCAAAATTATGTTCTACAAAAAACTTTAAAGACAAAAAAATCAGAACTCCTTGGCCATTTTCTGTAAACAACCTCAGATGTATATGAATAGTCTACAATGTCAAAAATCTTTACATTTAATTACTCTGCAAGCAGATCATGTAGTAATTCCAATATAGCACTGAAACATGGACTTTAGGTGTATTTATTATTTATGCAATTAGACACTTCCCTGGGAATCAATTAAAACATAGTCATACAAGTTTCACATTAAAACGCTTTAAGTAATTATTATTATAATTAATTTTATGAACTACTTCTCCTAATGTACCAACATATCCGAGGTTGTTTTTGATGAAAAATGGCCTAGGAGCTCTGATTGAAAGGAAAAAATGCCTCAAGGTTAAAGACAATACATTTCCCGAAATTCTTGTGCATCACATTGCATGTATATACCTTCCACTTCCACTTCCTCCTCCTCCATCTTTCTTTGACCTGCACACAACAGCATGTTAGCAACTACACAAGTCATGAACCTCAGTATCATAAGCACAGCCACATTATTATGTTACTGTATTAATAGCATTTTTTGCTCAGACAACAATATTTTTACAATGAATTACAATACATAAACACCATGCAACCAGAGCTCAAAATAAGAGTTATCAAGATAAATGAGTGTAAGCTTATTCAGAAATGTCCCATTAAGTTACTGTCCAAAACTCTGTCTTTACGATGAAAATACTCATAAAAATAATTTTATAAAAACGTCACCATTATGATACAACATTATTAAATATTTTTTTATATATAACTGAAGTTTAATATGTTTTGGCGTGATGTCATAAATGAAAAGCATTTAAAATGTGCTTGTATTATTTTTTAGCACCGTAAGTCAAAAACTTTATATTGATGATAATTATGAACATTATTATTATTATTAAACTTGTTAACTAAAATTGAAACGTTAGAAAACTTGTTTAATAAAATCAATAGTACACATGGCTACTTATGTAACAATATCCTCTATAATATGAAAATTCAAAATAAAATTCTTATCTTGAGCTCAAAATTAAATCTAAACATTATACATGTTTTCATAACACCTGTTACAAGTTACCTTTTTCTTCTTCATCAGTATGGGTTGAAGCTACAAATATCAAGTCAAATACATCCAAACTTAGGTTTTAAAGCAAAAGAAATTATAAATTTTAAATAAGTTCATCAAACTTGATTTTATCACATGACGTTTCTTGTTTCAAATAATATGGGACTATTACATATTTTCTTATTACACTAGTTATATAACTTTACTTTTAAATCATTTCACCCTGGTAATGTAGCTTTTTGTTACCGAAAAATGAACAAAATCTCTAATTTGGACATTAAATGAGTCATGTGATAAAGAGAATCTTACATTCTTTGCCCTTTTATAAAAACAATTATGAAACTTGTTCTGGAAAAGTTATGTAGTTTGCCAATTTGAGGCTTGCTTTATAAGTTTTTTTTAAATTTGTTTTAAAAATTTCATATTAAATCGCAACTCATAAATGAGTCTATACAAGAGCACCTAAAGTGGGTTCAGGGCAGGGATTTTACCCGGGATTCGCTGGACAAAAAGTCAAAGTTCCCGCTATTCAGCCATGGTTACAATTGACAGGTGCATTATACCAGAACAAACATACCAATAGTGTGCTAAGCTTGATCCTATTATATTAAGGGACTTGAGTTTGTTTGAGAATTTCGAGCATGAAGACAACTCTGTTTCTGAGTTACCTACCTTTCTGTAAAACCTTGAGGCAGTGGCCATTATTGTAGTTCCAGATTCGAATCAGACCATCTCGACACCCAGTTATCAACCTGTCAACAATAAAAGATACTCAAATAAAGACGCCATCATTCAGTGTTTTAAGACTTATTCAGAGGTCTTTGAAACATTGTATGAAATACTCGTTAGACAGTTTCAATAATAAAGTTGGTTTGATAATGGTATTTTTTTATCTTTCTTGTGTCATTTTCCACAAGCTAATACAACATCTGCATCATACCAAAAGTTAAATTTTGTAACAGTCATACATATTCAAGAACACAGCACACAGATGCCAACTGTTGACTGCTTTTCTCACTAAATCCAGGAGCACAACTCAACAATTATTTCATCCGGAGTTTGCCATCATAAACATGAGATCATGCATTCGAAGCATATCACAGGCATTACTTCCATGCTAAATATTGGTTTAAAAATATTGTTTATGTTGATTTGAACAATTTTTATGTATTATATATATCAATTTTTGCTCAATATATAGGCTAAATGACAAATAAATAAAAAAAGAACAAGCAAATTCGTTGAATTGATATCCCCCGCCTGATTAGGCAAGATTCATGATTTGGAAATGAAAAGAAGGTGGAATACTCCTATATTAACATGTAATATGGCTGCAGAGAAATGGACCGTTATGAACGTTGGATATAAGTTTGAGCTTGTTTGGAATTATTTGAAGTAAAAGTTTTGTATATAAAGTAACATTTGTAATAGTTTCTATGAATTTGAATGATTTCAAAGTGAAAGTTAAGATATGTCTGAAGTGATAACAATAAATAGTGGAAAATTTCATCAAGGAAAACATTCTGATTAAGTTTTATGAATATTTGACCATGTATAATGCCTCTAGTATGTTCCAAAGATTTTTCTAAGATTTGACCTAGTGACCTAGTTTTTGACCCCATGTGACCCACTTTTAAACAAGAGATGTTTGTCAAACATTATGCCCCCCCTGACCGCCATGTTGTCAGATTATATGGACAATTGAATGAAATATGCATGGACCGAAATGACAGCCAATTTGTTGCTGTTTTAAGATTATGACCATTAAAGTGTGAGGATAAAGTGTGTTATGACCGTCATGACCTTTGACTCTATGAATTCAAAATCCAGAGTCATTAGCTGGTCACCAGAAACCTAAAGTCAAGTTTGAGGGCCATGGGTGCAGGCATTGTCAAGTTATCAAAAGACAAGTTTTTTTCGTTCAAGGTCACTGTGACCTTGACCTTTGACCCGATGACCCCTTAAATCATAAGGGGTCATCTACAAGTCAGATGCAACTCCAAGTCAAGTTTGAAGGCCATGGGTTCAGGCATTGTTGAGTTATCACTCGTACAACCTTTTACCATTCAAGATCACTGTGACCTTGACCTTTGGCTCTATGAATCTTTAAATCAATAAGGGTGATCTACTGGTCAGGCTTAACATCCATGTCAAGTTTAATGATAATAGGTTCAGGCATTGTCGAGATATCATTGGAGGAAGATTTGTTTACTTTTTTGCATTAAAGGTTACTGTGACATTGACCTTGGCCTGATGACCCCCAAAGTCGATAGGGGTCATCTACTTGGCAGGCCCAACCTTCATGTCAAGTTTGATGACCATAGGTCCAAGAATTGTCGAGTTTGCTTTCAAGGTCACTGTGACCTTGACCTTTGACCCCTAAAATCAATAGGGGTCATCTACTGGTCAGACCCAACCTCCATGTCAAGTTTGAGGGCCATGGGTGCAGGCATTGTTGAGTTATCACTTGGACAACCTTTTATCATTCAAGGTCACTGTGACCTTGACCTTTGGCCCAATGACCCCTAAAATTTATAGGGACAATCTTCTGGCCAGGCTCAACCTCCAAATCAAGTTTGAGGGCCATTGGTGCAGCCATTGTCAAGTTATCACTCGGATAACCTTTTACCATTCCAGGTCACTGTGACCTTGACCTTTGGCACAATGACCCCTTAAATCAATAGGGACCATCTTCTGGCCAGGCCCAATCTCCAAGTCAAGTTTGAGGGCCATGGGTGCAGGCATTGTCGAGTTATCACTCGGACAACCTTTTACCATTCCAGGTCACTGTGACCTTGACCTTTGGCCAGATGACCCCCAAAAACCATAGGGGTCATCTACTGGTCAGGCCAATTCTCCAAGTCAAGTTTGAGGGCCATGGGTGCAGGCATTGTTGAGTTATCAATCGGACAACCTTTTACCATTCAAGGTCAATGTGACCTTGACCTTTGGCCAGATGACCCCCAAAAACCATAGGGGTCATCTCCTGGTCAGGCCAATTCTCCAAGTCAAGTTTGAGGGCCATGGGTGCAGGCATTGTTGAGTTATCAATCGGACAACCTTATACCATTCAAGGTCACTGTGACCTTGACCTTTGGCCCAATGACCCCCAAAAACAATAGGTGTCATCTACTGGTCAGGCCCAACCTCCAAGTCAAGTTTGAGGGCCATGGGTGCAGGCATTGTTGAGTTATCACTCGAACAACCTTTTACCATTCAAGGTCACTGTGACCTTGACTGTTGACCCATTGAGCCCAAAAAACAATAGGGGTCAGCTACTGGTCAGGCCCAACCTCCAAGTCAAGTTTGAGGGCCATGGGTGCAGGCATTGTCACGTTATCACTCGGACAACCTTTTACCATTCAAGGTCACTGTGACCTTGACCTTTGGCCTGATGACCCCCAAAATCAAAAGAGGTCATCTACTGGTCAGGCCCAACCTTCATGTCAAGTTTGAGGGCTATGGTTGCAGGCATTGTTGAGTTATCACTCGGACAAGCTTTAAAATTATTTTACCATTAAAGGTCACTGTGACCTTGACCTTTGACCCGATGACCCCCAAAATCAATAGGGGTCATCTACTGGTCAGGCCCAACCTTCATGTGAAGTTTGATGACCATACGTCCAGGAATTGTTAAGTTATCACTCGGACAAGCTTTGGTCTACCGACGGACCGACCGACCGACCGACTGACCGACCGACCGACCGACATACCGACATGCCTGTGCAAAGCAATATACTCCTCTTCTTCGAAGGGGGGCATAAATAGGTTGAGATATGATCAAGGGGAACATTCTGACCAAGTTTGAACATTTTCTGATCAATGCCTACCAAGATATAGTACCGGACGGACGGACGGAAGGACAGAAGGACGGAATGACGGACGGACAACGCCAAAACAATATCCCCCTCCCGAAATCTTCGATTCGGCGGGGGATAATAAGTACATTCACAGCACCACCTTGCCTTAACAAATGATTTTCTACACATATATATATGAATAAAATGTGTCTTAAGGGAAAAAAGAATGAAAATCAATTAAGATTGATCACAATCAATTGTTGCCAATGTTTGGGGCAAATCAATGATAATATTTGATTATAATCGATCATCCCTCCATAACTTAGTAGTTACTATTGATTACTTTTTAATAGCCGTTTTCAAAATGAACTGCCTGTAAACTTACGCACAAGCATTCATAACAATATCAGGTTATAGATTTATGTTACCTCCGTTCACATTTGTCGAAAGTCATACATGTGATTGCAGAGTCACCATGGGCTTCACCGTACTCAAATATAGCTGTTCCTGTCTCAAAGTCCCAAATCTTGATTGTCTGTAAAACGAACTTCACAGTTTACACTTACGTTTCGCAAACAATATACTGTTTTCACTCAGAATTCGTTGGCTTAATATACCAGAAAATCAATTTCTTCTTCAGGCAAAGCTTCAGACAAAGTTTTTTTCTCAAGAAATTTTAACAATTCTAGAATAGGATAGACTTAAATTGTACTTGTTTCATCAACTTTTAAACTTTGAGTTAAAGGTTCTGCAATACTTATCGACTCTAATCTCCAACAGAGTATTAACTACTTTTCAGAAGTACGTGACTTTGTACAGTAAACAAGGGCAATAAACTGGAATTCTGCAAAATTAGAATGCATCGCCTGTCAGGAGAACCCATGATTTTTCTATTGAAGGCAATACCATGACCTTGAACTTTGATATATTAATCCCAAAATGAATAGGGAGATTGATTTGTGGCCTGACAGGAGGACTCATGATTTTTCTAGTGAAGGTCACCATGACCTTGACCTTCAATAAATTGATCCTAAAATCAATAAGGTTAATCTACTGACAATGAGCAATTTGAACATCAAGTTTTAAGCTTCCGAACTAATTTGTTTAAAAGTTCTTGACCGAATAAAAGTGACCATATTTGGTCTAGTAAAGGTCGTCATGACCTTGACCTTTAATAGATTGATCCTAAAATTAAAGGGGGTAATCTACTGACAATGAGCAGTTTTTACATCAAGTTTAATACACTAATTTGTTTATACGTTCTTCAATGAACATAAGTGACAATATTTGTTCTAGTAAAGGTCCCATGACCTTGACCTTAATAGATTGATCACAAAATCAATAGGGGTTAATCTACTGACAATGAGCAAATTAGTACATCAAGTTTTATATTCTACACTAAATTGTTAAAAAATTCTTGAACAAACAAAAGTGACCATATTTTTTCTAGTAAAGGTCACAATGACCTTGACCTTAATAGCTTAACCCCAAAATCAATAGGGTTAATCTACTGACAATGAGTTATTTGCACATCAAATTATAAGACTCTTCACGAATTTGTTCAAAAGTTCTTAATCCAAAACAATAGGTCACCATGACCTTTACCTTTAACAAATTCACCTCAAATTAAAAGAGGACATCTACTGATCATGTTCAATGTGCATACAAAGATAAAAGACTCTACATCAAGTTGTTTTAAAAGTTCTTCATCGTAAATGAAAGTGGACGTCAATGCATGACAAAGTAATCCCTGGTTCTGTCATGCTTCGCAGGCGACAAAAACATGAACATACTAATAGCATAATCAACAATAAACATTTCAACAATAGACTGAAAGAGAAAGTTAGGTTTGGAAATATTTCAATGGAAAAATTATGCTCAAGTATTCAACGGACAAAATTTAAGGTCTTTTTTCCTTATAACATTTGTAAGGTTCAGGGAGAAACAGTACAGTACTTTAACACAACAATAACAATATCAGGGTGCAAGATGACAAAAATAACTTTTTGGCAACAATGAAACAATATTTCTGGCAATGATTGCACTGAATTACCTCTTTATCACTGTAAAACAAACAAAAGTTGAATTCTGACATATTATAGCAGGCAAATTAAAAACAAAGCAATGAACAGAATAATCAAATTAAAGTAGAGTTCTCAACGACGTTTAGATTCTGGTTTAAAGCTGCACTCTCACAGATATACCATTTTTACAACTTTTTAAGTTTTTGTCTTGGAAAGAGCAAATTTTTGCGTAAATATATGCAAACCATTAATATAAGATTGCTGACAAAAAATCAGATCCTACATTTTCATATTTCCGTTCGAAAATTAATCTTTAATGGCTTAAACTGTTACTAACGGTTTAGGAAAATGCTTAAAACATAAATTTTTGAAATTAAATCTAAAAATCTGCGATCAATTTTTTTGTCAGCAGTCTTATATTACTCAGGTTTCCATGGATTTTTGCGAAAATTTACTCCATCCAAGACAAAAAAAAAAAATTGTCAAAACCTTCAATCTGTGAGAGTGCAGCTTTAACTCTCAGCAGTTCTTTGCAAGTTTTTATATCCCCACAGGATAAAGTGCGTATGGAAGTCCTGGAAATGCATTGGACACGAATGAATTCAATGAAATACAGTCATTAAACATAGGGTTTTCCTTGTGGGTAGCAAGTTAAACAGTTATGTTATATCCCATCTCTTAGAAATTCGAAACATTATTGATTAATCCAATACTTACCGAGCTTTCTGAGCACGTGATGACCTGCTTAAAGCTAGGGTTATAGAGACATCCTGTCACTGGTTCTTTGTGGGTAAGCACGATGTCCGCATTCAGGCTCGGCCTGCAAAACACCATGGATTTTTATGTGTCATAATTGGCAAATTTCAAGTGTTGTCTGCTAGTTGGCAAAATATACTGATTTTCATTATTTTCTTATAACAATAACTTTGTCTTCTTTGGAGAGTTTTTTTTTATTGTTTCCATGTAGTAAAAGTAAGTGACAAATTTGTTCAAGTGTAATAATCATTTCATTGTTAAATAAATATCTATTAATTTTTACGACTATTCAAAGTCAATCTCATTGGCACGATGTTGCGTGAAAGTGTTGTCTTGCAAAAATGGGGAAACTGGAGAAAACCCAATTGTATGGGTTTGTGACCGCGAACCAAACCCAAATGGGCCAAGGCCAGGAATTAAAATCTGGGTTGCCTTGGTGAGAAGCGAGTGCACTAACCACTACACCAACGGGACAGCTAATTTCATTGTTAGGATTCAAGAACCGTTGTCAAAATGACAATAAACAGTTAAACATCACATTCACCTTTTTTCCATATAATATACTGACATTTAATTTTCAAACCTACAAAGCATACTTTGAGCTTTAGTACATGTACTATACATGAGTAACTTCCAATTACAATTTCAAAATGTAACAAATGTTTCACATATCTATAAATATTGGCTTACAAAATACAGGCAATCAATGAACTGGGTACTTTCTTAAAACTAGTTCTTATTCCTACACACATCTATAAAACATCTATAAAACTATAAAAAAAGAGTAAAAAAAAGAGTATATCATGAATAAAAAAAACATATAATCTTTGTACAATATTCAAAAATGGAGTACAAAATTAAAGGGAAAATAAAAGGGAATTCCCAGAAGAAAGATGCAATAGTTAAATTTGATAAAGAAAACAAGGTCTAAGATTTCAACCTCAAGAAATAGATGGAAAAAGACCAAGAACCTTTAGACAGAATAGTAAAACTAGAGATTGCTTTTTTGAAAAAGAGCTTGTTCCCCCCCCCCCCCAATTTGTGGTCATAGCTCAAAGAAATAATCAATGATGGACATGAAATTTCTACTTTTGGACTGGAGACAAACCAACATACGGGTCATCTAGTCATGACCATCGCGCAAACTATAAGTATGAAGTCCCTGGGTCCAAGTGAATAAAATAATTGAGCAGAAACAAAGTGTGAAGTAAGGATGGACTGACTGAAAGATGGAAAGACAGGGCAAATATTGATAAACAGGGCAAAGATACTGCCGACCCATCCCCTGGTCCCCCGCCGCGGGATCCATATCCCCTGGAATGAAAAATAATTATTATTTTAATTTTTTTTTAGTTATTGTAATATCAGTGTGTTTGTGTTTGTGAATGTAGATATTGCGCTAAATGTTGCTGCGTAAAATTCTCCTGGTTTAATATTAAAATGCCCTGATATTCAGACCAAAATCCCCTTGGAAGCCTCTCAGAAATATTGCATGTATGATACTGACTGTTGGAACCCTTCAACAAATGTTGACATATGCTCAAATATTGTCTTTGAAGTCAATGATTTTGAAAAGTGTAACGAACATTTATTCATCAAAAGGCTTAAAGGTTAAATTATCCCTTGGCTTAAGTTACATAATTCCTTTAGGACGAGCAGTTTAGTTTTCAGCTTTCTAATTTTTTCTTGACTGTACACAATGTTCCGCGAGAGTTTGGTTTAGTTTTGTGGGGGAAATCGGAGAAAACGGTGGAGGCCCACTTATCTGACTTGGTGTCCACAAACCAAACTCAAACATGTCCAAGCCGGGAATCAAACCCGTGTCATCTTGGTGCGCCAACCGGACAACCATTCGTATTTATACAAAACTTACTATAAATAATTTTATGATTTTTTTGGAAGAGAAAGAAATGAAAGTGGAGAATGTTGGAAAGCTGAATAAGTGTAAACGATAGCTATCAAACCTACATATGTGTCTAAATGAAGAAGCTATACAATCAAAAGAAAAAAGTAAAAGGGGAGGTAATCCAAAGACATTGTTTGTGCAAATTGAAATGATAGCTCTGTGTTTCAAATGCAAATAGTTTTACCTTCCGCCTACTAAGTCTTTCTCAACTCTATTATAGAAAACATTATGTTCCTTAACCAATACGAAAAGATCAATAGAAAAAGAGTTATCAAGTACATGTATTTAGAAAAAAAAAAAAAAAAAAAATTCGTAATAGGAAAAAAATCAATATTCCAGATTATTATTCAAAATAAAAAAATAAATTATTTTATTAGGAATTTTATACCTATGATGAATAATTCTGCAAATGTTCAAATCTTGTAATGTTGGTTCAAAAGTGTTTTAGTTAAGAACTGTTTTATTCCTAGTTCTTTTTCTTTAAGATTACTGAACAAAACATATGCTCAAAATATCTCTAAATATTTGAAAGCTGAAACAGTAAATACATGTAAGCATAATAAACTGATTATTTGCACAATATATTACAATATTTTGAATAGCATAAGCTGATATTTAAATACACGTACCATCTAATGTAATCACTAAAAAACAATTAAAAATTTATGACTAACATTTACTAACACTTTAATGTTTGGCAAAGTTGAAACACGCAAAATCTTAAAAAAATAAATACATTTTTTAAAACTGATCTAACAATAAAACACATACTTAAGTCTTAGGTTGAGTGCAGCCATCTGGTCTGTTGCCACGGCAACTGTTTTTGAGATATTGGAATAGTGAACTGCTTGCAGATCTCCACGGATCTTGTGGCTTTTTGGGCGGATCGTCAGGAGGCACATGTGATCCTGGATGTCCCACACCTTGAAGAAAAAGACGCAAGTTGATCTTCGAACATCCTTACAAATCAGCGCCATACATGGAAATCAAACAGTTAAAAAATTATGTGAATCAGATGAGTCAGCTGTTGGACCTGTTGGTCACCCATAATATTCCTAATAATAGGCATCATGACCTTGACCTTTGATCCAAATTCAATATGGGTCAACTACTGACCATGACCAATGTGAATAAAAACTAATTTTGAAGAGTCTATAACAAATAGTTCATAAGTTATTGATCAGAAACGAAGGAGACTTTAATCTTACTATTAATTGTCACCATGACCTTGACATTTGACCTAATGAACTACATGTATGACCATGAACAATCTCAGTATGAAGTTTAAAGACTGTATATCAAATAATTCATTTATTAACATATTGATCAGAAACGAAAGTGTTTGGCTGATGTTTAAGAGCAGTTCACTTGAATTCTGACATTCAATTATGCTTATACTATTTGTTTATTGTCCACTCTCTGAGCTTTGGTCAGCATTTTTGTTTCACAACAAATCACTGGTTGCAAAAATATTAACGACTCTCGAATGAATTTTCATTAAACTTATGTCTAATAGTGAATAGTGTCCACAAAAAGTGAATTTTGCTCAGATTGTAAAACATCAACATTTGAATGTTTACTCTTTTTTAGTAATGTTCGCCAATTCTGATATAATCATCATTTGTGTTTATAGTATAATGTAACACCTGTTTCATATCGATGCTAACGTGGTTCAGCCGTGAAGACCTTAAAATAACAACCAAGACATCAAAAGCTGTGATCTAAATTTTTCATTCTTTCTTTTTCTTTTTTTATTCTTTGATTTTTAGAATTAATGTTATTACTAACTTGCATGTTTGTAACAATTAATAATTCCTTTATTTGAAAACCAAACATTAAAATGTCAGTAAAAAAGAGCATTTGTTTTTCCTATTACTGTAAAGCAGTAACTCAAAATAGCTTTATGACAACAAAGTTTACAAGAGCAACTATTGGTTGCAATGCTACCAGCTAGAATCCCTCATAACAAATCTTGAATGTGTGATCTCGCAAGAATCATTTCGTTTTAAGATCATGTCACCATGGCTGACAAGTTATTTGCAATTAAAGAAGCCAATACATATTTACTACCGGTATGTTTGGTACCAATAATATAATGAAAACTACAGGGACAAGCCCATTTGATGAAAATTCATAAATAAACCCTGTTTAGTAACTCAAGGCATGGGTCCAAACGGCAATAAACTAGAGATATAAATAATAACAATACATTTAACCTTAAAAAAAAAAGACTTCCAACTCAAATGCTCATGTTACCTTAATACATTTATCGGTAGAAATGCTGAATATACTGTTCTCCTCCTCGGCTACAAACAGGAAGAAGATCGGCGCGCTGTGTCCTCGTAACATGGCAGTTGGCTTCCTGAAACATGCAACATCATTTTGATTTATAGCCAGCGCATATTTACCATAAAATACTGCTTGTGATCAAATTTGTCTAGTATGTAATTTTTTTGTTCATGCAATACACCATTGTCGATAAAGGCCAAGGAACCGTAAATCATAAGATCATTAAGGCAATGGCATCAAGTTCATGTGTGTTTAACAGTTTTGCAGATTAATTCATTCCATTCACATACCATGATGGTGCTTAAATATGAAACATTATAAAATGTGAATTTAAACCTGAGATTATATCAATAAATCAGTCTTGTATTGAGGATACTTCATGAGTAGTTCAATACAGAGCAAGAAGGGTCTAGTGGTATAGATGTCCATTTCTAATCCAAGGAGTTGTTGGATCCCCATCTGGGGTGCTTTCTCATAACTTTCCAGAAAGTAGACAGAATTGGTTTCTGCCCAGGAAACGGACTCAAATGTGAATTATATTAGCTTTCAGCTGTTAGCGCTATCGAGCTAGGCTAATCTAAGTACTAAAAACTTTTAAGGAATTCATGTATAAAACAAATTTAATAATTTTTGCATTGAATGACCAGAAATGTGATATTCTATTATATCATAAATACTAATATGGTATTTTACAAGGCTTAATACATAAAACATTGTCATGTCAGGTGCACAATGTACAATAACCTCACATCAAAAGATATTTTACTAGTTATATATAAAAAAATATAATGACAATATTTCATAATAATGACTTGATTTATTATATAAATGACAGCATTAAATATTTCATAATAATGATTTCGTTTACTATATCAATGACAATATAAAATGTGCTGCGTTCTTGTAGCTTGGCAGTCTGTTTCCTGATACAAGGAGTCGTATTTTCCATGTGATACAGATAATGTATCTTGTCATGCAATCCAGTTATAAATTCATCCTTAAACATGAGATTGTAATATCTGCAGGATCAGGCGAATCAAAATTAAAGTCATTAAACTGAAATTATCTTGCATGCAATGCAACTTAAGTTCTGGAGGCTAGCTTGGTAGGCTAAAAGAGTAACATAAAAATATAACTAAAAAATTACATGTTAAATAGAGGATATTTATTTATTTCAGTATAATATCATATTTTATTTCATGACTGTCCTAGAAAAACTATGTGTTATTTACCCTGCTATACGTGGGATACCCCTCACGCAAAATTAAAGCTGATTACGTAGCTGTTAATTTACTATTTCCGGTTTGTTGAGAAAAAGTTCTCTGATATATATTCTTTTTTTTAAATTTCATTTATTTTGGCAACAATTTCGTGTTCAAAGTAAAAGTTTTGATCCAGGGGAAGTAACTACAATGGATTTTAAAAGTAGAACTACTTTAGAACTTTCTAAAATTTGATATTTTCACTCCTAGTTTTGCAATCAAACTGATAATTTCACTGTTGTTATTTCACTGATAAAACCTCATATTTCATCGAAAAGCATGAAATAAATTAAGTTATTCAAAATAAATTAATTTTATACCAACCCTGTTAGGCTTAAAGAGTTACATAAAAATATAACAACACAAAACATGTGTCATATAAATGCATGTTAAATTAAACTATTCAAAATAAATAAAGTTTATACCAACCCTGGCACATATGGATTCCACAGCCTCACGACTCGGTCAACCTGTGACAAAAAGTCAATGATATTCTTATCCTTCGAGAAGTTGAAGTACTTCACGCCTTTGTACACCTTGAACACAGACTGATCGGTCTCAAGGCGTTGTTTCATGAGCCCATAAGTGTATTTGTTCTGTCGGGCGCGTTCTTGTACATGTGTGCCTGGTTCCCGGTTCTCTTTCTGCCCAACATCTTTTATCTCTTTGAGCTGGGCCTCAACGTGGGTACTTCCTGTTGTACAGTCTGCAATCACATGTGGGATTTTGTTCAAAAGGCAAATGACTGATTATAATCACTATTTTATTACCATTTGGCTAAGAAAAAGGTTCTAGTATATATGACATAAACATATCCATTTTTCAGAGTATGCTGTTCGTTTTCAATATTATGTATGATATCATTTTCTTTAGACAATCAAACTGCAACACTTATTTTTTTGAAATTTCATTCCATACAGAACTCTTAATTTATGAATTGAAAAGTGTGGCTACATAGCTCAAAAAAGATATACTTAAAAAAATGTTTTTATATTATTCTTACCAATGACGAGGGCAGTGTTTGCATGGTTTTAGCAGGCAATCACCTGACCAATGTCGTGGTAATACTTGAGCTGAACCACACAGACAGAGACTTATCAGTTAAGTACATATTCACAAAACTCACTAATTATACAATTATTAGGTTGTGTCAACAGTCAACAAAATGGTTGTTTCAGCAGCAGAGTTATTTTAATTGATTTATTTGAGATACAAATATTAAAAATTTGGGTACAAATCATATTTTAGTCGGAGGAAATTTCCTCCCCTTGTTAAAAATTTGTCACTTGCCTTGAGAAATCATTCTTGAAAATTTTATTTTCATGAAAAAAGGCCCAAAGAGGTATTTTTTGATGAACAATTTAATTTACAAACTGCTTGTGTCGTATCTTTATTTGTTAAATATGCCATATTATGAAAGATAATCGCCAATAATTAGCATAAACCTGGCAAGTCAAAATTATTTGGATAAACATAATCAATGGCTAACAGTCTGTAAAAATGCTGAAGAAAGGACACTCTGCATGTGGATTAGGTCATGCATGCCTATAAGGACAAAATTGGTATACCTGTTGGACCCAGTCTCCATATACGGCCCATCGTATAAAGTTGACGTTGGGTCCGACAGCATCGTTCAGTGACACACTCGCTATGAAACCATCAACTTTTGTCGCTTTCTTCCAAGTTCTACAATATATAATTGCTCTTTAAAAACCAAGTTACAAGTTGAATTTACCATCCACAGACTAGTGAATTAAGTGACCTTTGGATATGACTGTCGTTAGCCTTTTTCAAAGTTAGGTAGAACATATAATAATTTTTATTTGTTAATTTCCTTACTCCAGTCATTGAAATAACCAGTGCAGGAGTTGTGGGCTAATGTTCTAATTTTGACCACTGTTACTAAGTGAGTTGTAAGAGATATTACAAAGATATGTAAAGTGATTCATAGTTTATTAATATTATTATTATTATTATTATTATTATTATTATTATTATTATTATTATTATTATTATTATTATTATTATAATTGTTATTATAACTATTATTCTTATCAATTTCAATTTCAAAATCTCTTCATTGATGGAATTATATATTTGAAATATATCTTATATCTAAAGAAGGCTTGTTTGTAATGTTTTAATCATAGCAATTTACTATATTAACTTATTACCAAAATAAGCAAACTCCATTTATTTTAAACTACTAGCAAATCGTATATTCTTTTTTTTTGGTATGCACATAACCAGTTTAAGAATCAGTTAACATTTTTGAAATGAGTTTGTCAAATCAAAAACAAATAGAACCAAAGTAATGTATACTTATAACCTACATCAGAACTTGTTATCATAAACAAAGGATTAAAGAGGATTGAAAAGAAATAAACATAACCACTTCATTGCACTGCATGCTTTTTATGCAATAAATATCTTCTTTATCCATAGAACAAATCTGCCACTGTTCAAATTTTAATCATAGAGGTATGCAGACTGAGTGATTTTTTTTCAAAATAATTTTACTGCCTGTGCCTTTTCAATTGGGGAAAATCAGCGCGAAAAGTCTAAAAATTGGGAAAATTATAACATGGCAATTTTACATATAAAGTTTTTAATTTTCTGCTTTTACTGAGATTATTATATGTGTCCATACAGACTTTTTCTATAACATGGTGATGTAAGACAGCAATTAACAAGCTTGTCCCAATTTTTTTTATCTTCTTATATTAAACACACAGGCGCTAGTCACATAATCAAATATTTTACAAAATCGGTCTATATATGTATTTTTAGATATATAAATCTGGTCCGTAATGTCCCTAAATCTGGTCCGTAATGTCTGGTCCGTAATGTCCATGGTCCGTAGTGTCCGTAATTCATCTTATTATAGTATATAGACGTTTTAGAACATTAAAAAGTGTGTGTCAAGTACCTGTGATTAAACATTGATGATTAATATGAATACTGTACTGAAAAATGCATTTTTGAATTCAAAACACTACTCACGACAACATGTTTAAACTAGTTGTTAATTGTGTGTTCTAAAATGCCGTCCAGGCTTTTTTTTAATGATGGTTAGCCTGGACGTCATTCATAATAAAATTCGTAAACATGTTCAAAATGCCGATCAGAATTTGGTCGCAAATTTATTGAAATTATTCCAATTTAGTCTATTAAAACAAAAAAAGAACATTTTACCTGTTAAAACTAATCCTTTTTACATCAATTGCACTATATATTATAAAATAATCACGTTCCGAATTGTTAAAACAACATACATTTTCAAACACCATCAAAATTCACCAAACACCATTGTTTTTGTTAACGAATGTAGCCGAGAATATCCAAATGCATTTTCTTTTCTCTGCTTAAGGTTACACATGACTATTAGTTACTTTAGTACAGCTTAGTACGAGCTGTAGTGTCATTGGCAGTAGTTTTGTTAAGGCAACATATTGTAAACCTGTAAATTATTCAAAATAAATAAAGAATGAAGTGTTTACAAACATTTATTACTTTTGTTAGCATATTGGAACAAGGACATTTAGTTTTTGCAAAATGAATCAAATAGCAATATCATTAAGTTTGTGGAATGTTATCATGCAAAGTATGGGAAGAATTTTCATTTGCATGCATGGCATTTTTTTCAGTTCGTATCATTATTTTCTATTCTTGTAATTTACCCCTCATTTGCGCTCACTTGGATGTCTTTGAACTATTGTATGCTTAATATTCCTTTGTTTGGTTTCTTTAAAGCATCCAGATTCTGACACACAACAAAAAAACTTGTTTAAGTACTACTTGTCACAAACTTGTGGTAAGAGCAACCTCAGGTACCAACTGGTGATTGTACGAGCTCTCTCCTCCCTACCTTTTTCCTACCAGTAGGCGAGTAAGTTTTCTGGTGTTCCCGAGTGAATGACCATTTGTATGTATGTTGACAAAAACCTGCCATGACGGTTTGAAATTCTGCAATTATTTGGAGGTTTTTGATTGCCATCTTTTGACATAAAAACATTTCTACATTTCTTTCCCCTTTCCCACACGCACCTAGCCTCCCGTTTAAAAACGACCATACATTATAAATACTATATGTGTGCTTTTACTTTGTATGACAGAAATTAGAATACTGGGTAAAATTACCGGTTTGCCTTTATAAGCTTTGTTAAATTTTATAGCGTCTCTTTGAACCGCTGGCGCGTTCATGTCACAAACTGGGCATATGACCTTCTATAAGATGACATTTTAAATGTAAAGTCGGCGAAGATTGCACAAGTGTCCCATAACAACCCGAGGTATATTCTATAAGAGCATGAAGGCCAATTCTCACGCAGAGTCCCGGCTTTGTCATGTTTTAACCCCTTAAACACATAAGTGTTACTTCTGTTTACCAATATAGTTCTTTTAAAAACACACACAACAATTCTAACTCTAGTTGTTTTCCTATAAGCTTGACGATAAAACGCACTCTAGTCGGAATAAAAGGAAACAACAATGTTCTGTAATTATGTTTTTCTATCAATTCCTTTAAAAATAGTAATTTCCTGAAGATTCCCTTTAGTTGAGTTTTGTATAGGTTTTCTGATGTGAGGAATAAGGTATTTGTTAATATAAATATCATGAAACATATGTTCTAGCGAAACTATATATATATACACATAATAAATTGATAAGTCAGCAAAATCTCTGATAATTGTAAACTTGGATTGTCGTGTTGAAGTCAAATTTTGATTTGTTACACAAAAAAACATTTTGATTCACTTAGTGTAACAATGCCGTTGATATACATGTTGTTTTTTTAATATTTAGTCTTATTTTAAATACATGTGTATAATAGTATGCATTGTCCACATTGCCCATAGAATAGTTTGTAAATACCTCTTGAATCCTGTATGTGACGATAAATGTTTTTCAAATTCATTAAGTACAAAAGTGTGGTAACTGATAATGATAGTGTTAGGGGAAGGTAATCCATACTAAAAATACTACTTCAGATTGAAACCTTAAAGTATAGTTGTGTGTAACCTTTTTTCTTTTTGGCAGTAAGAAAGCTCCTGTCAACTGAAATCAGGTATTTAAATTACTTTTTTGAAGAAATAGCTTGTGAATTTGCAAAATGGATATGGTTATTGATAAGAATTAATGTATTTATTGGCAGTCTTAAGCAACAGAATACAAATGAAGACCATTTCATTTCATAGACATTTTTTAAATGTTTACGAATTTTGTTATGAATGACGTTCCAGGCTAACCATCATAAAAAAAAGCCTGGACGGCATTTTAGAATGACTAGTCCGTAATGTCCCTAAATCTGGTCCGTAGTGTCTGGTCCGTAATGTCCATGGTCCGTAGTGTCCGTAATTCATCTTATTATAGTATATAGCCGTTTTAGAACATTAAAAAAGTGTGTGTCAAGTACCTGTGATTAAACATTGATGATTAATATGAATACTGTACTGAAAAATGCATTTTTGAATTCAAAACACTACTCACGACAACATGTTTAAACTAGTTGTTAATTGTGTGTTCTAAAATGCCGTCCAGGCTTTTTTTTAATGATGGTTAGCCTGGACGTCATTCATAATAAAATTCGTAAACATGTTCAAAATGCCGATCAGAATTAGGTCGCAAATTTATTGAAATTATTCCAATTTAGTCTATTAAAACAAAAAAAGAACATTTTACCTGTTAAAACTAATCCTTTTTACATCAATTGCACTATATATTATAAAATAATCACGTTCCGAATTGTTAAAACAACATACATTTTCAAACACCATCAAAATTCACCAAACACCATTGTTTTTGTTAACGAATGTAGCCGAGAATATCCAAATGCATTTTCTTTTCTCTGCTTAAGGTTACACATGACTATTAGTTACTTTAGTACAGCTTAGTACGAACTGTAGTGTCATTGGCAGTAGTTTTGTTAAGGCAACATATTGTAAACCTGTAAATTATTCAAAATAAATTAAGAATGAAGTGTTTACAAACATTTATTACTTTTGTTAGCATATTGGAACAAGGACATTTAGTTTTTGCAAAATGAATCAAATAGCAATATCATTAAGTTTGTGGAATGTTATCATGCAAAGTATGGGAAGAATTTTCATTTGCATGCATGGCATTTTTTTCAGTTCGTATCATTATTTTCTATTCTTGTAATTTACCCCTCATTTGCGCTCACTTGGATGTCTTTGAACTATTGTATGCTTAATATTCCTTTGTTTGGTTTCTTTAAAGCATCCAGATTCTGACACACAACAAAAAAACTTGTTTAAGTACTACTTGTCACAAACTTGTGGTAAGAGCAACCTCAGGTACCAACTGGTGATTGTACGAGCTCTCTCCTCCCTACCTTTTTCCTACCAGTAGGCGAGTAAGTTTTCTGGTGTTCCCGAGTGAATGACCATTTGTATGTATGTTGACAAAAACCTGCCATGACGGTTTGAAATTCTGCAATTATTTGGAGGTTTTTGATTGCCATTTTTTTTACATAAAAACATTTCTACATTTCTTTCCCCTTTCCCACACGCACCTAGCCTCCCGTCTAAAAACGACCATACATTATAAATACTATATGTGTGCTTTTACTTTGTATGACAGAAATTAGAATACTGGGTAAAATTACCGGTTTGCCTTTATAAGCTTTGTTAAATTTTATAGCGTCTCTTTGAACCGCTGGCGCGTTCATGTCACAAACTGGGCATATGACCTTCTATAAGATGACATTTTAAATGTAAAGTCGGCGAAGATTGCACAAGTGTCCCATAACAACCCGAGGTATATTCTATAAGAGCATGAAGGCCAATTCTCACGCAGAGTCCCGGCTTTGTCATGTTTTAACCCCTTAAACACATAAGTGTTACTTCTGTTTACCAATATAGTTCTTTTAAAAACACACACAACAATTCTAACTCTAGTTGTTTTCCTATAAGCTTGACGATAAAACGCACTCTAGTCGGAATAAAAGGAAACAACAATGTTCTGTAATTATGTTTTTCTATCAATTCCTTTAAAAATAGTAATTTCCTGAAGATTCCCTTTAGTTGAGTTTTGTATAGGTTTTCTGATGTGAGGAATAAGGTATTTGTTAATATAAATATCATGAAACATATGTTCTAGCGAAACTATATATATACACATAATAAATTGATAAGTCAGCAAAATCTCTGATAATTGTAAACTTGGATTGTCGTGTTGAAGTCAAATTTTGATTTGTTACACAATAAAACATTTTGATTCACTTAGTGTAACAATGCCGTTGATATACATGTTGTTGTTTTAATATTTAGTCTTATTTTAAATACATGTGTATAATAGTATGCATTGTCCACATTGCCCATAGAATAGTTTGTAAATACCTCTTGAAGCCTGTATGTGACGATAAATGTTTTTCAAATTCATTAAGTACAAAAGTGTGGTAACTGATAATGATAGTGTTAGGGGAAGGTAATCCATACTAAAAATACTACTTCAGATTGAAACCTTAAAGTATAGTTGTGTGTAACCTTTTTTCTTTTTGGCAGTAAGAAAGCTCCTGTCAACTGAAATCAGGTATTTAAATTACTTTTTTGAAGAAATAGCTTGTGAATTTGCAAAATGGATATGGTTATTGATAAGAATTAATGTATTTATTGGCAGTCTTAAGCAACAGAATACAAATGAAGACCATTTCATTTCATAGACATTTTTTACATGTTTACGAATTTTGTTATGAATGACGTTCCAGGCTAACCATCATAAAAAAAAGCCTGGACGGCATTTTAGAATGACTAGTCCGTAATGTCCCTAAATCTGGTCCGTAGTGTCTGGTCCGTAATGTCCATGGTCCGTAGTGTCCGTAATTCATCTTATTATAGTATATAGCCGTTTTAGAACATTAAAAAAGTGTGTGTCAAGTACCTGTGATTAAACATTGATGATTAATATGAATACTGTACTGAAAAATGCATTTTTGAATTCAAAACACTACTCACGACAACATGTTTAAACTGGTTGTTAATTGCGTGTCCTTGTAATTGAAGTCTGTGTATTAAGTTTTGCACTCAAAATCTAATTTAGTCATTATTTAGAACTAAATAGTTGAGTACAAAACATTGAGATACTTAAAACACACATAAAAAAATTTTCTTCGACGCTGTGAAACTACTGAATACCATACTTCACTGACTATGGCAACAATTGTCAGGTGAAACTTTTTTTTTTGCATTACGAAAAACTGAAATAAACTGAAAATTAAAACCGGAAGCAGAAAAATAACGGTGCAAAATGCAAAATATTCCCGGCAAAAAAGACTGTAAACAAATATTGGCTATTTTGCGGTTACCCGGATCGGATTTTACCGGATACGGGGACGGATAATATCTGAAAGTTTGCTATCAAAAAATATATGAAATAGAAGTAACTTCAATGAAATGCAAACTTAATTTTGCAGGTTTAAATTGTAAGTAAAAAGAAACTCAGAAAAAAGGGGAAAAATGAATTCTGTTTTTGGGAAAAAACTGGCGATATTTGGGGGAAAATGGAGGCTGTTTGCCGAGAGGAAAGGGCCGATATTCGGCCCTAAAATTAGCCAAAAAATCACTGGCAGTAAAGTCAACATTTCTAAAATTTATGCCTTTATAGCAAAATGTTTCAAAAAAATGAATAATTTAATCTCATTCTAGACTGCCTACTTTGATATTAATGATATTCCACGTAGACACAAACAGGTGAGCTGAGTTCTTTATCAAAATGTCTGAAATATGAATGTGAAGCACTCAATACCTGAGACACTCGCCAGTGGAGGTGATGACAAGAATGTTGACTGCTCCCTGACTGTCACCAAACAGGATCAGGCTTTCATCATGGCCAGTAGAACTAGATCGGTGAAAAATATTAATATAGTATATTTTGAAACATTGAAATTTTAATAAATGTCTATAACACTATCTTCTATCTAATAAACATGGTGCAAATGTGAGCTAAGCTCCTGGCCCCAATTTCTCGAAACTTCTTAAGTCCATTAAAACAGGATTAAGCAAAGCTCACTATTTTTGTTTTTCAATCATTTGCATACTATTGACTTCTTTAAGTGTGTTTATACTTTAGATACATATTATCTTTATGATAAAAACACAATTAACCAATTTTTCAATTATCAAATGCTAATTGAAATAAGCTACTTAAGCCTGTAAAGCATAAGAAGTTTCGAGAAATTTTGGCCTGCTGTTCACTTAGTCAGAAGTTACTGTCAGAGGTGCTTAAAGTAATCCATTGGAGTATTACACCATGTGTTGTTATTTACTGACAAAATACAATCCCATAACTGAAAGGTTACCGGTAAATGGTGACTAGAGTCTTATACATTGTGAAGGTAACCATTTCCTAATCATGTTCCAATGATCAATTACAATCAAAAATTGATTGGTTTGGTCTGAAATCAGCGACAATCAATTGTATTTTGTCATATTTTACTAGGTTTATTCCCAAAATGTTTGAAAGTGCTCCGAGAATTTTTCCCCCAAAACTGAAAAAAACGTGTGTTTTTTTTCCAAAAAAGGGCTAAGGTGTCTTCTCCATAACTGGTTTAAAGGCCCTGTACATGCACTTTAATCAGCATTTGATTTCTCGTGCCAGTACTGAGTTATTAACAAATGCTTGTCATACTGTTTTCATACCAGTAGTCGAGTTTGAGAGGAACAGTTTCCAGACCACTGATCTGACAATATGGCTCAAATGACGACAACTCAAAGAACTGAATCTCTCGGTCTCTGTAAATCAAAAATAATAACAGCTATACACTTTTTCATGACCATTAAAACACATTATAAAGAACATAATTCAGACATACCGTACCCAAGTTGTTTCATTATTAATGAACTTACATTTTTTCATCATCATATATGATTAAACTTTTCATGCATAGTTTTAATTGTTGATAAGATTTTACAAATTAAAATACCAAAGGAGCAAATACTAGCAATCAATGGGTGTCAGGCTCATTTAAAAAACAACAGTAAAGACTATGACATTAGTGAACTTCTTGCTGCCTTTGGAATACTAATGGTCACAAACCCAGTTCCGACGATGAATTTTGTAAACTGTGGCATAATGACGAAGTCTGTGATCCACTTGGGTTTTACTCTGGATGAACCCTCTGTGTCCTGTAATATGAAAGATAACATTTTAACATTAATTAACACTTTAACAGTGTTACTTGTTTGTAGTCATCTCCGTTCAAGTATTCGGGAGTTTTTGGAATGTGTATGTAACCCGGTGCTAATTTGCCGTTTTTACTATTTCCTTGATAGAATATTATGTTGTAAAATTAGCGTTTTCACGCACGGAGATTTTCGTGAGATGTTCTCACTTAAAACATTGCTTTTGGGAGACATCTTGTATTGTACTTTTTAAAGTTAGGAGTTTAAGCATTATGATATTTGGTATGTATTGGCCCTTCATTGTTTAATTCTGCATTTGGTGCAATGAGTTGTATTGGATGCTTTGTTTGTATTTTCGGAGCAATTCATGTATTTTCGTGGTTCTTGTGAAATACTAGTTCAAGATAGCAGTGATGTCTCTTTCTTGTCTTTGTTGCACATTTTGCACATGTTTATAATATGTTGATTAACAGATTAACAGTACACTGACAACACGGTTATGGGGTGAGATAGGAGACGTTTCGAGATATTTATAGGACATTTGGTTCCACATACCTGTAAGTTTTCATTGTGTTTATGATAGGTCATATCATACTATTTTACCATTATATCTTGTTACGGCCACTAGACGTATTACAACTTCAGTATTATTTGTGTACAAGATTATAATAAAGTAACATGTTTAATAGTAAAAGTATTAACATGCAATGTATAATTATAACTATGTATTAGTTGTTATTCCATTGTCTATTTTCAGTATGTTCAGTTATATTATAGAACGACACAGTTGTGATACTCGTGGAATACACATATGATGAAAAGATATTGTAGTTGTCAATTTATCCACTTCAACCTTAATCCACCTGGACATTAAACCCGAACCTTACACGTCGACTCTAACTTTCTATTTACCGGAAATGTCGGCATGTTACATGTATAACCTGATATTTGAATTACAAACTCTTTTTTTTTCAACAAACTATTATAAAGTTATCATATGCACATAATTATTGCGATGTGCACATGGTCGCAACCAAATGTGTTATAACTTCATTTTGTTTATACAGTATGATTGATTTTTAAAGTTGTTCTATCGGAAATGTTTATATACTGTACATGTTTATATTATATGTAACTTATGAGCTGTAAGTTTAAGGTAAATAAAATCTTCTTCTTCTTCTTCTTCTTCTTCTTCTTCTTCTTCTTCTTCTTCTTCTTCTTCTGTGCACAATAAGGCGTACACATAAACAATAACTAAATATGTGAAGGGAGAATCAAAGCCATATAAATTGCTGCGCAAACAAATGACATCCTTTGCGTGTATCTGTGCATTTAGAACAACGCCGACGAAATTTCAGAAGCGATGACAAATATATAACGCGAAGGAGTTATAAAACAAAGCAGCCATGAAGACAAAAAAGGTGACGATGAACACCAAACAACGACGACAGCTACGTTGCAAGGACACTTGAATAGACTAAAGAGATATGACAAAAATGAACGAGATAACGATGCACTACCAGGAACAGTTAAAGATCGAAAACGAAAAGGCAGTTTAATAGATGCCGTGCGCGAAATGTTAGTGAAACACAAATTTTGTAATACGACGTCGCAGCTTGTTAATCATGACCAATAAAGAAAGTATATTTCGTCAATGAATAAAATCACATGGTCTCATGATCAAATTGATTTCTTTGACCAACTCCGACAATAAAACTCCGACAAGTGACCAGCCTGAGAAAGGCCAGTCATTGCAATTTGTCGAGATTATTTGGCAAAGTTTTTTAAATAAGTACGTTGGTTAATGCAACCTTGTGTTTTTATTTATTTTGCAAACTATAATCATATTTCTAGTCAACTGATCACAATGGATTGAGGATATGTTAGCGATTTGGGCCTTAATCTTTCTCATATGTTAAATCCCCTGACGTATACTTAATACCTGAAAAGGCATACACATCGGCAAAACATGCAATTTGATGATAGATGGCTGTCCAGGTATGAATGAATCGTACATTTGATGATCCGACTCGTGCTTTCATTGGAAGGTGATGTGGTATATGCATGGTCGTTGAGTACTTGAAGTTTAATATTAGTTGATATGAATTTTCGTTTTATGCTTCATTGCCTTTTAGTTGCACCGGCGTGGCTCAAATGCGTTAAATGTTGCACGTATTAGTAAAACTTGGTGCAAGGTTGACGATGAGCGCTAGTTCACCAGTTTCACCCCAAGAGAGCTCCAAATCACTTTTGCTGACCGTGAAATGGTGGTTACTCCTGATAACTATATATTTCTATGAGTATTTGTTGTTGTTTTGTGGCGTTGTGTGTCAATTGTTTAGGTTTTAGTGTTTACTTGCTTCGAGCACTTTTAAGCGTGACATTTGTTTAACTGAAGGTATCGAGTAGCGGAAGTGTCGAGTATGTATGGTGGAGCAGACGCATAGTAGTAGTGCATAGTGTTCTAGGTCTGAACAGCATAGTGAACTAAGATCAGACAAAGGCTGAACTACGTAGCCTACTAGGGTAAGATATAAACTGTACTACGTAGTGCACTAGGGTAAGACAAAAAATTAACTTGAAATTGATACTAAGCAACATATTGCGACAGCGATTTCAACCAAGCCAAACTAAAATACAATTTTACCAATTATCCTTTAGTGTGACCTTAACATTTGACCTTGCACGCAACATGTACTCATGCAACTTTAATGTTCTAAACTGAATGGCCAAGCAAATATTCAAGTAGACTTAAACAATGATTATTTTTTATTGTGACCTTGACCTTTGACGTACAGACATATATGTCTTGCACTCGATACGACTGATTTTTATGGCGAATATTTGTGCCTAGTTATTTTGAAATAAGCATATGCGAAAGTAAAGTTACATACCTGCAACGTCGGACGGACAGACCGCCACCACTAACATAGACTCGACCGCTATGCACGTAATCTGCTTCACCATCTTACACGCACACATCTTTCATTTATTTAATGCTAGGTCATTCTCAAGTAGCCAATTGTCATTGTTGACGTAATTGCAACTACTACAAACCAAAATAGCAAGAACTAACATACGCACGAACGCACGTCCACATGCTGTCTTTGGTTTTGCCGCTTGCTTTAAATGCAATTGTTGAATATTGCATGTTTGTATTCTTTCTCTTTAAACGTAGAACATTTGGGTTTATTTCGAAACCAAATTAAGCAGAAATTCCACTGATCTTGCCATGACTTTAGACACTGTGCCGGCGGTTAGTGAAACGAAGGTATCGTCGATAGGGAAGGTTATGAGGTTGAGGGTAAAGCCGTCGCAGCCTCATCCGTCATATCGTGGTATTGTGGCATAAAACTCGCCAGAGAAAGGAGTAACAAGACAAAAAGATAAAAAAGAAACGGAATAGGCTTTACCATGTTTTGATTGCGTATTAACCTAAAACAAGAAATAGAATGAATTGGAAGGTCTCGTTCGTTACAAATATGCTATCCATTAACAGAAATGCCAATTCAATTAATTTCATTGAACAATTATTTTCAGCATTATAAACAAACATTACGTCTACTGTTAAAAACGTCAAAAAAGAAGTCTACGTTACGGTGTGCCTCGGTTAAAATGAACGCGTAATTAAATTGCATATCGCATCAAACAATCCTATTCAAAAGTTACACAAATGATGTATTTTTTTGTTTTACGATTATGTAAAATAAATATAATTTCCAATAACATTCAAATGTTTATTTTGCAGATCCTTTCCGTAAGCATCATTTGGAATATGTACTCTTAACTATGCATATACTAATATTCCTTCAATACATATCCTGATTTAGTAGAACAAGAGTAATTTCAATCTTCCATTATATTTCCCAAATTTCTCCGATAATCGAAAGTGCAGTTACATCACGTACCGATAAAACGCATGTCGCTTATTGCAGGCATTTTACTTTGTGTTTGTTTTCATGCCGCAACATTTGCGTATTAGATTCAAAGACATATCTAAACAATTGCAGCAGCGATTGCCACTCTCAAAGAGCCACAAAATTCATGGAGACAGGTGATTCTCAAGTTTATAATCGCAATTTCACCGTAATAATGGAAGTATAGCAATCACCTGAATATGTCGACCTTCGGTTAAGATCCCAACAACATCATTGAATTGCAATCCGTCATCCAATAAGCGGCTAAATGTAATGTAAGTTTTTTTCAAGTATAATAAATGACAGAATATATGCTTGGGCCGAGGAACACGAAATCATTGAAGAGTCACAAGCAGGTTTTCGTTCAGGCTACTCTGTAGTTGATAACTTATTTTGCCTACAAAGTATGGTTCAGAAATATATTTCAAAACCGGGGGGCCGCTTCTATGTCCTTTACGTAGACTTTCAGAAAGCGTTTGATTCTCTAATACACATTTAATTATTCACTAGCCTTTCAGAAAAGGGCATGAATGGAAAGACTTTAACAGTTCTTAAGTCAATGTATTCAAAATTAAGCGCCCATGTAAAAGTTGAAAGAAATAGCATTTCCCAATCATTTTATGTAACGTAGGCACCAGACAGGGGGATTTGAATTCACCAATACTATTTTCTCTTTACATCAATGACTTAGTAGCACATTTAAGAGACACATGCAGAAATGGCATATTTATAACTAATGATATTCCTGATATTATTTGTCTTATGTATGCTGACGATGTAGCGAACTGTGCAGATACGGCAAACAATCTCCAGTTGCAACTTAATGCTGTTTCTAGCTTTTGTAAAGATAATTGATGTAAAGACAGAAATAATAGTATTTCAGAACGGTGGTCCATTACGAAACTATGAGAAATGGTTTCTCAATGGTCATCCAATTAACACCGTATCCGTATACAAATATATGGGATTATTGTTTACCCCGAAACTTTCCTGGACAATGGCTAAAACTAAATTGGTGTCACAGGCACGCAAAGCAGCATTTTCCATAAAACAAAACCAAAAGCCGTTCGGCTATTTTTCGCATTCTGATATATTTAAACTATTTGACAGTATGGTAACTCCAATTCTCACCTTCGGGTCTGAAATATGGGGCTTTGAATATAGTGAGGTAATAGAAAGGGGTCAAGCAGAATTTTGTAGATATTTTCTTGGAGTAGATACAGTAAATACAAGTATGGTACTTGGGGAATGCGGTCGACTTCCACTTTGCACTGTACATTATTCATAATGTATCAAATTTTGGTGCAAATTGTTGCAAATGCCAAATCAAAGATATCCAGTTAATTGCTATAAAATGATAAAATCGCTTGACGAGAGGGGTAGGTATACGGGGGCGACTGGTGTTAAAAGTCTGCTGTTTAGGTTTGGCTTTGGTTATGTTTGGATCTCGCAGGACGATGGGGGTATAAATTTATTTCTATAAACATTCAAGCAGCGTTTAAACGATTGCATGTCCCAAACTTGGCATAATGATGTTATTACTTCATCGCGATGCGACACTTACACTTAAGTGTTTTAAATCACTGTTAACCCCTGAGAAATATCTAACAATGGACATACCTTTTAAAATCAGACTAGCACTCGCGCGTTTTAGATGCTCAAGCCACAAGTTAAACATTGAAATAGGTAGACACAATTATGTTCAACGTGAAAATCGAATTTGTTTATACTGTTTCAGGTATTTAAACATCCAGGTAATTGAAAATGAATACACGCCTTTTTCGAGTGCCAACAATATGAGGAAATACAAATAAACCATCTATATAATTGGTATAGTGGTCAGAGAAATCAAATTTCATTTAATTGTTTAATGAGCAGTAACGATAGCTTTGTCGTTAAGCATGTTGCATATTTTATCTATCAAATATTGACTGCAGTAGATAATAGATAAAACATAAAGCAGTCAGTATTTTAGGGTGGCACAGATTATATTATTGTAAACGTTTGTTGATGTTGTATTCTGGGTCGGAGGCCTTTATTTACAAATAAATTGAGTTGAGTTGAGTTGAGCTAAAATCACAAGGACCCTCGTTAAAAGATCCATGAAAACTACACATTTAGCGTCTTTAATCATTTGTCCGATTTCATAGTTACAGTGCTGTCGGACCAAATAGTCAAGTTGTAGTTGCATGGTACTTAATGTTGACGCTTTTAGAGTGAATGTTTTATTACTTTATATAAATGCTTCATATGTTGATCAACGATTAAAAAATATTCCGTTTAGTTGTAGTTGTTCGATAAATGTTTTATTCCGATATCAACATTTTAATAAGTTCAGCAATTATTCTTTTATATGCTTTGTTACAATGCCATTCTGGGAATTACGTTAAAAACATGTACAGGACGGGTCGCATGAACTAGGCTACAGTGTATGAAACCATCAAATTACCCCAACTTCGTAGACGTAAAACGTGTCAATCAAATTTATATATATATCTTCATCCCCGTTCTCCGAATACCCAAAACGTCGATCCATGAATTGAATATTTATTTACAAATTCCCCATTCATAATAATGTTCTCCTTAAAGTAGTAGACGAGGAAGAATGTTTACCAAGATTGACAATACTTCGACATTTTACTTCGACAAACAGACAGCTAACAAGATGCCAATAGTTACTTCTTCCTCTGGGATTCCTGAAGCGATATAGAAGAATCCCATTAGTGATAATCAGTGTATATGATGTTTAAATGTCCATCGCTCGGTAGAGGGACGACAAATTGTAACCATTTAAATTGTCGCATGTCCCAACGATTTCCTGACGTATCCATGAAATTCATAAGCGGCTGTTGGAGGAGTCGTTAACAGGTAAAACGGAATAAACGGACAAACTGATAAACGGACGAATAATGTCATACCTTAATATACGTCTCGTCTAAACACGCCCAAGAAATGAACTATCTAGATACCGACACAAACACGATAGCTGGCTAGAATAAAAGTTAACGAGTCATTCTTATTCATTATTCACCATTCAAATTCAATATCAGCTTACTCAAAAGCATAATGAATAACATACTAAAATTAATATTTTAGGAGGCTCATGTTCATCATGCAGGTTCTCATTACCTACTTCCCTCTTTAATGAAAGTGATTACTCGGTTTGCACACCAATTAGCAAAAGGCGTGGGCAGTTGGACAGAACATCGGACAACTGCAATTCTATTTTTTCTCTTTTCAAAGGGGTGGAAATATAAATACCAAAAATCGACGGTGGTATTTAATACCGGTCTTTATTGGATATATCAATAATGTAGCTAATCGAACTGCTCGCTATAAACAACGGACCTATACAGTGAATGGAGTCAATAATTTATGACCACAAGGTTGACCTAAATTGCATATGGAATACCGCTCAAATTTCTTCTTTATATTTTACTTACACCGTATGAAGTTATATCTATGTGCATAGACGTTTCCGTTGCTTAATACTGATTGCCCCATACATTATCTTCAACCTTCGAAAATCGTATTTCATACAATGTCTATTTCGCACAATTTCTATCAAGAAATGTTCGTCAAGAAAATGCCATTTTTCTGTAAACGCAGCTTTGTTTCTTTTCTTTTCTCAGATAAAATTTGTACAGCACTGTACGTTTTTTAAATGCACACCTTGTCTGTAGAAACATTCTTATCATTTTTGTTGCACAATTTACAAGAGCGTGTTGTAACCTTAAACCTTCCTGGTCAATCAAATGTCATTTTCCCTTAGCATTTGGAGCTCCTCGGCCATTTTCCATTGAAAACAACCTCGGATGTATGCCGGTACATTAGTAGAAGTAGGTCGTTGAATTTTAAATAATAGTTTAAATTGATTGTCATTGAAGTGTTTTATTGCATAAATAATTTAGATCCCAAGAATAAAGTCATTAGGTTTAACCGCTAAATTGAATTAACCTCGCGATCAATTTGCATCGTAGTAAAATGTAAAGATTTCTGACATTGTAAACCGTCCATATAGATCCGAGGTTGTTTTCGATGGAAAATGGCCTATGTGTTCCGAATGTTTCTTTGAGACGATAACTGGTGATGTGTATGTCTTTGAGACGATAACTGGTTATTTGTATGAATAATTCATAACGTCGCATATTCGCTACCCGGCAGGTGTCTTTTCAGAACAAGGGCAAAACTATGCCGGATAATTTCCAGCATGAAATGCGGCCATTCCAGGGTAACTGCTGTGCATTGGTGTCCTGAACAGTTGAACAACCACCAACGGCATCATGTCAATATCGTCACTTGTTACTCCTATCAAAGCATAAATAAACGTCGACTTTTCAGCATCCGATTCGCCAACTATAGCTATGTCTACTACGTTGTGTTTCAAATAGGATTGGACTTTGTAGTCTTATCATTGCAAGAGGTCCTGCTCAGACAACTGTTCGCTTTGTTTATCGAGATGACTTGATATCCAGATCGTTCTCAAGAAGAACTGAAATACAAAAACATGTACCATGTGTTACATAAATAAACAGCTGATAGTTTAAAATGTGGTCCAAATCAAGCCAACAGTGTGACCTAAAAGTAGCATAATTTGAGAAGTTATGACTTTTTTATCATTGAAGAGATGTATGTAGTTGTAATAGTGAGTGTAACGGTTATTAATTCAGAACAGACATTTCTAATACAATATTTCCAAATCGTTATTGTACGGTCAAAATCTAAAAAAAAAGGTTTTCAGGTTACATTGCTTGTGTTTGCAGTTAATCATTACAATTTAAGTGTACTCAGTGTAAAATTGTGAAGTAACATTGACATGGGTTTTTTTTAAAAAGGAAAATAATAGTTTCTTTAAACTGGTTTACACGGTAAATTCCATGTACACTGCATAGATATATAGATACTGATGCATATACATGATACAAAAATGCTTCAATTACCTTAAAATCCACATAATTGTCTTTCGTATGGCTGCTGATACAAGGCATGGTAATAGCTAAAAGGCACGAGTGTTGACGTATATATTAGGTTACGTAGTGCATACAATGCTATTCCGTTTCTCTCATCCTCGTTTTTCTTTTACAACAGAAACTAGGTTTGGGCATAACCTTCGTAGTCGTATATATGACAGTATGTCATGTTTTGGCTTCATGGATACTCTTTTGTTGCTTTGTATTTGATTATTTCTTCATAGAACTGCTTCATGTATAAAGTAACTTTTTGAAAATTCGTCCTTTTACTTGCATTCGTTCATTTTAATTTCTTAAATTGTATTCTTGTACATATTTTGAAACGAAGCTGTCCCGAGAATCTCGTTTAAATTCTACAGTTACAGGACGGGTCGCATACATGATTTAACAGTGCCCGAAACCAGCAAATTATACCAACTTGGTAAACAGGTAAAAATGTTTATAATATTTATATATTTATTTATCACCATTTCGTGAATACCTGATCAGCAATAACAATGATGTGAAAGTTTCTGTCGCTTTATGATGATTGCCTTGTTATTTAACGTCCTCTTCAACATTCGAAAATAGTTTAATGTCTCGTTACTATATATCAAGAATAATTCGTAGAGATAGAGGCCTCTTTGATTTTTTTTATAATATCCGATATAAAATGTACAGCACTGAGTGATTTGGATGAGCTCGCTTGTTTGCAGTTACGTTCATGTCATTTTTTTTGTACAAATTTCAAAGGTGTGTTGTTACCTCGAACCTTCTTGACCAACCAAATGTCATTCTCCCTCAGACGATAACTGGTTGTGAGAATGAATATGATATATTGTCGCATACTCACCACATTGCTGAAGGTGCCGTTTTAGAACGAGGGCAAACTTATGCATGGTATCTCCCGGATTTTCCAGGGTAAATGAGGATCAATGTTGAGTCACAACCAACATCAGCAGCGCCAATATCGTCACTTGTTACTTCCATAATAAGCGTCGACTTCTCAGCACCCGATTTTCCAACAACAGCTATGTCTACAGCTTTGTTTTCTATCAATTCAAGAAGAAATATAATTTGTCTTCTAAGCCACTGGTCGCTGTGTTTATCTAGATGCCTTGCAAGTTTCTTTCTAGTCTATCCACAAGAGAAAAGGACATGTGCCCATTCTTACACAAACGTACTATTAATATTTAAATACAAGTCGTCAAATAGCCTCCGATGCTTGTCTACAATTTGACCAGAGAAATTTGAGGAACTGTAACTGTATGTACCATTGGCGAGATGGGCTAGATACTGTTTTTAACCCAGGACAGGTATTTCCATTACAATATCTCGAAATTGTTCTAGCAATGTCTAAAGTTTTGGAAAAGTTGTCATGCTGCATTACTTGTGTCTGTAGTTCTATAAGCATTACCATTTTAGTGAAAAAATTAATTAAACATGTCAATAGAAATTGATTACCTTCAAATTAACGTCTCTCGGAGTTGTAATTAGGTTACAGACCACTAAATAAATTTCCTATATATTCTATAGTCAACTGACCAATTGGCATGCAAGATATCACTTATTTCTACTGCTTCACGATCCCAACACAATATATGGGGAGACATTTCCACTTGAGTATAAACATTAAACAAGGTTGGATAAAAGTTACGTTTCTCCTAAGAAAAATGAAATTGGCTAAACGCAACTACAGTGTATTTTGTTAAATGACAATATCCGGTGAACGAGGACAAACAATGTACTGGAAATGCAAACAATAAAAAGTAGATCGCGTATATCCAGCATGTTCAGCATGTTTTTGAAATCACAGGCAATTCAGCTTCAAAACCTAATATGGATTAGGCAATTGTCTGAGATGGTATAACCATGCTTTAATTCACCGTCATGTGTTAATTAAAAGAAATAAAGCATGTATCAATGAGTAGGCACTTACGATTTGGTGTAATTTGCCATCTAGACCGGCTTTTAAAGCAACCCATGATGATAGCAAAACTTATACATTAAGATAAGTATTTCGAACAAAGCTTTTTCACTTCTATCCGCCTCGTTTGTTTTTGTTTTGTTTTATTTTACAACAAATGAGAAGTTTTCGCATTACGGTGGTATTGGCGTCGTCGAAGGCATATATCCAAGTGAATTAACATTCATCTTAGACGTTGCAAGCCGAGTTATAACAAAAATAGACGAGATATGATAAATACACAGCGTATATGAATGCAGTATACACGAACAAGATAGGTGGTGTTTTATCGCTGACGTCACAGAACTTGACTCGCAAACAGTTTCTTGAGGCGATCCTTTATATTTATATATACGTGCCTGAATGTCTTAGACATAAAGCCTTGTGTTTTTTAAACAATGTATGCGACATCACAATTTTTGAATTGTACAACTGTATTCATCGCTAATCTGCTTATTATGTACAGTATTGTCATTTATATTATTAGTTATCATTCGTACATATTTATATAATATGAATATCACGTGTGGTGGATATAAAGATATGTTGACTTTGTATTTAAGAACAACAATAACCATAATTTAAGAACAGGAATACCCTTTTAAAAGAAAATCAAAGCGTTTTCTTTAACAAGTGAGCTCTGCGACCAGAGCAAGGTATCGCAAACAAAAATTAAATCACCCCCTGGCACAGGCTTTATCGGTTTTATATTTGTTTCAAGATATACCAGGCCCTGAAGGACAAAAATAAAAACAGCTACACTGTAGACAAAGAACCACCTAACAGAGTCCGCTTTTTAAAGCTGCACTCTCACAGATTGACATTTTGACATTTTTTGTCTTGAAATGAGCCAATGTTTGTGTAAATGTCTGGAAACCAGTGGTACATGACTAGTGACAAAATATCAGATCGCAGCGCTGCTAATGCTTTAAGAAAAATCAAATTTTCGGCAGTTATCCAATAAATGGAGATGTGTTCTAATCTGAGTAATGTTACATGACTGAATTAAAGGCATTGCTATCAAAATCAGCTGATTCTGGGCCAAAACTATAACAAATGTCAAAACGGTCCATCTATTATGATCACAGAAGCTTGTGTTAGGTTCTTCAACTGAATAAATTAATATCAGAAACAACCCTTTTTAACCTTTTTTCCCATTGACAAACTAATTATTTTTGAACCATTTGTCATAACTTTAACTTATCTATAACTGCATCCGTATGAATTAAATCAATGATGTTTTGAACGATGGTGAATATTTGGTTGGCAAGATGTACCATAACGAGATTAAACTAATGTCCAAAGGTTTCAACGCATCACTTGGCGATACATGGAACACAAAAGTGTTTATTACAAATAATTACCACCACAAAATGAAACAACATTAACGCACATAAACACATTGAAATATTAAAACAAGAAATGATGCTTAGTAACTAACAGACGGACACATTCCTGAATAAATTGATTGATGGTTCAAATGTATTTTTCTGCAAGATATATATCCTGCTTGATAATATTGTGATCTAATTAATTCAACAATGCAGCCATTTGTTAACACAAACTGGTGAACTTATATACGAGGGCATAGCCAGAAGTTCGTGTAGGAAAAGCTTGATAAAATGAAAACAAATATGCAGCATATCTTTAAAACTTTCATACAATAATAATCAGGTAATATGAAATTAGGAATGCGAGTTTCATCGAATAGCATGTTATTATGACAACGTAGTGATCACTATGGGAACAGGTGGTCGCGCGTTCCTCCGCAGTTGCTAAAATAACCCATGACAATATCTTGTTTTTTTTACCAATCACATTGAAACAAATAAAACGGCGCGAAAGTTTGCACATTTGACGTGACGTCAATAACGAGTGATGACGTGAAGTTTTAAGTCAGTGGGTTTGTTTGTTTGTTTCAAAGTAAGCATTTTAGACAGAACGGTATAGTTATTTTTTGTTTAAAATGACGCCAGAAGACAGATTGAAAAAACGGGCAGTGATAGAGATCTGTGTGAACCTAGGAAAAAGCATCGAGTAGAACTCCAGTTAAGCGAATGCTCGTGTCCAAGTGGCACAAGCGGTTCAGTGAGGGGCGGGACAGCATTTGTGACGACGTGAGGTCCGGGCGACCGGCTTCACAAACTACGGAGAGTGACGTCGAGGCCATGAAAAACATCGTTGAAGCTGATCGTCGAGTCACTCTTCATGAAATAGGCAAGATGTTGGACATGAGTTATGGGTCGGAACGGAGGATAATGAAAGACAGTTTGAAAATGAGTCGAGTGAGTGCGCGTTGGGTTCCACGGCTGCTGACAGAAGATGAGATGAGCAGAAGAGTACGGGAATCACGCCGATTCTTAGCTCGGTACGAAAAGGAAGGAAACCGTTTTCTTGAGAAGATAGTCACTTGCGATGAATCTGGCTGTATATTACGACCCTGAGACAAAACAGCAAAACAGTCAATGGAAGACTACCGGTTCCCCGCCTCAAAAGAAGGCACGATCATCCCGCTCGATAGGAAAGCATATGTTTATTGTCTTCTTTGATGTGCACGATGTTATTCTACTCCATACAGTTCCACAGGGCCAATCTGTGACGGGTGCTTCCTATTTTAAGGTTAAGTGATATATAACAAAATTCATTTTTATCAATATTTAGTTCTTGATTAAATCTGCATAAAACACTGTTTAAAAAGTTTATGATTAAAAACATGGGATTGAATAAGTGTTAGTTTTAGTTATGATACTTGATGAAGTACGCAAAACGCGACAAATGCATTATGTTATTAGCCTCAGTTGTGTTCTCCTTTTAAGGTATTGAGGCGTGACTTGTACAGGGCGATGGCATTAAAGAGACCACAGGCGTTGCATAATGCGTGGATTCTTCACCAGGATAATGCACCAGCGCATAGATCGGAGGAGGCCCAGACTACCGCGACATTCCAGCTTGAAGCGGAGATCCTTCCCCACAACCCTTATTCGCCGGACCTAGCGCCATGTGATTCTGCCCTTTTTCCGATACTTAAATGTGAACTGAAAGGTAAAACGCTTCAATGACTTTCAGGAATTACAGAGTGAACCTCAGACACGCCTGTACAAGTCAGAGTGGTTCAGTGACATTTACCGGCAGTGGGTAGCGAGACATCGACGTTGTATTGCGGCGAACGGCTTTTACTTTAAGAAGTTAAGACGTTGACGTCAGATTCTGATGTTTAAACTGCGGGGGCTATACTGACCTCATGTTAATGAAAAAGCTGTAGTTTCCTTAATATTGTATGTATCAGCTTGAAATTTTATATGTCATTTACACCTGAGATATATTTTATAGCGAGCTGACGTTCGTTGAAAAATGTTAAAATGTGTAGATTTTATTAAGCAATTCCACGAACTTCTGACTATATCGCCGCACTCGATTTATCGCACATCCATTGCTCGAACATTATGTTCACATTATAAGCCTCTTTTTCGCACATATTCAGCAATCTGTTTAGTGTATAGTAACAAATAGGAAAGCTAGCTGCCGCAGATATTAAATGTCCGGAAGAAGGGGCAGCCCATTTAAGCAAACTCTCTGTGGCTTCCGATACAGCAAATTCAGTACACATCTTAAGAAAACTATCTCTTGACGCTAAGAGAATATGCGAAGTCATATCGAGTCGCTTGTTTATATGCTCTACGGGCATATACATCTTCATTGCAAGCTCTTGCATCGTTTGCTTATCTGTTCCCAATTGTGACTTGTAAAAGTTCACCTCCTTCATGAGTATTTCAACTTCATAAGCTAATCCAACTCCCTGAATCGCAAGCGAGCCAATGGAAGCATGCATTGCCTGATATTTTATTCGTGAACGAAGAGAATCTACCTTTTCCTTTAGTATGTTCGCACTTGCTGCCGATATCGAAAATATCAATGACTGTTTTATGAGAGACGGTGCGTCGACAATGATTCTTTCCATCAAGTTATCAAAGTCAAATCGTCTGGTATCGTAGTTGTCGACCAGGAAAACATTGTTTGGGCCAACATTTACTGATTTCAATTGTTCTGCTGTTTTGGTTCGAATTTCCTGGAGCAGCTTGCCTTCATTGTATGTCAAGGGATGTGCTCTTATATCCAAGCTTACCTCAACGTCTGTTTTGGTTTTAACAAAGTAAAAATGTTTCTCACGTTTTTGAATTTCTTTAACCAGCCATAGGTCATTTTCTTTAAACCGACACTGTGTAATCAATATAAAAAAGTGGAAACTCTCAATTTTCACAGCTTTAAGGTAAGATTCTTTCGGAAAGTTTGGTGTTCCTACACCAGGAAGATCAGTTAACGATATTGTCTTCATACGAGGGTGTCGAAATTCTTGGCATACAGTCGTGCACTCAGTACAGCCTATCTTTGCCGCATAAGGATCGTCCGAAGTAATTCCAAGCATTGCATTGGCTGAAATAAAAGCAGTTAAATTCGAAAACAGGCGCCTAAAGGTAGAAATATCGAATATTAAAGGCGATGTTAATAGTGTTAGAGATTGTACTGAGACCTTACAGCAAGATGTTGACGAAGTACACAGGGATTTTAGTGAGAACATGTCCAAATTTGAAGATCTAGAAAATAGTATTGAACAACTCCAACGTGAAAATTTAAAGGCCAACATGCGAATATTTAACTTGCCCATCAGCGAGCCTATAACAACTGGATCCTTGAAGAAAGCGGTTATAGTGCATGTCCTTAACGTGGCCAGCCCTAGGGATATATGGATAAATGATGATATAAAGCAGATCAAATCTATTGGTGAACCTAAAGATGGCAAACAGCCTTTGACGCTGGTGACATTCCGTTACGATGATGACAAACTACGAATCTATAAAGGCCGTGAAGATCTACGGAAGAATGGTATTAGAATTGGCGACGACCTAACATTTAAACAGAGGAGTACATTAAAACGATTACAAGACCAAGGCAAGCGCGGATATTATTATCGCGGTAAACTAAATGTGAAGGATAACAATGAACAAATTAACGATAACGCGAACGGACGAGTATACAAACAAGCAAGGCGAACATTGCATGAAAATGTAATGCCTGCCATCCATAATGAAAATGATTACATGCGACAAGACGCGGTTATGGCTATCAGTATGCATGATGGCGAAGATCAGACAGAACATACGGAAAGTGATTATATGCAAACAAACGCGGTTATTGAAACAAATGACCAGAATGGCGAACATCAGATTGAACATATATAGGAATTCGGCCGAAGCCAAGACACAACATCTCTACACATTATCACCTGGAACATTGATGGATTATTAAATAAGATACTTGATGAGGAATTTATAAAGTTCCTGTCAAGCTTTGATGTAATATGTCTATTAGAAACGCTGGTCGAACATGAGAGCGACATTCCTTTATTTTCAAACGATTATAGCGTTTTTTTCTGTCCAGCTATTAGAAAGCATGATCATGGTAGAGCAATGGCAGGAATAGTAATATATTACAAAACGATACATAAAGTAAACGTAACAAGAATACATGGGGATTGGCTTTTCGCAGTATTTTTAAAAATAGACAAGTCCATGACGGATACGAATGACGACATCACATTATGTTTTACATACTTACCACCAGAACAATCACCGTTTTACGCGGGATTGGCCTATAAAGGTATTGAATTACTAGAAAATACATTACTTAACTACAATATCATGACAAATACACACTTCTTAGTTTTGGGTGACCTAAATGCAAGAACTGGGCTCCGTAAAGACTATTTGACTTTAGACAACTATGTCGATGAATCCGAACCGTATGCTGACTTTATTGATGATTCACATATCATTCCTAGAACTTCGAACGATAAAAGTACAAACACTTTTGGCCTTAATCTTATAAACTTTTGTAAAAACAATGCCATCAGAATTGCAAACGGGCGTCTACATAACGATAAGGATATCGGCGAGTTTACATTCATTAACCAAAACGGCAGTAGTGTTGTGGACTACTGCCTATATACGGATGACATTGTTAATATAATCGACGATTTCACTATAGGTGACCGAACGGAATCGCATCACTTTCCATTGCAATTGAAAATACGTATCCGTGACAGAAAAATATATAATGATAGTCAGCCATCACAAGAAAAAAAGTCCACAAAATATGTGTTTGATCCTGATCATCAACTTTTATTTGATACAGAATTGAAAATTGTATTCAATGACGAGTTCACCGTGACCTTTGAATCGCAAGTAAATGATTACGAGTTGGACATAGATATCGTTGTTAACTTATTTACAAACGCACTGAAACAATGTAGTGAAGTTTGTGAACGTACTTTTGTATTTACTAACACTCGAAAGACAAAGTGGTTTGATAAATCATGCAAATCGCTTAAGTATCATAAACAGAAAATGTTACGTAAATTTAGGAGAGATAGGTCAGATATAAATTTGCAAGCTTACGTAATAGCAAGAAAGGATTATAAAGATCATTGTGACAAAAGAAAAAGAGATTTTAATGAATCTGTACTAAACGACTTGATAGATAATTGCAATGACACTAAATCTTTCTGGTTTAAATTTAAGCGTCTATTCAGCACTCGACGAACTGAAAATAATATATCTATTGCAGAGTGGAAAAGGCACTTTGAAAATCTATTTAAAGACACTGATACGACGGAAAAGACATTTCCAGAAGTAACAGACATTGAAACTAATGAAATAACAGACACAATCTTAAATGCAAGCATTGGAGATGACGAAATTATTCGAGCCATAAAAGGGCTTAAAACTGGTAAAAGTGGCGGAAATGATGGTTTGGTGCCAGAATGCTTCATACACAGTTTACATCATAATCTTCCATTGTTGAGTAATCTCTTTAACAGGATATTTATTACTGGAGTATACCCGAATCAATGGTGCGAAGCTGTTATAATCCCTATATTTAAAAAAGGTGATACAAACTCTACTGATAACTACAGGGGCATTTCGTTGTTAAACGTACTAAGTAAAATATATACTAGTATTTTATGTAAACGTATTACTTTTTATGTAAATATTTACAACCAGATTTCCGAATCTCAGGCCGGATTTAGAGAGGGATATCGCACTACGGACAATGCTTTTATTCTATATGCATTGGCACAACGTCAGTTATCTATGAAGGGCAGAAAGCTTTATGTGGCATTTGTTGATTTTCAAAAAGCTTTCGATTTTGTTGATAGAATACGCCTATTTAATATATTGTTAAGAAATGGCATTGCCGGACGACTATATTATGCAATTACTTCAATGTACAAATGTGTGAAAGCCCGAGTTCGCTCTCCAACAGGTGAAATATCAGACAGTTTTGATTGTCCCCAAGGTTTAAAACAAGGATGCATGGCCTCTCCTATACTCTTTATATTGTTTATAAATGACTTTATAAGCCTTATACAACCACCAAAATACAACGGAATACAATTTTTTCCAGACAGAACACTTATAAATTCTTTATTCTTTGCGGACGATCTTGCTATCCTAGCAGATACCCCATGTGGTCTCCAGCGTTTATTAAATGCACTCTGTGACTTTTGTGTCGAATATAAACTATTCGTTAACACCAAAAAGAGTAAAATTATGGTTTTTAAAAATGGGGGCATACTATCAAAAGCCGAAAAATGGTATTTTCGCGGTGAATCAATAGAGGTTGTAAATAGTTTTACATATGTCGGGGTCACCTTAACGAGGCAGTTATCTCTACCAAAAATGGCAGGGGAACAAGCAAACAAATCAAAACGAATTCTAATATCTATTTTGTCAAAACTATATGAGTATGGCCAATTATCTAAATCTTCATTTTTTAAGATATATGATAGCAAAGTTGCACCAGTATTGTTATATGGCTCAGAGATTTGGGGTGTAGAACGGTTATGTGTGGTAGAACAAGTCCACATTAATGCCTGTAAGCGCTATATGAGTTTACCACTAAAAACTACAAATGTTGCTGTATTAGGCGAGTGTGGTCGTTTTCCTATGTATATTGAATCTGTAAAGCGGGTTATTAATTACTGGATTAGAATTTTGAAGGTAGGAGATGACAGATATATTAAAAAGGCTTATAGTATGCTTATGATGGCAGACCAACATGGTCATAGGAATTGGGTGACATATGTAAAGAATATATTGCTTAGTTGTGGATTTGGATACGTTTGGTATAACCAAGAAGTATTGAATGAATCTCATTTTATTGCTTTGTTGAAACAATCACTTAATGACCAGTATCGCCAGGAATGGCATTCTTCTATTATAGATTCTGAAAAACTTAAATTTTACTCTTGTTTTAAATCAAGTTTGTGCCATGAAATTTACTTAGACTGCGTCAATATACGCAAATATAGAAATGCTCTTGCGTGTTTCCGATGCTCATCACATAACCTTGAGATTGAATATGGTCGATACTCTAATATTCATCGTGATCAAAGGTTTTGTAAATTATGTAAAAATGTTGTTGAAACAGAATACCATTTTTTGCTCAAATGTCCTTTTTACTCTAATATTAGAAAAACATATTTACCAAGGAAATATTATGAAAATGCCACTTTTAACAATTGTATCATCTTGATGCGTACAAAAAATGAAAATTTGTTAAGGGATATTGCTATGTATATATACTTTGCTATGCAACATAGAATGGTTTACTACAAGCGTTGTAAAAATGTTATAAGTAAATTAATACTTACCTCAGTAACTTGTGTACTTTTGTTCGGTAATGATATTAATTGTGTAACATCTGTAATTACTTGTGATCTCGGGGGCCTTTGAGATGGTTGCCTGACGTATCGGTGGGTACCACTAGATCAACCACACCTACGTGGGTGACGTCTCGATGACTTAGACGGGATGCAAGTTATTGCATGGGTGTTCCCTGTGCTAGAGTATTGTGTAGAGTATTTTATTACAATGTGTACTCTTTAGATCCCTTCTATTTCGTTTCGAAAAGGTATTTAATACATGCTACACATTCGAATCTGTATTCCGACTTGCACTTCTTTATTTCTTAACTCTTTAGCTTTCGTGTTTTTTTGTGTTTTTTTTTTTTGTTTTTTTTGTTTTTTTTGTTTTTTTTTTTGTTCTTTTTTCCATTCTCTTGTTGGTTTCTTGTGGGATTTTTCTCTCATTTGTTTGTTTTGTAATTGTGTTTGTATTATATTGTAAATTGTTCAACCGATGTTACCATTGTTGCTTTTGCACATTTGTAATATACATATTTGTTGTCTTGGGCCGGTGGCCTTTAGCAAATAAAATATTGAACTTGAACTTGCATTTATAAAGGACGACTTGCCTGATCCTGATTCACCAATGATAGCAAACCGTATCACTATATTTTGCCAAAGATTCAACTCTGAGATGATCTTCTTCTGCAAAACGGAATATCCTCCTGTGATCAGTGTTGCTTCATGTTTGTCTTGCAGATTATCCACGAAGAGATCCTAAAATATGTAAGAAACATTTAATATACATTCTTAATGACACGTTGCATAGACCTATTTTCATAAAGCATTTAGCCTATGGGACGTACATGTGCTTTCAAAAAGTTTCTCCCCCTTCGCCCCCTCTTGCGCCAAATTTTGGATCCATCCCTTTTGCAAGCTTTGTGATCTGTATTCGATTGTGAACATCGTCCACAACCCTGGTACTTGATTCCGTTTGCATTTTAAGGAATACGTAATAGTCTTTCGTGGGTATCCGACGATTGTTTATGGGTCATTAGGGGAAACTGAGATAAGTTAATTTAAACAATTTTATGACGGTTAGAATGGTTTTGTATAAAGTAATAAAGCAACAATATTAACTTACCATTGACCCGTCATCAGAATCATTCACAGCTGCATTCGCTAAAACAATAAAGAATCACATGCGAGGAAATCCTAGGTTACTATTATATACTTTTTGTGTAACACGTTTTATAGATACACATAATAGTTTTCCTTTCTAAGAAATAATATTTCCTCCCCCGTAGAGGGTACATTACGAGGCAAACCTCGGCAACCACTTGAAGACAGTTGCATAGCTAATATTATGCAGACAACACGACAGGTTAATACAATTAGAAAATACGCCTTTATATGTAAATAGGAACTCGTTTTTAATCAGTTATGTGTATGCAAATGTGGCGTTAGCGGTGATACATCATATCTTATTCTGAATTAGTTTGATTAGTGTGACAGAATGGGCCGTACGTGGAGAGACAGTTAACCAGACTGTGAAATATATATATATTCTTCAAAGTGAATTGGTTTCTTGGACAAATTTAAAGCATTTCATATTTAATTAAAATCACTTTAACGTCTAAGCTACTGAAAGATTACTTCATGCTGCAAATTCCTCTTAGTATTCTATAGACGACCGAAAAGCTGAATAACTCTTTAAAATCGAAGAAAAGAAGCTGAGTAGTAAAATAAGATAAATCCCGCTAAACGCTGATAAAGTTTACTTTAATATTTGTAACATTTTTGCCAAGATCGATTTAATTCAGAAAGATATCAGTCTTAAGAAGCCTTCGATAATCGGACAATTTTCAAACGACACTAGACAAAAGGTACTATACTTATCGGCGACTTACCGCCCCAAATGTATTCTTGCAAATTTGTGTTTATGTCTTTAGCGTTTACTCAGTGCCATTTAACCGGGTTTATGTTTAAACTGTTGGCTACTGAGCTTGTTTTTGTAGTTTTAACTAAGTATTGAAAGGTTGTCGTTGTTAGTTTTGTTTTCATAATCGGTCGTATCCTGCCATGCAGCGATATAAAGCGCGATAACTCGATCGATACAACCGCACGAAAGACCACGAGTTGTTTGAAAAACAGTTGATCAAAATGTGTATGGGGGAATTGTTCATTATCTCTACGATATTTCGGGCGATTTATGTATGTTACGAAAAATCAAGATTATCTTTGGAAATGCACGAAAATACAGAGATCTTTGTACGATATAGTTGGAATTACTAAGGGTTCGTACAAGTCAAAAGGTTCGGGTTTATAAGTTATTAATCGGTAAGTTGAGACGTAATGTGTACGACTTGGTACAATACTCTTCGAGTTAATAATGATCTTTTAAAAAACGGAATTAAAATACTACAACATGATATGGGCTTTCAAAATTAAGTAGCCCCATCAACTGCGTTGAAAATCAATGCTAAATATTGAAAAAAAACCTTCCCGTCTTAACAAGTGCGATACAGTCTCATATATTTAAACATAAACAGTCGAAGCCCACAGGCGTATACTCGATTGGATCGTCTTTCTCGTTGACACGAACTCGATGTAAAAAAAGTTCTTGTACGCGAAGTAATATCGTAGTGGATCAGTCATCATTTGGCACACTTATGTTCGCGTTGTGTCTCATATTTTCGCAATGGTGTAGAAATAGCTTTAAGTCAGCAAGATCATAAGACATCATGAGCAATTGAATGTCGTAGCGTATGGTAAGCTGTACGCGAAGCTATCGACGCCGATCATTTTCAAACAGCTTATGTTCCGTAGGCCATATCCGTCAGGTGGCAAAGGTTTGAATTCATACGACATCTAGCAAAATATTTCTTCTCCCTCACAGCGCCAGCTCGTTGCAACTCAAAGCAAAAGTCCCGACAGCGTCAAGGGTGTGAAATTACAATATTACCGAGTTCCTTTGGACATTTGTCAACAGAAGTTTTTAGTTAATGCCGATTATTTGCTTAACGACAGCCGACATTCGCACGATAGTCCACCTAATAAATGAACAAGCACCGACATTATCCAGAGTGTTAACTGATAATGCTGAATATAAACAAACGTAGCTTATATAATGCTTCGTCTCAAATTACACACTTAAACGGAATTTTCATCTGGAAAAAGGGGAAAAACAGTGACATTATGATTAGTGTAGAATAACATATTATTCATTCAACTATAATGCGAATATAACACGTACCTTCATTGTCTGTCTGAATGGCTTTACAGATTGCTTGATTTCGACCTGAAACGAAACCAATATTAAAGAGAAATTGAACATTTTCATCAACTGGTATAACCTGGTTTAAGAATGGTTCAATTATTGTGACATGAATTGACTCAGTATAAGTAAATGAGCCTAACTACACACATAACGAATTTTAAAAAAAAATCATCTTAATTTAATTAATTGTGAATTATACCCGACGTGACATAAATATGAAAAATACTTAGATGATACGAAACCAGACATTTAAAATAGCATAAAATAGTTAAAAATAATATACCCTCCGCATTATGAAAAGCATTGATTTCAACAGGATTTGAAGGCAATTCAAAATGATTCCCATTTTCGCACAAACTGATTTTCTATATGGCTGATGAAGATTTGGTAAATGGACTTTTAATAGTTCATATAGTTTTGTCTGATACTGGCAGTAACAAACTAGATTTAGAAAGCAATTCTAACAAAGGTTGACAACTACTAATTAGAAAAAAAGCGTTTCGACATAGTTGCATCAGTTTTAATGATTCTACAAAGTGGCGTCAATATTCCTGATGCTACATGTTGGCGTTAGTGTTCTTGATTTTACAAAGTAGTGTCAATAAACTTGATTCTACATAGCTACGTCTGGATTCGTTATTATACAGAGGCGTCAGTACTCTCGACTTTACATAGTATCGTCATTATTACTTATTCTACGTAACTGAGTAATTATTCTTCATATAATTCACTGGCTTCAGTATTATTGTATTATTGTTGCTTCATAGTTGCGTCATTATTTTTCATTTTCCATAGTGGCGACAATATTCTTGATTCTTCGTAGTTGCATAAATATTCTTAATTCTAAATTATGGCGTCAGTATAACTGAATCAACACAAAAGTGTCAGAAATAATTATGTTACATAGTGGCGTCCGTTTTCTTGATTCTATTATTGTATTTTATAACTCGTACCTTCGTTGTCTGTCTGAACGGCTTTAGTGACTGCTTGATTTCGACCTGAAAGGAAAACTCTCCTTATCGTACATGGTGAAGATCTACAAAGGCAAATGTCTGAAGAATGTTTGCCTTATTCTGAATGTTTCTTATTTAGTATTGCTTTTGATCATTTGAATTGTCTATGCTGCAAGTAATCTTATTTATATTTGCGCATCCAGGCCTCTGAAGTTTCATTTATGTTACAAGGAAAACGTAAGAAAGGTTGAATTAAAAAAAAAAGATGGCCTATATCGCTCACCTGATTAAAACATTGTGCTATAGACTTGATGATCATTAAAGGACAATAACGGGGATTTGGCTTCTCTGATGTATAATGCCAATTCACATTCTCACCAAACTTTGTGATTATTGGACAAATGCTTAAAAAGTTATTGATAGGACAAGAGCAATTTTAGGTTATTTCTATAATTAAAGTGCAATAACTCTCGGGTAACTACAGCAATTTTGCTAATTATCAAACACGTTCATACATATTCTGACCAAATTTGGTCAAGATTGGAAAAAGGGTTAAAAGTAATTGATCGGACTGCATACTGGATGGTGCCTGTCTGCCCTTCCATACACCATAGGTGGAACTATTATATGTCCAGTTTTTTTAAACAGTCGTGTAAAAACATGACAAATACGTATTTGTTTAAAAGATACAATTGGCAATAACTCTTACAATATTTAGGTTGGATTCATGAAGTTTGAAGTTGGTACCTTTAAAGATTTTAAAACAATAAAATAAAAAACAACAACAGGTGACCCAAATTCGAACTTGACAAAAAAAAATCAAAACAACCTTTCTGACAAATTTCGTGGAGGTTTGGGCTGTAAATGTTACCTCTAGAGGGTTTAACAACGTTTTTCTATATTTGGGCATTTTGACCTAGTTTTTGACCCCGGATGACCCATATTCGAACTTGAGCTAGAAATCAACGGTACAACATTTCTGACAAATTTCCAGAATATTTGGGCCGAAAATGTTACCTTCAGAGTGTTAACAAGGTTTTTTTCATATTCTGGCACTATGACCTTGTTTTGACGCCAGATGACCTTTATTCGAACTTGATCGAGAAATCAACGAAACAACCTTTCCAGGATATTTGGACTGTAAAGGTAGCCTCTAGAGTCGTCCGAGTAATTACTGGAACAAACATCCTGACCAAGTTTCGTGACAATTGAGGCAAACATGTGACCACTTGAGTGTTAACAAACTAAAAGTGGACGGACGACGGACGACAGACGTTGGACGACGGACATTTATCGATCCTAATAGCTCACCCACAGCTTACGGCACAAAACTTGTATAATACACAAACATTATACAATCTGTTGAGTTTAATTGTGGATTAAGCTGTGTAATAGACCGATGAACCCTGCAGTCGTCATTATTTTCTTTCATTAAATCTTCCGTCCTAGAATAATCGTATGCATATGCAATAAAATCGGGACCATGGGAAGGCGAATAAAATACACCTAATTATGACATATTTTTCCGAGGAGCTTGTTGAATTATAATACGGGCTCTAAACCGAGCGAAGCTCGGCAGAGCTCTAATACGGTCACACATAGCACTACTTTCGGTCAAAAGTTGCACATACTATCAGCCTGAAAAAAAGACGTAAAGGTGATGGAACCAGTATTTTTTCTGTTCATAAACTATATTGAGCGCGTGCATGCCGGAAACCAACGTCATCAGAGCGTGACGACACGGAAGAAAACAGGCCCATGCAATTTAAACTATGCGATGCGGCGAAATAGCGCCCCACTAGTTATTAAAATAATTCAAAATATGCTTATAAACAATTACTACTCTTGGTAAACTCAAAAAGACAAATAAAACATATTTCTATAGATTGTCTGAGATATATACTTTGTTTTCACTTGTTTATTAAAGATATTCATACGCATTGTTTACTATTCTATACGAAGGTCACACTTGACAGTGACTGAGTTAGCAGGTGTCATTTTAGGCTTTACAATATCGATACTATTTAGATGTTTGACAGTTGTTGATCGGATAGAAATTGCGAAGAATTAATTCCTGTTGGATTAGTACCGATTTAATTACGACCATGGATTATACCGGTACACATAGCAGAGCTTGTCACGTCAGCCAGGTACAGTATGATTATTTTGTAAAAACACTTTTTAGTAATTTCATAAACTTATGACATGCGGTTGACCAGTTCAGAAATCGCTATGACTGAGCGAGTTATTGTCACTGAAAAGATGGATGGGGTGTACCGTCTGTGAACCTCAACAATGGATGAGTGAGATGTTTTGACTGAGATCAAAGGATGGGAACACGTTTTAATTACCAACACGCTGGTTGAGAGATTGAAACTAAAAAGATATACAGGAATTGTGTGACAGGTGAACTCTTGTGCCATGCAACACCACTTTTGTGTAAATTAAGAAGTTGGGCGGGGAGGGTGCGGGAGGGGTATCCCCTCCTGCCAAGTGAAACCATGGCGGAGCACAAGATTATGACTGAAATGATATTACTGAAAAGATCAATGGACGGTTGCGGTCCGACACCATGTGAATGAAAAAGATTGTATGTAATATTAAAATATTTAATATGTAAAAATATATGACCAAAAGTGGATTATTTGTTTATTATATGTATCATAGAGTACACAGTGACAAACACATTTTTTTATAATTCTCAGACCAAGAGATCAGCCAAGGGACCGAATCGCCCCAATCAGATAGCTCGACTGGCCACAACTGCAGTCCAAATACCAGGTAACTGAAATGCAACACCACTTTTTTGTGACAGATGTTATTAAATTAAGAAGTTGGAAGGGGAGGGAACGGGAGGGGTTTCCCCTCCTGCCAAAAACACCCATGGCGGAGCTTTAAAATGGAGGTGCATCTCTTAGATAAATACAACTGCACCCCTATATTTAAGATGGAGGTGCACATCTTTAATATACAACTGCACCTTTATATTTAGACCGTCATGCCTTTTCTTAGACCTGCACCTTAAAAAAAATAGGTGCAACTCCATTTTTTCAATTTACATGAACATCGCCGTTTATTTTTCACCCAAATGGTAAGCCAAACTGTACTGGCTTGCTCACACTCAATTTCATGGTCAAGTTTGTTATAAAATTGCCATTGTGTCAAAATTTCTGCTTGTTAATAAGTAAAAAAGTCTAAATGAGATGCTTAAGGAAGTTTGTGTTGTTGACAGTAAATACTGTAAACACTCTCTGCGATTCACTCAAATCTGCATGCGATAATGTACCAGTCAATTGTAACCCCCCCCCTCTCCAGCCAACCCTGGCTAAAATCCCCGCCCTGTGGGGACGAACAGATGGTAGGGTCCCCGCCAAATGCCCCTGCACCCCAGGGAACCCAGGTAAGTCCCATTCCCCGCTATATTTAAAGCGAAGACAAAACCACTGCATTCACCCGGCACTGCGGGCCACCTGAAAGGTAAACACATGGCCCATTTCCCCGTCTATCCCCTGTATACCCCCGGACCTGGGGGGGGGGCGTGGTTACAATTGACTGGTGCATAAGACCCCAGCTTCTCGATAAATCTTAAGCGTAACGGACTAAAGAAGCTTGAACCTGTTATAAAATATTTCCATAAATTGGGGCAAAGAAACATGACATACAAAATAAAAAAGTCATGTACATACAGTGTAATAATGCTCAATAGCAATATGTTTGGTCATAAAGAAGTTGTGTTACTATAGTTTAGATATCAGTGTAAATCACTTGTAAATGGGATATGTAAGATTAGCACAAATTACAGACTTTTTTGTATTTCAGAATGCATCCAAGCCACCTGGTTTTTGACATTACTGCTGTGGACAGATTTTCAGCAATGCAGGTATTGCCATGTTATGTTTTACTGGAGGCAATAAGTTTGGAAAAAACCCAGACTTTTGTCAAGGTTTCCCTGAAATAAATTGCCAGTATGTTTCTTGCTCTTTGATATTAACATTCGCTTGTTATGACATCATGATCAGTGTTTATTTCAATAGCTCATTGATGAACTGTTTCTTTCCGAATTGAATTTCTTTCATGCCGTTTTTGTTGCGCCTTTGAGATAATATCATTTTCTAATAAAACTGCTGACCTTCATTGGTCTTTGGACTGTATTGTGCATCTATTCGCACATTTTGTTTGCTCTTTTAAGCAAACGTTGCATTAATTGCAAACAAGTATCACAACTTACTACACATGATGCAGAATTATGTTTAATTAAGTGTGCATATGATATTAAGCTTATGAACATGAAAAACATCTACTTAAACAATCACAGCAACACAATGAGATCCCTATCTAAAGAAATATTGCTACTTTTCATTCATTCATACTGTCAATCATTCATAAATATATTCATTTACTTGAAGTTAATACATTGAAAAAAATTACATCTCTGATGGCAAAAGCAATAAAAAGTGAGCAGGGGGATTGAGATAAGTACCTTTTCCCTTTATGCATTAAAGAAAAAACCTAAATACACTTAAAATGCCTTAAAGGGTACACCAGATTGGCACCAAAAAGATTATTTTCTATAGCGAATCTCGGTACAATTGTTTCATAAAATTTTATCAAAACGTTCAATCTGTGAGAGTGCAGCTTTAATAAATTAAAACACTAATTTATTGTTTATTTAATATATAGCCATCCTGGTTAATGAAGCCACAGAAGTATTTTCAAGGACAAGAACCAATGCTGATCAAAACATGGTCTAGTGATGGAATTCCATACCCGTTCTTGGCAAGGATTTTTTAGAAAGGAATATTGTCTGCAAAAATTAGTAAGAAATATTTCTTAGAAAGTCTGGTTTAAAGGCTTTCAAAATGCATCTGGGTACTCGATTAGTAAAGATTAACCTTTGAGTTGTTAAAAAAGGTATTGCAAATCGTCCAAAAGACTATATATTTAATATTTTTTGTCATAATTTTTTGGAATTAATGAACTTATCTGCACATTTATCGCATTAATGCACCAGTCAATTGTAACCTTGGACCCTCCAGGTCCAGTGGTAAACCGGGGATAGCCGGGAAAAAGGGCTGTGTTTTTACCATTCAGGTGTCCCTGCAGTGCCGGGTGAATGCGATGGATTTGTCTTGGTGCAAAATATAGCAGTGCAGGGGCATTTGGTGGGTATTTTAACTTCATTTCTTCCCTGCAGGGCGGGGATTTTACCCTGGGTTGGCTGGACTGAAAGTCAAAGTCCCCGCTATTCCCCGGGCTTGGGTGGTGTTTACAATTGACTGGAGCATAATTCCTACATAAAAGGTTATGTATGTCTCAAATGAGTGTTTACAGGCATTTTTTAAACTTTTACAGTAGAAGAAGATAGTCTTATTCTGTGTCAAACATTGATTTTGTGTCTTGCTTGCAGAATATGATGTGCCAATAAGCTCCAATTTGCTGCGGCTTTTCGCCCATGGCAGTGGTCCTGCAATCTAGATCCAGGAGTTGCAGCTCTGAATCTAATATTTCAGAATGAAGATGTAAGTTAACTTTGTAGTACTTGTTTATGTGTAAATGATTCCAAAGAGTGAGATTTATACTAATCAGGTGTAAATATGCAAATTATAGACACTGGTTAAGAGCTGTAATCTTAATTTTAAGGCAAATCTAGCCTTTAAAACAGATACTTTATGCATTTGTTTTTAAAACTTAGCATAATTATGCTATCACTGCATTTTCTACATCATGTAACCATCTCATACATGAAAACACTAGCAGTTGTCATGAATCTTTCAGTTTTGATGTTTTTTGCCATTTCCTTAAACGCTAAGCTGATAAAGTGGAAAAATCATATTTTGCTTTGAAAAAATCTTAATAGAGTAGGCAGGCCATTTTTATGGTGCTGTCTTATATATATTACATAACATATCTTTATTCAGCATTAAACGGCATATGCACATTTATATATATATATATATATACATAAACTTTACTTGGTCAGATTAATCCAATGCATGGGGAAATAATGGCTCATTAAAAGTTTGCGGCTTACCGATTGATGGAAATGGCTATTTCTGCTTTTTATGAAAACACCACAGGTGCTTATACTCATTCTAAAAGTGTTTAATATATCATTGCCAAACTTTCAGTATGTGTTGCATACAGCCTGAAATTGAACTATAGAAGTTTTGAAGTCTGTTTTTGCAAAAATATTATATGAAAATACTGTTTTGAAGAGATACATTGTAAGCTTGGTTAGTGTCTATATGAAACATATAGTTAGAATAACTGTGGTCTTAGGCCATATTTACATATTTTTAACAACGGTGACTTCATTTGTTAGTGTGATAGTCTCTTCATCTGCGTCAATGTAAACAAATTGACCCTTGTTTATTATATTCTGATTTTAAAATAGGTGTTAATCTGTTTCAGATCAGAATTCATCACTATAGTACCGTATTCACCAATAAGGTTTTATCCAGGATACCAGAGTGGCATCTGGGATTGATCTCTTCAGTAAGTTGGATTCACCAGTAACGTTTTATTCAGGATACCAGAGTGGCATCAGGATTTGATCACTTCAGTACTGTATTCACCCGTAACATTTTATCCAGGATACCAGAGTTGGCATATGGGACGATCACTTCAGTATCCTTTACCAGAGTGCATTATGAATCTTGGATCGATGACTTCAGTACTGTAATCATCATGAACAATTGAAATAAGAGACAAGAATTGCATATGTATCAAATGCAGAGAAATGTGTCAATTTTCTTGGAGAGTATTCCCCTATCAATAGATCAATACATCATAGTTTTTTACAGTCATCTTGTCAGTAGGCTGCTAAACTCTTGCGGGGGGGGGGGAGGGGCAATTTACTATGTCTAAAATATAGTGACATTGTTAAAATTAAAACAAAGCCTTATACGTTCTGAACAATTAAGTGTATTGGCAAAGTATATACTTTTTGTAGTTTTAAACTGAATGTGCTTATGAATGAGCTAATGTAAGCATAATTATAGTACATTTTTGTTCTGATAATGTTGTGAACAGTTAAATTTCTTTATTGTGCATATATCACAAGTTTACAACATAAATATATATGTATCAATAACAATATTAAACTAATGTTTTGTTGAATAATCTATGTGCTTATTTTTAGCTCACCTGAGCACAAAGTGCTCAAGGTGAGCTATTGTGATCGCCCTGTGTCCGTCATCCATCGTAGTTGTCCGTCGTCGTCCGTCGTCAACACTCTAGAGGTCACAGTTTGGGCACTATCTTAATGAAACTTGGTCAGAATGTTACTCTCAATAAAATCTTGGACGAGTTCGATATTGGGTCAGCTGGGGTTAAAAACTAGGTCACCCGGTCAAATTCAAGGAAAAGCTTGTTAACACTATAGAAGTCACATTTATGACTGTATCTTCAGGAAACTTGGTCAGAATGTTAATATTTATAATCTCTAGGTCAAATCCGAATCTGGGTCAAGTGTGGTCAAAAACTAGGTCACCTGGTCAAATTGAAGGAAAAGCTTGTTAATATTCTAGGCCCCAATTTCTCGAAACTTCTTAAGCTTAACAGGCTTAAGTAGCTTTTAATATTTCAATTACTCAAAATTAGGGATGCAAACGAATATTCGAATATTCGAATATTCGATCAAACGTTTGGTATTCGAATGTCAAAATCGGTATTCGAATATTCGAAAAATAAAATTCAATAAAGAGAACAAAACACATTTTGCCTTCATCACTGATGTTGTTTATAAAGCTCGTTTATCTTGTTTTTACAACGATTGGCCCCTAATCCCAGAGGTGTGAATGTGATGACTAGACACGCGACATGTGTCATTTAGGGACATTTCGTCGGGTACTATAAAAAGTCCCCCTACTTTTACAATAACTGGCTAGGGATCGGCTTTAACACCAATGTGTTGTCTTGGCTGCAAATTATGCTGTGCAAAATAGCGCAAAACGAGGTGATGATATAAATGCCACAATAATGTAATATTGTGCTCAATAATGTTGTTGCATATATGTGCTTTAAACTGTTTTCATCTTTCAATACAATTTTCGTACTTTGAAATGGATTTTTGAATATAATTCCTCTATTGTTGTACAATAAATAAGTCCAATCCACTTATGTTTTCGTTTTACTATTTTACTAGTTCCCGAGTTGGTTTGAGTTTTCCATAGTTATATTTAGTCAGTTTAGAGGTCAATCTCAGAACGAGGCTGATCATCCTACGGAAAGACCTTCCATTGGCGCAAAACACTGTTTTACAAGGAATCCATCTAATTTCACATTGTTTACAAAAGGCAGCGGAATTGAATTATTCGATTTTGTTGTTTGTCTGTTTATAATGTATTGCTTTTTACTTCCTGGAAATGGAGAATTTCAAAGGCTCATTTGGGGAAATCAGGGTCGGCCGCGCGTACTGGATACGACAAAATTGGGTTTAAATGCCCCGGCTATTACTTTAGCGAATAATAATAGTAGTTTACATCTTCTAAAATATGTATTTCGCTAATCGAATATTCGAATATTCGATCGAAAGAATTACCGAATATTCGAATATCTGTTTTGCCATTCGTTTGCATCCCTACTCAAAATACATACTTGAATGGAATTTTGATAAATGAAAAATGGTTTAATTTAACTAACATATAGATAATTCCTATCTAAAGTATAAAAACTCTTAAAGAACTAAATATTATTCAAATTATTGAAAACCAAAAATAGTGAGTTTAGCTTAATCCGGTTATAATGGACTTAAGACGTTTCGAGAAATTGAGGCCTGAGGTCTCATTTACGACTGTATCTTCCTGAAAGTTGGTCAGAATGTTTATATTGATTGCCCCTAGGCCATGTTCGATCTTCGATGCACCGCATTGCACCCTGGTCTGCCGCCCCCGCTTACCCCACCCGCCATTTTTTTTATTCCGGATTTCACCGCCGATACACCCGCATTGGCATTCTACAGCACTGGGGATAGTGCCCGGAGCAGTTTACGCGCAGCATTGCGACCGAGCACCGCATTGCACCCTGGTCTGCCGCCCCCGCTTACCCCACCCGCCAATTTTTTTTTATTCCGGATTTCACTGCCGATACACCCGCATTGGCATTCTACAGCACTGGGGATAGTGCCCGGAGCAGTTTACGCGCAGCATTGCGACCGAGCACCGCATTGCACCCTGGTCTGCCGCCCCCGCTTACCCCACCCGCCAATTTTTTTTATTCCGGATTTCAAAGCCGATACACCCGCATTGGCATTTTACAGCACTGGGGATAGTGCCCGGAGCAGTTTACGCGCAGCATTGCGACCGAGCATCGCATTGCACCCTGGTCTGCCGCCCCCGCTTACCCCACCCGCCAATTTTTTTTAATTCCGGATTTCACCGCCGATACACCCGCATTGGCATTCTACAGCACTGGGGATAGTGCCCGGAGCAGTTTACGCGCAGCATTGCGACCGAGCACCGCATTGCACCCTGGTCTGCCGCCCCCGCTTACCCGACCCGCCATTTTTTTTATTCCGGATTTCACCGCCGATACACCCGCATTGGCATCTTACAGCACTGGGGATAGTGCCCGGAGCAGTTTACGAGCAGCATTGCGATCGAGCACCTGCATTGCACCCTGGTCTGCCGCCCCCGCTTACCCCACCCGCCAATTTTTTTAATCCGGATTTAACCGCCGATACACCCGCATTGGCATTCTAGAGCACTGGGGATAGTGCCCGGAGCAGTTTACGCGCAGCATTGCGAGCGAGCACCGCATTGCACCCTGGTCTGCCGCCCCCGCTTACCCCACCCGCCAATTTTTTTTATTGCGGATTTCACCAGCCGATACACCCGCATTGGCATTTTACAGCACTGGGGATAGTGCCCGGAGCAGTTTACGCGCAGCATTGCGAGCGAGCACCGCATTGCACCCTGGTCTGCCGCCCCCGCTTACCCCACCCGCCAATTTTTTTATTCCGGATTTCACCGCCGATACACCCGCATTGGCATTCTACAGCACTTGGGATAGTGCCTGGAGCAGTTTAACGTGCAGCATTGCGAGCGAGCACCGCATTGCACCCTGGTCTGCCGCCCCCGCTTACCCCACCCGCCAATTTTTTTTATTCCGGATTTCACCGCCGATACACCCGCATTGGCATTCTACAGCACTGGGGATAGTGCCCGGAGCAGTTTACGCGCAGCATTGCGAGCCGAGCACCGCATTGCACCCTGGTCTGCCGCCCCCGCTTACCCCACCCGCCAATTTTTTTTATTCCGGATATTCACCGCCAATACACCCGCATTGGCATTCTACAGCACTGGGGATAGTGCCCGGAGCAGTTTACGCACAGCATTGCGACCGAGCATCGCATTGCACCCTGGTCTGCCGCCCCCGCTTACCCCACCCACCAATTTTTTTTATTCCGGATTTCACCGCCGATACACCCGCATTGGCATTCTACAGCACTGGGGATAGTGCCCGGAGCAGTTTACGCGCAGCATTGCGACCGAGCACCGCATTGCACCCTGGTCTGCCGCCACCGCTTACCCCACCCGCCAATTTTTTTTATTCCGGATTTCACCCGCCGATACACCCGCATTGGCATTTTACAGCACTGGGGATAGTGCCCGGAGCAGTTTACGCGCAGCATTGCGACCGAGTACCGCATTGCACCCTGGTCTGCCGCCCCCGCTTACCCCACCCGCCATTTTTTTTATTCCGGATTTCACCGCCGATACACCCGCATTGGCATTCTACAGCACTGGGGATAGTGCCCGGAGCAGTTTACGCGCAGCATTGCGACCGAGCACCGCATTGCACCCTGGTCTGCCGCCCCCGCTTACCCCACCCGCCAATTTTTTTATTCCGGATTTCACCGCCGATACACCCGCATTGGCATTCTACAGCACTGGGGATAGTGCCCGGAGCAGTTTACGCGCAGCATTGCGACCGAGTACCAGCATTGCACCCTGGTCTGCCGCCCCCGCTTACCCCACCCGCCAATTTTTTTTATTCCGGAATTCACCGCCGATACACCCGCATTGGCATTCTACAGCACTGGGGATAGTGCCCGGAGCAGTTTACGCGCAGCATTGCGACCGAGCATCGCATTGCACCCTGGTCTGCCGCCCCCGCTTACCCCACCCGCCATTTTTTTTATTCCGGATTTCACCGCCGATACACCCGCATTGGCATTCTACAGCACTGGGGATAGTGCCCGGAGCAGTTTACGCGCAGCATTGCGACCGAGCACCGCATTGCACCCTGGTCTGCCGCCCCCGCTTACCCCACCCGCCAATTTTTTTTATTCCGGATTTCACCGCCGATACACCCGCATTGGCATTTTACAGCACTGGGGATAGTGCCCGGAGCAGTTTACGCGCAGCATTGCGACCGAGCATCGCATTGAACCCTGGTCTGCCGCCACCGCTTACCCCACCCGCCAATTTTTTTTATTCCGGATTTCACCGCCGATACACCCGCATTGGCATTCTACAGCACTGGGGATAGTGCCTGGAGCAGTTTACGTGCAGCATTGCGACCGAGCACCGCATTGCACCCTGGTCTGCCGCCCCCGCTTACCCCACCCGCCATTTTTTTTATTCCGGATTTCACCGCCGATACACCCGCATTGGCATTCTACAGCACTGGGGATAGTGCCCGGAGCAGTTTACGCGCAGCATTGCGACCGAGCACCGCATTGCACCCTGGTCTGCCGCCCCCGCTTACCCCACCCGCCATTTTTTTTATTCCGGATTTCACCGCCGATACACCCGCATTGGCATTCTACAGCACTGGGGATAGTGCCCGGAGCAGTTTACGCGCAGCATTGCGACCGAGCACCGCATTGCACCCTGGTCTGCCGCCCCCGCTTACCCCACCCGCCAATATTTTTTATTCCGGATTTCACCGCCGATACACCCGCATTGGCATTCTACAGCACTGGGGATAGTGCCTGGAGCAGTTTACGTGCAGCATTGCGACCGAGCACCGCATTGCACCCTGGTCTGCCGCCCCCGCTTACCCCACCCGCCAATTTTTTTTATTCCGGTAATTCACCGCCGATACACCCGCATTGGCATTCTACAGCACTGGGGATAGTGCCCGGAGCAGTTTACGCGCAGCATTGCGACCGAGCATCGCATTGCACCCTGGTCTGCCGCCCCCGCTTACCCCACCCGCCAATTTTTTTATTCCGGATTTCACCGCCGATACACCCGCATTGGCATTCTACAGCACTGGGGATAGTGCCCGGAGCAGTTTACGCGCAGCATTGCGACCGAGCACCGCATTGCACCCTGGTCTGCCGCCCCCGCTTACCCCACCCGCCATTTTTTTTATTCCGGATTTCACCGCCGATACACCCGCATTGGCATTCTACAGCACTGGGGATAGTGCCCGGAGCAGTTTACGCGCAGCATTGCGACCGAGCTACGCATTGCACCCTGGTCTGCCGCCTCCGCTTACCCCACCCGCCAATTTTTTTTATTCCGGATTTCACCGCCGATACACCCGCATTGGCATTCTACAGCACTGGGGATAGTGCCCGGAGCAGTTTACGCGCAGCATTGCGACCGAGCACCGCATTGCACCCTGGTCTGCCGCCCCCGCTTACCCCACCCGCCAATTTTTTTTATTCCGGATTTCACCGCCGATACACCCGCATTGGCATTCTACAGCACTGGGGATAGTGCCCGGAGCAGTTTACGCGCAGCATTGCGACCGAGCACCGCATTGCACCCTGGTCTGCCGCCCCCGCTTACCCCACCCGCCAATTTTTTTTATTCCGGATTTCACCGCCGATACACCCGCATTGGCATTCTACAGCACTGGGGATAGTGCCCGGAGCAGTTTACGCGCAGCATTGCGACCGAGTACCGCATTGCACCCTGGTCTGCCGCCCCCGCTTACCCCACCCGCCAATTTTTTTTAGATTTCACCGCCGATACACCCGCATTGGCATTCTACAGCACTGGGGATAGTGCCCGGAGCAGTTTACGCGCAGCATTGCGACCGAGCACCGCATTGCACCCTGGTCTGCCGCCCCCGCTTACCCCACCCGCCAATTTTTTTTATTCCGGATTTCACCGCCGATACACCCGCATTGGCATTCTACAGCACTGGGGATAGTGCCCGGAGCAGTTTACGCGCAGCATTGCGACCGAGCATCGCATTGCACCCTGGTCTGCCGCCCCCGCTTACCCCACCCGCCAATTTTTTTTATTCCGGATTTCACCGCCGATACACCCGCATTGGCATTCTACAGCACTGGGGATAGTGCCTGGAGCAGTTTACGTGCAGCATTGCGACCGAGCACCGCATTGCACCCTGGTCTGCCGCCCCCGCTTACCCCACCCGCCATTTTTTTTATTCCGGATTTCACCGCCGATACACCCGCATTGGCATTCTACAGCACTGGGGATAGTGCCCGGAGCAGTTTACGCGCAGCATTGCGACCGAGCACCGCATTGCACCCTGGTCTGCCGCCCCCGCTTACCCCACCCGCCATTTTTTTTATTCCGGATTTCACCGCCGATACACCCGCATTGGCATTCTACAGCACTGGGGATAGTGCCCGGAGCAGTTTACGCGCAGCATTGCGAGCGAGCACCGCATTGCAGCCCTGGTCTGCCGCCCCCGCTTACCCCACCCGCCAATATTTTTTATTCCGGATTTACACCGCCGATACACCCGCATTGGCATTCTACAGCACTGGGGATAGTGCCTGGAGCAGTTTACGCGCAGCATTGCGAGCCGAGCACCGCATTGCACCCTGGTCTGCCGCCCCCGCTTACCCCACCCGCCAATTTTTTTTATTCCGGTATTCACCGCCGATACACCCTCATTGGTATTTTACAGCACTGGGGATAGTGCCCGGAGCAGTTTACGCGCAGCATTGCGACCGAGCATCCGCATTGCACCCTGGTCTGCCGCCCCCGCTTACCCCACCCGCCAATTTTTTTTATTCCGGATTTCACCGCCGATACACCCGCATTGGCATTCTACAGCACTGGGGATAGTGCCCGGAGCAGTTTACGCGCAGCATTGCGACCTGAGCACCGCATTGCACCCTGGTCTGCCGCCCCCGCTTACCCCACCCGCCATTTTTTTTTATTCCGGATTTCACCGCCTGATACACCCGCATTGGCATTCTACAGCACTGGGGATAGTGCCCGGAGCAGTTTACGCGCAGCATTGCGACCGAGCACCGCATTGCACCCTGGTCTCCCGCCCCCGCTTACCCCACCCGCCAATTTTTTTTATTTCGGATTTCACCGCTGATACACCCGCATTGGCATTTTACAGCACTGGGGATAGTGCCCGGAGCAGTTTACGCGCAGCATTGCGACCGAGTACCGCATTGCACCCTGGTCTGCCGCCCCCGCTTACCCCACCCGCCAATTTTTTTTATTTCGGATTTCACCGCCGATGCACCCGCATTGGCATTCTACAGCACTGGGGATAGTGCCCGGAGCAGTTTACGCGCAGCATTGCGACCGAGTACCACATTGCACCCTGGTCTGCCGCCCCCGCTTACCCCACCCGCCAATTTTTTTTATTCCGGGAATCACCGCCGATACACCCGCATTGGTATTTTACAGCACTGGGGATAGTGCCCAGAGCAGTTTACGCGCAGCATTCCGACCGAGCTTCGCAATGCACCCTGGTCTGCCGCCCCCGCTTACCCCACCCGCCATTTTTTTTTATTCCGGATTTCACCGCCGATACACCCGCATTGGCATTCTACAGCACTGGGGATAGTGCCCGGAGCAGTTTACGTGCAGCATTGCGACCGAGCACCGCATTGCACCCTGGTCTGCCGCCCCCGCTTACCCCACCCGCCAATTTTTTTTATTCCGGATTTCACCGCCGATACACCCGCATTGGCATTCTACAGCACTGGGGATAGTGCCTGGAGCAGTTTACGCGCAGCATTGCGACCGAGCACCGCATTGCACCCTGGTCTGCCGCCCCCGCTTACCCCACTCGCCAATTTTTTTTATTCCGGATTTCACCGCCGATACACCCTCATTGGCATTTTACAGCACTGGGGATAGTGCCCGGAGCAGTTTACGCGCAGCATTGCGACCGAGCATCGCATTGCACCCTGGTCTGCCGCCCCCGCTTACCCCACCCGCCAATTTTTTTTATTTCGGATTTTCACCGCCGATACACCCGCATTGGCATTCTACAGCACTGGGGATAGTGCCTGGAGCAGTTTACGCGCAGCATTGCGACCGAGCACCGCATTGCACCCTGGTCTGCCGCCCCCGCTTACCCCACCCGCCATTTTTTTTATTCCGATTTCACCGCCGATACACCCGCATTGGCATTCTACAGCACTGGGGATAGTGCCCGGAGCAGTTTACGCGCAGCATTGCGACCGAGTACCGCATTGCACCCTGGTCTGCCGCCCCCGCTTACCCCACCCGCCAATTTTTTTTATTCCGGATTTCACCGCCGATACACCCGCATTGGCATTCTACAGCACTGGGGATAGTGCCCGGAGCAGTTTACGCGCAGCATTGCGACCGAGCATCGCATTGCACCCTGGTCTGCCGCCCCCGCTTACCCCACCCGCCAATTTTTTTTATTCCGGAATTTCACCGCCGATACACCCGCATTGGCATTCTACAGCACTGGGGATAGTGCCTGGAGCAGTTTACGCGCAGCATTGCGACCGAGCACCGCATTGCACCCTGGTCTGCCGCCCCCGCTTACCCCACCCGCCATTTTTTTTTATTCCGGATTTCACCGCCGATACACCCACATTGGCATTCTACAGCACTGGGGATAGTGCCCGGAGCAGTTTACGCGCAGCATTGCGACCGAGCACCGCATTGCACCCTGGTCTGCCGCCCCCGCTTACCCCACCCGCCATTTTTTTTTATTCCGGATTTCACTGCCGATACACCCACATTGGCATTCTACAGCACTGGGGATAGTGCCCGGAAGCAGTTTACGCGCAGCATTAGCGACCGAGTACCGCATTGCACCCTGATCTGCCGCCCCCGCTTACCCCACCCGCCAATTTTTTTTATTCCGGATTTCACAGCCGATACACCCACATTGGCATTTTACAGCACTGGGGATAGTGCCCGGAGCAGTTTACGCGCAGCATTGCGACCGAGCATCGCATTGCACCCTGGTCTGCCGCCCCCGCTTACCCCACCCGCCAATTTTTTTCATTTCGGATTTCACCGCCGATACACCCGCATTGGCATTCTACAGCACTGGGGATAGTGCCTGGAGCAGTTTACGCGCAGCATTGCGACCGAGCACCGCATTGCACCCTGGTCTGCCGCCCCCGCTTACCCCACCCGCCATTTTTTTTATTCCGGATTTCACCGCCGATACACCCGCATTGGCATTCTTACAGCACTGGGGATAGTGCCCGGAGCAGTTTACGCGCAGCATTGCGACCGAGCATCGCATTGCACCCTGGTCTGCCGCCCCCGCTTACCCCACCCGCCAATTTTTTTATTCCGGATTTCACCGCCGATACACCCGCATTGGCATTCTACAGCACTGGGGATAGTGCCCGGAGCAGTTTACGCGCAGCATTGCGACCGAGCACCTCATTGCACCCTGGTCTGCCGCCCCCGCTTACCCCACCCGCCAATTTTTTTTATTCCGGATTTCACCGCCGATACACCCGCATTGGCATTCTACAGCACTGGGGATAGTGCCTGGAGCAGTTTACGTGCAGCATTGCGACCGAGCACCGCATTGCACCCTGGTCTGCCGCCCCCGCTTACCCCACCCGCCAATTTTTTTTATTCCGGATTTCACCGCCGATACACCCGCATTGGCATTCTACAGCACTGGGGATAGTGCCCGGAGCAGTTTACGCGCAGCATTGCGACCGAGCATCGCATTGCACCCTGGTCTGCCGCCCCCGCTTTCCCAACTCACCAATTTTTTTTATTCAGGATTTCACCGCCGATACACCCGCATTGGCATTCTACAGCACTGGGGATAGTGCCCGGAGCAGTTTACGCGCAGCATTGCGACCGAGCACCGCATTGCACCCTGGTCTGCCGCCACCGCTTACCCCACCCGCCAATTTTTTTTATTCCGGATTTCACCGCTGATACACCCGCATTGGCATTTTACAGCACTGGGGATAGTGCCCGGAGCAGTTTACGCGCAGCATTGCGACCGAGTACCGCATTGCACCCTGGTCTGCCGCCCCCGCTTACCCCACCCGCCAATTTTTTTTATTCGGATTTCACCGCCGATACACCCGCATTGGCATTCTACAGCACTGGGGATAGTGCCCGGAGCAGTTTACGCGCAGCATTGCGACCGAGTACCAGCATTGCACCCTGGTCTGCCGCCCCCGCTTACCCCACCCGCCAATTTTTTTTATTCCGAGATTCACCGCCGATACACCCGCATTGGCATTCTACAGCACTGGGGATAGTGCCCAGGAGCAGTTTACGCGCAGCATTACGACCGAGCATCCGCATTGCACCCTGGTCTGCCGCCCCCGCTTACCCCACCCGCCATTTTTTTTATTCCGGATTTTCACCGCCGATACACCCGCATTGGCATTCTACAGCACTGGGGATAGTGCCCGGAGCAGTTTACGTGCAGCATTGCGACCGAGCACCGCATTGCACCCTGGTCTGCCGCCCCCGCTTACCCCACCCGCCATTTTTTTTTATTCCGGATTTCACCGCCGATACACCCGCATTGGCATTCTACAGCACTGGGGATAGTGCCCGGAGCAGTTTACGCGCAGCATTGCGACCGAGCACCGCATTGCACCCTGGTCTGCCGCCCCCGCTTACCCCACCCGCCATTTTTTTTATTCCGGATTTCACCGCCGATACACCCGCATTGGCATTTTACAGCACTGCGGATAGTGCCCGGAGCAGTTTACGCGCAGCATTGCAACCGAGCATCGCATTGCACCCTGGTCTGCCGCCCCCGCTTACCCCACCCGCCAATTTTTTTTATTCCGAATTTCACCGCCGATACACCCGCATTGGCATTCTACAGCACTGGGGATAGTGCCCTGGAGCAGTTTACGCGCAGCATTGCGAGCGAGCACCGCATTGCACCCTGGTCTGCCGCCCCCGCTTACCCCACCCGCCATTTTTTTTATTCCGGATTTCACCGCCGATACACCCGCATTGGCATTCTACAGCACTGGGGATAGTGCCCGGAGCAGTTTACGCGCAGCATTGCGACCGAGCACCGCATTGCACCCTGGTCTGCCGCCTCCGCTTACCCCACCCGCCATTTTTTTATTCCGGATTTCACCGCCGAAACACCCGCATTGGCATTCTACAGCACTGGGGATAGTGCCCGGAGCAGTTTACGCGCAGCATAGCGACCGAGTACCGCATTGCACCCTGATCTGCCGCCCCGCTTACCCCACCCGCCAATTTTTTTTATTCCGGATTTCAAAGCCGATACACCCGCATTGGCATTTTACAGCACTGGGGATAGTGCCCGGAGCAGTTTACGCGCAGCATTGCGACCGAGCATCGCATTGCACCCTGGTCTGCCGCCCCCGCTTTCCCCACCCGCCAATTTTTTTTATTCCGGATTTCACCGCCGATACACCCGCATTGGCATTCTACAGCACTGGGGATAGTGCCCGGAGCAGTTTACACGCAGCATTGCGACCGAGCACCGCATTGCACCCTGGTCTGCCGCCCCCGCTTACCCCACCCGCCATTTTTTTTTATTCCGGATTTCACCGCCGATACACCCGCATTGGCATCTTACAGCACTGGGGATAGTGCCCGGAGCAGTTTACGAGCAGCATTGCGATCGAGCATTGCATTGCACCCTGGTCTGCCGCCCCCGCTTACCCCACCCGCCAATTTTTTTAATCCGGATTTCACCGCCGATACACCCGCATTGGCATTCTACAGCACTGGGGATAGTGCCCGGAGCAGTTTACGCACAGCATTGCGACAGAGCATCGCATTGCACCCTGTTCTGCCGCCCCCGCTTACCCCACCCGCCAATTTTTTTTATTCCGGATTTCACCGCCGATACACCCGCATTGGCATTCTACAGCACTGGGGATAGTGCCCGGAGCAGTTTACGCGCAGCATTGCGACCGAGTACCGCATTGCACCCTGGTCTGCCGCCCCCGCTTACCCAACCCGCCAATTTTTTTTATTCCGGATTTCACCGCCGATACACCCGCATTGGCATTTTACAGCACTGGGGATAGTGCCCGGAGCAGTTTACGCGCAGCATTGCGACCGAGCATCGCATTGCACCCTGGTCTGCCGCCCCCGCTTACCCCACTCAGCCAATTTTTTTTATTCAGGATTTCACCGCCGATACACCCGCATTGGCAGTTCTACAGCACTGGGGATAGTGCCCGGAGCAGTTTACGCGCAGCATTGCGACCGAGCACCGCATTGCACCCTGGTCTGCCGCCCCCGCTTACCCCACCCGCCAATTTTTTTTATTCCGGATTTCACCGCCTGATACACCCGCATTGGCATTCTACAGCACTGGGGATAGTGCCCGGAGCAGTTTACGCGCAGCATTGCGACCGAGCACCGCATTGCACCCTGGTCTGCCGCCCCCGCTTACCCCACCCGCCAATTTTTTTTATTCCGGATTTCACCGCCGATACACCCGCATTGGCATTCTACAGCACTGGGGATAGTGCCTGGAGCAGTTTACGTGCAGCATTGCGACCGAGTACCAGCATTGCACCCTGGTCTGCCGCCCCCGCTTACCCCACCCGCCAATTTTTTTTATTCCGGGAATTCACCGCCGATACACCCGCATTGGCATTCTACAGCACTGGGGATAGTGCCCGGAGCAGTTTACGCGCAGCATTGCGACCGAGCTACGCATTGCACCCTGGTCTGCCGCCTCCGCTTACCCCACCCGCCATTTTTTTTATTCCGGATTTCACCGCCGATACACCCGCATTGGCATTCTACAGCACTGGGGATAGTGCCCGGAGCAGTTTACGCGCAGCATTGCGACCGAGCATCGCATTGCACCCTGGTCTGCCGCCCCCGCTTACCCCACCCGCCAATTTTTTTATTCCGGATTTCACCGCCGATACACCCGCATTGGCATTCTACAGCACTGGGGATAGTGCCTGGAGCAGTTTACGTGCAGCATTGCGACCGAGCACCGCATTGCACCCTGGTCTGCCGCCCCCGCTTACCCCACCCGCCAATTTTTTTTATTCCGGAATTCACCGCCGATACACCCTCATTGGCATTCTACAGCACTGGGGATAGTGCCCGGAGCAGTTTACGCGCAGCATTGCGACCGAGCATCGCATTGCACCCTGGTCTGCCGCCCCCGCTTACCCCACCCGCCAATTTTTTTATTCCGGTTTTCACCGCCGATACACCCGCATTGGCATTCTACAGCACTGGGGATAGTGCCTGGAGCAGTTTACGCGCAGCATTGCGACTGAGCACCGCATTGCACCCTGGTCTGCCGACCCCGCTTACCCCACCCGCCATTTTTTTTATTCCGATTTCACCGCCGATACACCCGCATTGGCATTCTACAGCACTGGGGATAGTGCCCGGAGCAGTTTACGCGCAGCATTGCGACCGAGTACCGCATTGCACCCTGGTCTGCCGCCCCCGCTTACCCCACCCGCCAATTTTTTTATTCCGGATTTCACTGCCGATACACCCGCATTGGCATTTTACAGCACTGCGGATAGTGCCCGGAGCAGTTTACGCGCAGCATTGCGACCGAGCATCGCATTGCACCCTGGTCTGCCGCCCCCGCTTACCCCACCCGCCAATTTTTTTTATTCCGAATTTCACCGCCGATACACCCGCATTGGCATTCTACAGCACTGGGGATAGTGCCTGGAGCAGTTTACGTGCAGCATTGCGACCGAGCACCGCATTGCACCCTGGTCTGCCGCCCCCGCTTACCCCACCCGCCAATTTTTTTTATTCCGGATTTCACCGCCGATACACCCGCATTGGCAATTCTACAGCACTGGGGATAGTGCCCGGAGCAGTTTACGCGCAGCATTGCGAGCCGAGCACCGCATTGCACCCTGGTCTGCCGCCTCCGCTTACCCCACCCGCCAATTTTTTTTTATTCCGGATTTCACCTGCCGATACACCCGCATTGGCATTCTACAGCACTGGGGATAGTGCCCGGAAGCAGTTTACGCGCAGCATTAGCGACCGAGCTACCGCATTGCACCCTGGTCTGCCGCCCCCGCTTACCCCACCCGCCAATTTTTTTTATTCCGGATTTCACAGCCGATACACCCGCATTGGCATTCTACAGCACTGGGGATAGTGCCCGGAGCAGTTTACGCACAGCATTGCGACCGAGCACCGCATTGCACCCTGGTCTGCCGCCCCCGCTTTACCCCACCCGCCAATTTTTTTCATTCCGGATTTCACCGCCGATACACCCGCATTGGCATTCTACAGCACTGGGGATAGTGCCCGGAGCAGTTTACAGCGCAGCATTGCGACCGAGCTACCGCATTGCACCCTGGTCTGCCGCCCCCGCTTACCCGACCCGCCATTTTTTTTATTCCGGATTTCACCGCCGATACACCCGCATTGGCATTCTACAGCACTGGGGATAGTGCCCGGAGCAGTTTACGCGCAGCATTGCGATCGAGCACTTGCATTGCACCCTGGTCTGCCGCCCCCGCTTACCCCACCCGCCAATTTTTTTAATTCCGGATTTCACCGCCGATACACCCGCATTGGCATTCTACAGCACTGGGGATAGTGCCCGGAGCAGTTTACGCGCAGCATTGCGATCGAGCACCTGCATTGCACCCTGGTCTGCCGCCCCCGCTTACCCCACCCGCCAATTTTTTTTATTCCGGATTTCACCGCCGATACACCCGCATTGGCATTCTACAGCATTGGGGATAGTGCCCGGAGCAGTTTACGCGCAGTATTGCGACCGAGCTACCGCATTGCACCCTGGTCTGCCGCCCCCGCTTACCCAACCCGCCAATTTTTTTTATTCCGGATTTCACCGCCGATACACCCGCATTGGCATTTTACAGCACTGGGGATAGTGCCCGGAGCAGTTTACGCGCAGCATTGCGACCGAGCATCCGCATTGCACCCTGGTCTGCCGCCCCCGCTTACCCCACCCGCCAATTTTTTTTATTCCGGATTTCACCGCCGATACACACGCATTGGCATTCTACAGCACTGGGGATAGTGCCCGGAGCAGTTTACGCTCAGCATTGCGACCGAGCACCGCATTGCACCCTGGTCTGCCGCCCCCGCTTACCCCACCCGCCATTTTTTTTATTCCGGATTTCACCGCCGATACACCCGCATTGGCATTCTACAGCACTGGGGATAGTGCCCGGAGCAGTTTACGCGCAGCATTGCGACCGAGCATCGCATTGCACCCTGGTCTGCCGCCCCCGCTTACCCCACCCGCCATTTTTTTTATTCCGGATTTCACCGCCGATACACCCGCATTGGCATTCTACAGCACTGGGGATAGTGCCCGGAGCAGTTTACGCGCAGCATTGCGAGCCGAGCACCGCATTGCACCCTGGTCTGCCGTCCCCGCTTACCCCACCCGCCAATTTTTTTTATTCCGGATTTCACCGCCGATACACTCGCAATGGCATTCTACAGCACTGGGATAGTGCCCGGAGTAGTTTACGCGCAGCATTGCGACCGAGCATCCGCATTGCACCCTGGTCTGCCGCCCCCGCTTACCCAACCCGCCAATTTTTTTTATTCCGGATTTAACCGCCGATACACCCGCATTGGCATTCTACAGCACTGGGGATAGTGCCCGGAGCAGTTTACGCGCAGCATTGCGACCGAGCACCGCATTGCACCCTGGTCTGCCGCCCCCGCTTACCCCACCCGCCAATTTTTTTTATTCCGGATTTCACCGCCGATACACCCGCATTGGCATTTTACAGCACATGGGGATAGTGCCCGGAAGCAGTTTACGCGCAGCATTGCGATCGAGCACTTGCACTTGCACCCTGGTCTGCCGCCCCGCTTACCCCACCCGCCAATTTATTTTATTCCGGATTTCACCGCCGATACACCCACATTGGCATTCTACAGCACTAGGGATAGTGCCCGGAGCAGTTTACGCGCAGCATTGCGACCGAGCACCGCATTGCACCCTGGTCTGCCGCCCCCGCTTACCCCACCCGCCAATTTTTTTATTCCGGATTTCACCGCCGATACACCCGCATTGGCATTCTACAGCACTGGGGATAGTGCCCGGAGCAGTTTACGCGCAGCATTGCGACCGAGCACCGCATTGCACCCTGGTCTGCCGCCCCCGCTTACCCAACCCGCCATTTTTTTTTTATTCCGGATTTCACCGCCGATACACCCGCATTGGCATTCTACAGCACTGGGGATAGTGCCCGGAGCAGTTTACGCGCAGCATTGCGACCGAGTACCGCATTGCACCCTGGTCTGCCGCCCCCGCTTACCCCACCCGCCAATTTTTTTTTATTCCGGATTTCACCGCCGATACACCCGCATTGGCATTCTACAGCACTGGGGATAGTGCCCGGAGCAGTTTACGCGCAGCATTGCGACCGAGCACCGCATTGCACCCTGGTCTGCCGCCCCCGCTTACCCCACCCGCCAATTTTTTTTATTCCGGATTTCACCGCCGATACACCCGCATTGGCATTCTACAGCACTGGGGATAGTGCCCGGAGCAGTTTACGCGCAGCATTGCGACCGAGCACCGCATTGCACCCTGGTCTGCCGCCCCCGCTTACCCCACCCGCCATTTTTTTTTATTCCGGATTTCACCGCCAATACACCCGCATTGGCATTGGCAGCACTGGGGATAGTGCCCGGAGTAGTTTACGCGCAGCATTGCGACCGAGCACCGCATTGCACCCTGGTCTGCCGCCCCCGCTTACCCCACCCGCCAATTTTTTTTATTACGGATTTCACCGCCGAAACACCCGCATTGGCATTCTACAGCACTGGGGATAATGCCCGGAGCAGTTTACGCGCAGCATTGCGACCGAGCACCGCATTGCACCCTGGTCTGCCGCCCCCGCTTACCCCACCCGCCATTTTTTTCCGGATTTCACGGCGGGGACCAATAACAATTCATGTCAAATTTAATAACTCCTACCAGGTAGCTAACACAGTGCTGATTATTCTGTTTTTATAACACTGAATTTTGACCGGTTACAATTTATTTTGTCTTCTTACCACTTTAGCATTAATTTTCTAGCCCTGCGCCGTACCATAAATGAAATGCGACAATTTAACTGAATAATAGTCGTTTCAATGTCCCATGCACATGTAACTTTTGTTCTTAAATGAGTTTCTACTCGACGAAGGTACCAAAAGATGAGAAAAAATTAGGAGCAGGTTCATAACTTTATTTCAGCTTCCAGTTTATTCTAAAAACGGAGTTATAGTTTAAAAACTTACCTTTTTACGTCCAAGATGGCCGTTTTTATTTACATTTCGAATGGTTAGGTGCAGGTCGATTACCCGCCCTGGAACTTGAGGCTGACGAGACTGACAACAGGATAGTTTTGAGCAATAACTTTATTCAGCCATTGGTAAACAAGGTTTATTTGTTGTTTAATGTTGTTGCTTTTTTGTTTCCATGCACAACTTTCGAATGACGTAAAACAGACACAACTTTATCTCAGACACGAGGTTGTACTTCAAAGCACTAACATCATATGAACGTTTATGAAAAATGTGCACCCTCCTCCACCCCCCCTCCTCCCAAAAAAAAATAAAGGAATTTATTTATTTTTTATATGGAATGGCAGAGATTTTATTATTTTTACTGGTAAATAGTTTATTTAAAAGAAAATGGTCTTATATATTTAAGAAAAATGCACAAAACATCAATTTTTGAACTTAAATATAAAAATCTGCGATCTAATTTTTTGTCAGCAGTCTTATATAACTGGTTTCCGTGGGTTTTCGCAAAAAATGGCTCGTTCCAAGACAAAAAATATAAACAAGTCAAAACGTTCAATATGTGAGAGTGCAGCTTTAAAACGCAGTTATTTTACCTAACGATGACATTTGTGTATTCTTTCATTAATTTCTATTAATTTGTAAGAAAAAGCACATTATACAGCGAAAAGGTTAGTCCAACGATGTAAAGGAGATTCACATCGTTCCGGATGAGAACGAGTTTAAATGGGCGCGCAGGAGCGGCAAAAGTGCCGCCTCCCGGTCCAGCACAGGAACCTCCGGTAGTGAGGGAAATCGGTTAGAAGTTGTTCACGAAATGGCGGAAGCAAACACGGAAGAGGAAGTTTGACGTCATCAAGCTGAATGCATAGTAATATCTTACGATGCTACATTGTAAGGTTAACATATATATGTTTCTCAGTTTAATTATATTGAGAAAAAGTAGGGGGTGCACGGTATTTCTTTTATCTTCTTCTTTAAGTGCAGTTGTGTCTTCTTACCATGTTAACACTAAGACCGTCGCCATTTTGTCAAGGCTTTCCAGTGCTAACTACCGAAAGCTATAACAAAAGAAAAAAAATAACGATCGGAAGAAAATATGAACGCTGCAATACAAAAAAGTAGGATATAGTGAAAAAACAAGGCATGGAAACCCTTTACAGGCATTTCTTTTCGATTCGCTTTATATTCGTGTAGCAATTTGTGTAATTGCATGGACCTCATGTTACCATATATTTTCATGGTTGAAAAGTTGAAAACAATCATTAACACTTTAACGTAAATTTATATACAGGCCCCAATTTCTCGAAACTTTTTAAGTCCCTTATAACAGAATTAAGCGAAGATCACTATTTTTGCTTTTTAATAATTTGCTTAATGTTTACTTCTTTAAAAGTTTCTTATATTTTAGATAGGAATTATCTTTGTGATAATCACAACTAACCTTTGTTTTATCAAAATCAAATTCAATTATGTTTTTTTTTTTTTTTATAAATAAGAACACAGTTTATACAGTTTATTTGCGATTTCAAGGGCCATTTCTTCGGAGCGACAGAGGAAACAAGGCTGATTATCGAACCTGGTCAAGATTATCCTGTCAAAACTCACTCTGTTGGTGATGATTAGACAAAGGCAGCGAAAGTTATTAGTCGGGCAGTTTATTTCTATAAGTAAATGGTGATATCTCTCGAGTGACAAAAGCGATATGGCTGATTATCAAATTGTGTACGAGCTATAATACAAATACACATTTTGACCAAATGTGGTTACGACTGGAGAGAGGATTCTAAAGTAATTAATCGGACAAGTCCGATTTTAGGTAATTACTTTTAATTAAAGGGCGATAACTCTTGAGTGATCTAAGCGATATGGCTGCTTATATCCATTGTCGAAGATATTATTTTCTTACACATTCTCAAATATTCAAATGATTGGACAAAGGCCTTTTATTGAAAGACTGATTTTGGATGATTTCATTAATTAAAGGGCGATATATTAATGTCGGGTTACTAAAGAAAAAAAAAGGCTTGTTATCGAACTTGTCCAAGACATTATCCCAATTCTGACTAAATTTATTGATGCTTTGACAAAAACGAAAAAGGATTGATCCGACAACATACTTTACACCTCTCGCCCACCGGCACGCACATACACCACAAGTGAAACTATTATACGCCCCGTTTATAAAACTTTTCTAGAACATTCGCCGTTTGTTTTATGATATAACATGGCTTATATTTCGCCCTTTTTTATAATCCATAAATAATTAACAGCTTTTCTATTATATCTAAAATGTGTTTTAAACATTTGATAATTAACTGTAATGCACACTTGACACATCATCCCCAGTGAACATTTGCGTTGAAGACGATAAATGTACTTAATGCTCATTTTTCATTTCAAAATTTGAAGTCGTTTTATGCTGCAGTTCTAAGGGAGATAGAATTAGGGTAGAAACAATGGGGGGATGTTTTTCATTATTTAGAAACGTGTATTTTGTACAAGCTCAACCCGGCCGAGTTTCGAACCCACGTCCTCGTTCCAAAGTATTGGATAATGTTCAGTCTGAAGATGATAAGACGATATGGTTTTGTTCCTTTTATCAAAAAAATAAGTGTTTGCAAAAAGGTAATCATTCATTGGTTTTAAAAGGCAAATTAAGGGCTGCACAACATATTTATGCAGCTTGTTGGATGAAAGACAAAAAGAAACTGGAACATCCTGAGTGTTCCCCTAATTGTCCTTATTCTAGTCAGTCTGACGGTGGTGTCAATGGCCAAATTTTCAAAAAGAGGATAATTTGAATGATTTATTTCTGCTAAAACTTAGTCATATATTTGCAACTAGTTGAAAATCAACATACAAACATTCTATTTTCAATTACGACTGACCTTCGCTAGTAGCTCGGAATCGTAGAATATTGCAATTGGTCATGACATGAATAGAGTCAACCCTATTTGACGGAGAAGTAGTCAAACACATGGGCAACCTATTTAACTAGTTAAAGTCATAACAAAACTACCAAAAAATGGGTCAGGGAAGTCACAGATCGCTAACGTTCATCTATTTCGATCCTAGTCGTGAACTGAATTTATATTATCTATATTTTGCAACATATATGTGTGCGTTGAACTGTAGCGGGTATTTAAAGAGAATAGCCGAGGAATTGAAAACTAAACTGATCGCCACTTTGTATACTGTCTTAAGAATATTTTTGACAATTCTTTCTCTAATGAAACATACACTAGATTTAGAACAAGTAATGTCGTGCCAAACTATCGCAATTCTATGTTGTTTATATAAAGGCAGGTCAATGCCATATATCCATTATTGGAACACAATATCAGACCCTGGGGCCCGTTTCATTTAAGCTGTATATTAAAACTCTGAAATAAATAAAATCGCTATGTTGGTATCAGTGTTGTTCCTGGAGATTTAAGATATTTAAAGTTACGACAAATATCAAAAGAGATGCCAATGACAAGAGAAAATACAAAAAGACAGCGAAAACATGGTACAATATCATACATTTAAAGTGAGTGGTTCCTTTTTGGATAATTGATAACAAATCCAAGCAATGGCTTCCAACCCAATTAAGAAAACATGTATACTGATAATCTTTATTTCAGATAGGTAATTGCAGCTAAAGTAAACTTACATTGCACATAAAGTAACATTTCCTTCTGGTAGAATATTAATGCTATATTTTCGATGACATATTTGGATTTGTACGCACTGCTAATGCAAACAAAGCAAAATCATCAAATCATATTGAGTACGTGTTCTTTACTTAGAACTATAACGATCCGGTGTTCAATACAAATGACATTATGAAAAAATACGTTTTCTGAAGTAGTCCACGTAACATTCTCATTAGAATGCATCAACTGAATGGCAAGGGGAAAGTGAACAATGAGTTGATGTTTCGGACCATTTCACACCATTGGCGGGCATTATGCGATTGTATTGAACACCTTTAATGAATTGTTGAAGACTTCCGTGACAAGAAGTTTGCCCTGTTGTGAAAAGCAATAGGCAAACATTGGATCTCGTATCCCCTCCTTCCCGATCAGTTGTGTCATCTGACCAGTGGACAAATCAAGAATCATAATGTTGTTACTTCTGCAACCAGTGATTAACAGTTGGTTCCCGAGTGCCGTGATACTTCTTGGACCTTTCAATGCAGGGTCCTGGAACGTCTTGGTAATGTTCAGGTTCATGTCGAGCTTAGTGATTGTGTTGCTGCGATCGTCTGATATGTAGATGAAATCAGTCGAATCTTCACACACCAATGTTAAATAGAGAGGACATTGGAACAGTTTATTTCCATTGCCATCTCTTTCTATTTGCCTTATAACATGTCCGTTCATATTAAGTACCGCTACCTTTCCATTGTAGAAGGACACTATCAACCTTTCTTCGTGGTAATCAATACCTCGGCAGTCACCATCAACTTTGAAATGGTCACCAATAGCGAGTTGTCCTCCAGTCGCAAGGAACTGAACACCCTTATCGGTCATAGTAACAGCCACCCTATCCCCGGGAAGATGACATATGCCCCACGGGTCACCTGGTACATTGATCTGGGAGACCAGGCTATTGGTCTGCATGTCCACCACCTTGACGTTGTTGTTGTGTGAGTCAGCTATCAGCATTCTGGAACCGGTAAGTTTGAGCATGCTAGACAGGCGGCAGCCCAGGTAGTCAGTTGGGGACTTCATTGGGATGCCCACATCTGATGTAAACCGTAATTTAGTCAGGTCTACAGTGACCTGATCCACTGTAATGAATTATTTATAGTAAATTTAATATCTGTATTACAATAACGTTATATAGGGCAACATATCAAAGTTAAAATAATCATCGTTTGCATATAGCATTATGGTTTTATTTCAAAATGCCAAATTAATAAATATCATGTCATTAATTTTCAATATTTCGTTACAATATTGAAAATATTTCAACGACGTTTTTTAATTTATGTTCATTGCTCTTTGGAAAAATTACAGCGCTAGGTATTATAGCAATTTGAAGTAAAAATGTTTCATAAGACAAATAATATATAGCACATCATGTGGATATGTACGAAAGTGACACTATTATTCAAAATCAATACATACACATGTATAACAAACATTAATTTTGACTGATGAATCTTTAAGTACTTACTAAATAATACATTTATGGAAAATATAAATTACTGATAACAATATTTTAACCGTGTATTAAAAAGCAGAAAGTGCAAAACTATTAAATTATTGGTGAATGCTAAAAGATTTACTGTGGTCTACTATAGTCTCATAGGGTTGAAATTTTGTGCTTTATACTTACTTCTTTTAAATTAAACTTGGTATCCTTCATAAGAACCATTGTTTTCGACATATATTCATCTTTGAATATTAAAACAATATTATTAATCGTGGTAAATCTTGTTTAGGAGAAAGAGTGCATTTTTAAATAAGAAAGCTCATTTACTCAGATGATTTATAACTGTCAATACCTGTAGGTTTGGAAATTTCCATGGTTTCCCTTGTGCCATCTCCCTGAACTGTTAGTCCTTTTATGCTATGGTCGCTCTCTGTTGTGGTTTAAAACATAACTGTCATAACTTTTGGTATAAGGGGCGTTGTTTGCAGTTTGTAGGAATTGCACTTCTTGTTTTCCATAAATAATGTTTAAAAGTTCAGCAAAAAATGCATTAACGAATTAATCAAGTTGTTAAGATATGCGATGGACAAATAAGCTTTCACCAAGTCATTCGTACTAAAGTTATATTTTTCTACCTGTAGACCCCATGAAATTTTGGTACAGTTTGAACAGGCATTGTCATTGTGTTCATTACCTTAATTGAAATCAAGCTTCAATTTGCCTTGTTAGCTATCTTTCAAAGTTAAAAAAGCTTGTTTGTAATTATTTTTTGGTAACATTTTTTACATATTCTTTATCCTCTTATTAAGCTTTTTCAATTCATACTAAAATATAGGATCACTGGTCTTTAAAACGTCATGTAAGTGTACAGTGGCTACCTAAAAAGTTATAATTTTGCATATGCCTATGGTAACTTCAATACTTTATGAGTTAATGCACTTGTAGTTTCTTAAAATAAGGGCGTTTGTTCATCTCGTAATGAACGTAAATTCTGTTGTAAATACTAGATAATAGATTGTGAACCCTTTTCATATAAAGATACCGATACTATCTTGGACTTCTGTATTAAACGTTATCGCAATTTGTTTTTAAGTTCAGTAAACTACTGTCTTTATCAGATAACCAGAGTATGAATATCTATAATTATGAGAAAAACTTTTGTATAACGTAATTTAATAACAAAACATGCAGCGTAATTGTATGTTAATTATGTTCATTTTGCTCATTCACTTTGTTAACAATGTATAATAATCCTATAACATATCTACAGTGAATATAATTGAAGTACATAACTTTTATTCTATATAAATCACTTCAAAATCATTTGACATGTTTAGATACATGCAATGAATGTAATGTATATGTAAACAGAGAGATATACATTATTTAGACTATGTCCTATTAGACAAGTCTTTATACACTGTCTGTTATGTTCTAATTCACCAAAGGTGTTTACAATAGTTTAATTAAATAGATTTTCAGTTATACCTGATGCGGATGCTATCTTGTGCGGTTTAGTCGCAATGTGTTTTAAAGTCCCAAGGCCAGTGTCAGATGCAATAAGACGATCTGTGGCTGGATCCTTTCTGAATTCGTAGTGGTGAATTACGTTGTCCTTTTTAATGTCAGCAATGTCATTCTGTAGACCTTCTAATAGCTTCTTAGCTTTTTTGGTCTCTATAAACAACTGTATCATGTTATTTTCTTGTGCTGCAAGTTTAACATTTATTTCTTCTAGCTTGGACTTAAGGTTTGTATATTTCGGTTTCAGAGACTCTAGTAGTTCTTCATCCATGTGTTTCGTCTTCTCTATAAGCTTTAACAGTGCTTGTTCTCTTTCTTCAAAATACTTGTTAACTTCCTGTCGATATCTTCTCAGCTTGTATACTTCATTTTCACCTAACTTTGCTACAACGTCAACGTTTTTCTTCACATCAGACGCGCATAAATCAATGTCCTCAAATAACCTGGCAATTGTTTTTATGACATCTCCATACTCTTGGTCATCTTTGAAGGCCTTGGATATATCTGATATTACATCAGCATGACACGATCGATGGTTCTGTACTGCACAGTGTCCACAAATCAGAGTCTGATGGGTGCTGCAAAAGTATTTGATAGACTCTTCTGGATGGGTCTTACAAGGCTCTGTGTATCCGTGGTTATCCTCGTGGCCACTGATCGATGTAGGCATATTGGATTTGTCAAGAAGGTTGTGCGATCTAGAAATCTTCTGTTTTCTATGGAGACTTGCGCATTTTGAGCAGAAGAACTCCTTGCAAACGGTGCAGAAGGCCTCAGCAGGGAGGATTTCGTCATCTTGTTCACAGGGCTGGCAGTAGGTTGTGTTTGCTGTAGATGGTCCTGCTTGCAATTTCTTCCCCGGAACCTCCATGGTCCTGATATTTAAGAAGAGCAAATTTTAAATTATATACAATATCGTATGCATTCGTAAACACCTAACACATTAAAAAGTGTACGATATGCATTTTGTATTCTGTTTTTGATGAATATATTTAAGGATAAATGTAAAATTGTGCGCTAGTTACATTGTAACAACTATCATATCTCACGGCCTTCACCACAATTTAAAAGAAATACATTTCTTATGAATATAAGAACGTTTTTTTTTCGTATATACAATATAAAGGTACGATATTAGAAGGCTGAGCTTACCCGTGCCGTAGCCATGACGGGTTTAAAATTATTCACTAATATATGTACGCTATTTTTATAATTCTGTTCCACACAACATGGAACAAAACAATAACTTCTTCCACTTCCTTCGATATTGTTTCATAACTCCAGTTTAAAAGTTTTAGAATTTCAAATTAAAATCATATAATTTAAGATTGTACTCACGTGCTAGTTCTCTCATATAAATAAACTTAACAAAATGAACCTTAGGATATATACTGTATTTAAATGTCAAAGAATGAATTCAAAATCGAAACTAGATCAACGCATTTTCAGAAAAGTGTATTTATAGTACACAAAGATAGTTAAATATCCATAATTCCATTTTACTTCAGGATATATGATGTATGAACTTCGTTAAAGTATAATAATGCTTCCTGAGTTTGTTTGTATCATTTGCATTCTACAGTTTAAAAGTTTGGATATTTAACTGTTAAAGAAATGTTTACGAATGGAATCAAAATCGAAACTAGATCAACGCATTTTTTTAAGAAAAAGCAATTGTAAATGAAACAAAAACACTCAGAAAACATTCTTATCTCTAACGAAATAAAATAAATATAAATACGAATGTTATGATTCAAAATGAATTCTACCTTTACTTCAAGTTTAAGGGTGAACATAAAGAAGATAATAAATATTGCAAAGGAGATAAACATCACCAGAAATTATGTCAAGCTTGGTAAGGTTACACTTCACTGTATGGATATCACATTTGCTTTAAATGAATGTAGAACACTTTATCAATAGAAATGATGATATTTTATAAGTTTGGTTGATGGATGTTTAGGCATTTAATAAAATATCCAGAGATAGGCTGGGAAACCAAATTCTATACATTCCAACCACTGGGACTAACTTGAAAGATGTTTGTCCAAAAGAGTAATCTTTCATTGGTTTGTGAGTTTTTTTCCCCGTGAAAACAAAATAGCAAATACATGCTTTCACATGTGACTGTTCATGTGTATCCTTGCTAATAACTGCATGATTGCAATGATTCGGTAGTGATAACTGTATGCATTTTCATATATATGTACAATGACACGAAGACTAAGCTTTACTGTGCTATACCTATGGTTTGGGTTTGCACTATTCAATTATTCATACGCTAGAAATTAAATTGTATGTAAGACAACATTTGTGCAGACACTTTTACATACTATAACATACTTTAACTATTACATGATTTACTTTTATTGTTTTCAAAAATGTAATCTTATATTGAAAGATTGTACTCATTTGTTAGTTCTATCATTTAAATATACTAAACATCTTACTGTTTTCAAATGTAATAAAATGAATTTTAAATCGAAACTAGATCAAAACAATTTACGAAAAGTACGTTTAGTTACATAGATAATATCCAAGCCTTCTTATACTAGCAGTGAGTAGCACGTAAATTATACAACCAAACCAAATAAACATTATTATACTTATATGTAATATATATAAATATATAATATAAAAACTAAGTGTAATGATATAAATATTTTTTAACCTTTACTCCAAGATTTACTATGTACAGGAAGTAAACAATAAATATATCAAAGGGAGATTATAAACATTGCCAGAAAGTAGGTTCGGCTCAGTAAGGTTATACTAAACTGATATTTTTATCTGTACGGATATAACCTGTGTTAAATTGGAAGTAAAACATGTTTCTAATAGCAACCAAATTATAACCTTTTATAAATTTATTTTAAAGTCAATTTAATGATATATATAATTTTAGCATTATATGTGCAATACAAACCGATTCCAAAAAATATTTTGAGTGACCCACAAACTAATAAGTGCCTGTCATTACCAATTTGAAATGTAAAGTTATGAAATTTTAAATTATATGAGCTAGTTTCATATTAAACACTTACTGACAGTACACCTTTATGAACTACGATACATAAATATTGCTTTCATTTCGCACATGTATTGCTATCCACAGTGTGTGTATACCGTGCACCTGATAAATGACGTCATATATGCCACGTCTTAAGGCAACATTCTGCTTAAAATAAAGCCTTAAATCAAAGATAGCTTTTATTTTACTACACCATTTTAAATAAAACAAAGGGCGGTCTATTCCGCTTAAAGGGCCCCGCCTTCGTGTTTTTACCGAAGTTTGATAAGGTGATTAGTTTTATCAAACACTTTGACAAACCTGTTTCCAAAATAATGTTTTGACAGTGCTCCGTCAGACGGCCGTATTGTGAAAAGGTTTGTGGAATTGTTTTAAGAAACTAAACTCTCAATCAAACTTTGGTAATAGACCGAAGGCGGGGCTCCGTAAGCGGCGTAGACTGCGCTATGTTTCATTTAAAATGGTGAAGAAATAGTTATCTTTGTTTAAATTCATCATTCGAAGCAAAATATTGCCTTCTGACGTAGCATTTATGACACAATTTATCACGTGGTATACACACACTGTATCTAGGGTAATATTAATTAAAGGAAACCCCGAATTGGCTGAGGACCTTTTGACTATTTGTAGTACGTAATGTAAGGCAGGGTCTTTTAGTGTTGACAACATTTTTTTTATTTTCTGCGTAATTATCTATAACTGCGTATTTCCCTCGGTTCCTCGCCACGATTTATTTAAGATTCTTCAATTAAAACCCCATAACACCCATTTGTAATCCAGGCGCATTAATATTTAACATGTCATGTAAAAAAGAAGATCTGACAATATCTGATTGCGATTTCTGGTACTGAAGACACTTTAATCCAGCTACTGGTTTCGTATATGACTGCTAAGTTTTAAAACTGTTAATGCGACAGTTGGCTGTGTGCGTGTGGGAATGTATCGTACATTGGAGGGACAAGCAACTGTTGCTCTGACTCAGTGTTTTATTGGCAGGTGATGTGGTACATATATATATATATATATATATATATATTTAGACCAATCCAACCTTTGGGTAACTTTGATGCAACCTTTGGGAGACTCGTGTCGCCCATAGGATATATGTTGTGTCGCCCAAAAGTAATTGTGTTTTTTTCTATTAATTTATTTTTTAAAATAATAAAACAATTTTGCAATCGATTTTGAACGCTTTAAAAAGGTTCAGTCATTAAGCACTAATCAGCAGGAATACCATTTTAGGAAAAATCATGAATTTCAAAAAAGTGTGTATATTTTGAAAACAACCTTTGGGATACATTTATATTTTTATTAATAATTTTCTTGTCATAGTTATATGTTTAAGATAAGAGTTCATAAATGTGAAAAACAAAACTGTTTTTAACAGAAAATTTAATTGTGTTCAACTTAAAAGATTTCAAAATTCCCTCAAAAAAATAGTTTCGAAATATGCGTAAATTCCGTGTTATTGTGTCGCCCAAAGGTTGATGTGAATGCAATACTTTACAAAATATAAGAAAGACCTGTACTTTTCGTTGCATTTGTTACTTTATTTAAAAGTTTATAGACACAAATGTCAAAAGTGCTTATCATAATAGTTTTATCTTAAAATGTTTTATTGAACAATTGCGCCACCCTAACTATCCAGGGTAGCGGCCCTGACGCAACTACGTGAGAACAACGAATGGCAATTCTAGGTTCATATGCTAACTCTCAGATAAAACTAATAAGCTCAGAGTGAACCATTACAAGCCAAATACAGCACATATATCTTAGTCATGGACCTATAGTGATTCATAACAGTTATTTGACATATTTTAGTATTGTGCCATCACAGATTTAAATGTTTTTCACTGCACATATCATTTTATCATGAAAACTTATAAGGTTGCCTACAAAATTTATGGCCTTTTATACAAAAGCTGTATCTAAAATCTTTAATCGCTACTAATTGACCAGTCTGTATCTACAGAAACATAAATCAAAGGTAACAATTTCCTATATGGAATGCGTAAAGACTGCATGCTGCCCGTAACCATTCCAAAATGTTTGGTCTTACCGTACTAGTCATTAAATAACACTTTTTTTTATTTCCGTTGTCAACAAATTTTGCGGAATTCATTAAAAAAAACAAGTGGTTTAGGTTATTAATTTTTTGATCTTATACCTTTTTTATTATGTTACAGGCTCAGTTAATATATGTTTATTTCTTTATAAAAAGAACGGTTTAGCAAACGAAAAACTGTTCATCGCGTAATGATGCGTTAATACTATTACCAGGCAGTTGAGCGGCATTAACTTTATAGTGAATGATTAGTTGACTGACTGTTTTCATGTAATCATATATGTGTTTCATTTATCGGCGAAAAGAACTGCAAAAATTATATGTACGTCAATAGCTTTGAATTAGGACAAAACATTATTATGACTGACTGTTATAATGTAATTGTATGTGTGTTTCTATTAACGGTAAAAAGAACTGCGAAATGGTATATTACTGAAAAATATATGTACGTAAATAGTTTTGAATCATATTATGGTGACAATCGTATGAAAAGTAAACCCATACATATGTATGACAAACATACCTTTTGAGTGATAAACTTTTTATTCTTGCTTTATTATCCATTTATGGAAACTATTTATTGCTGATAATAGGATTTTAAACATGTATTTAGTAGCTTAGAACGCACTGAACATGAATGACTGGTGGGTCCGACAGTAATCAATTATTGTCTCATAATAAGGAAATTCTGTGTTTTACGCATCTTTCTTCCATATCTAACTCGGTATCCTTCATAACAACCATTATTTTTCTCAGTTTCGGTAAATGGTGGTACTTCTTATGTGGGAGTGAGAGTGCATCTTTAAATGAGATTCCCTGTCAGTTACTCTTCTACTAAATTTGTAACACATAAAATGTCGCAAAATAGTTCTCTACTGTTTAATGTCCAAAGAAAGTCCAAATTTAAGTATACTCAAATCTAATGTTTGTAAACATCCAACAGTTAACCGCTTGAACCCTGAACTGAGCGATGAAGAGACAGCACTAGTGTCCCGTCTGAGAATTTACTGCCGTTGGAACTTAAACTGAGCAATTGCATAAAATAGTTTTGTTGTTAAAAACAGGTCAAATAAAATGTGATCCCAACAATCATAAGCAATTTTGCTGTACTGTGTTTATATGGTTACATCGTAAACGTGCTGTCTTTTAATGCCAGACCCTTTACCCATATCATGTAGTTTTTAGTCGCTGTAAAAAACTCATGGATATGTGTTCACCTTTATATTAGTGTTAGTAAGAGTGTACATTTTCCAGATTAGCATAAAAGTTGTGTCTTAGAAATATTTTTTTTTTGAATGTAGACAATACAACGCGTTATCTCATGACTTAAATGTCGAGTATATGACGATATATGTTTATGCAAGCCGTGTTTAAATTTATTTGGAATACACAGTGACTTAATTAATGTTAAAATTGAAATGTGACAAATACTTCAAACATCATGAAATGTCGATAAAATCTATAAAAAGAAAGCATTGGGTGTGACTGTTGGTCAAGGGTATTTTGTGCATTGTACACGAGAGTAACTCGAAAGTATGTGCTTCTGGTCATACTGATAAAGTGATATATTTTCACATTCAGATAAGTTAGAAACCGTTTACTTTTAACTCAAAATGGCCCCTAAACGGTGGCAATATTAAGTTATCAGAAGACCATATTTCCTTGATTGGATATAGTTCCACTCCGGACCAGGATTCGAAGCAGGTTTTCGTGCGAAACAACAATGCCGCTCAACCGCCTGGTAAATGACTCATTTTTATAAAAATATATATAATAATTGCCCTTTTTAGCATTGTCGTCACTTTCAAATGTCGAAGCACAAACCTGGCACCCATATCGGAGAGCCAATGTCAAAGTTTGTAAACAGATACATTTTCAATACTTATCCTTTCGGCCAGCTCCTCAGTGTACGACCTTGCAATATATGCTGCAGCAGTCCTCAAACATACTTTTTCACTATGGTCCTTTTAACACTCGTTCGGCAAAACGTCAGAGACTTTCAGTTCTGGTATTTCAAGCTCATCATTGTGCAAAAACTACTAGCAAAGAAATTTCCATATGTCGTATTAAATAAGCAGGACTCGTGTACTTAACTATTTAGCCATTTAGTACCTTTTTAAAAGTCCAAATAATTCAAGTAAAAAGATGAATAACGATTTGTGTCCCCGTATTATAGCTATACACATACTCTGCTGTATAAGTCAATTAAATGATCATCTTAATACCTGCATTTGCATTCTTATATCAATACGCAACTTTCCACAATTACAACTGCACTCAGCAAACGTATTCTACAAGGTATTTTTTTCAATTAAACTAAACGTTCTCGAAAAAACACCATCATCTTTTAAAGATAGTATATGCTTGCTAATAATTTCCTTTGCCAACACATTTAGAGTTTAAAGTTGATTCTTAATGAGATCATGCAGTATAAGTCACTTGAAATGTGGACTACGCCAAACGTTACATATAAGGTAGGGAGTAATTCTCAAAATCATATTAAACCCTTATCTGGAGCTTTGGTTTCATGAACAATGCACTGCCACGAATAAGGCATGAAGGAAATTTTAGTAGAATCTACTCTACTCTTGAAACCTGACTTAATTTATTACCAGGGTATGTTAGCTCAACTAAATGAATCCCAACAAAATGCATTGGACATTTTAATTAGGTTTATGTTAAAGCCTTCTTTTTACAACGCCAAATACCTATGGCTCGAAAACCCACTTACTATTTATATATATATATGTTTGATGTACATACTTGTATCTTAATTATGCGCTCTACGTATATCTTTGGTGGAAAAAATGAACATATTGATATGAACACATTTATATCAGTTCTTTTTAAAAAAAAATATTGATCATGCTCAAAATATTGGACTGAAATTACTGAGACAAACTGAGAAATATTCACATACTTTCCGTTTGGCATTATATGACTATGATACAAATTGTAGCAGGTCGATAGCCTTTTAACGTTTTACGCCATTTAATTTGAGTGGTAAAAATGTATAATATGCACTTATTTAGGGTTAAAAGGTTGTTAGTAAGTGCTTACACAAGATTATGGTTTAATGTGACACACATTTTATAAACACAGGGATAAAATAAGAATCTCAATAAAAATTGTCAAGACATTTAAAACATAGAAAATATACTCATGAAATAACTAACCCCCCCCCCCCCCAAACAAAATGCTTGTAGGATAAAATGAATGATTCATTTAAATCATTATGAATTTATATTTAACGCCTAATTAGCATTTAATTACATCATGATATGATTCATATTTTCCGGGTTTTGACAACTTCGCAGAGGGAGTACCCCTGTCCGAAAACGATGACCCACATTCTATTATAAACGACACTGTACATGCAGATATTATCATTCATCGGCCGAAGCAAAATCGAAACACATGTATATAGGATTCTGCTTTTTATATTACGTTCTGTAACTCGCAGATAATTAAATAATTGCTTATTTTACAATTTCAATCGCGTTATATTACGTTAAATGCAGTTTATTCGAACTATATTAACCGCATAACATAGATTGAGAACTCATTACAGCGTTATTTATAGCAAGCTTATTAATAAGCAGTAGCTTTTGCCCTGGAGGTATTTTCGATGCGAATGTAAATGTAAATTAGGCCGGTGACTACCGCAGTTTTAACCGCGCTGGGGTTGATACGACCAAATTAATTAATTCATTTGGCATTAATTCGCCAAAAGTTAAAAATGTTATGTCGAATTGCCGATCCGATTTCAGGAATACGATTATAAAAGTATGCAGGCCTAGCTGCCTACAGCCTTATTAAGAACATACGAACTACCAGAATGCACCTGATTGCACCATGGTAAACAATTTTTAGAAGTGGAGGTAAACACATTCACGAATAGAGGAAGAGCTACGCTCCTGACTATGGCTGTAAACCGAACACTAATTTATTCTTATTGGCATGCTGTTGAACGTGTGTGTGTGGTCTTAACTAGGATCAGGGCCTGTCCCAAAATGTCAGGCCCAAGTATTGGTGGTTGAGTGCGGGACGCGATGTTTACTCTTCCGAGGAGCCTCAATGTTGTTTTTTTTCAATGCCAATTGAACAACATGATAAAATATTAGCTTTGTTGTCATAAGTGACCATGCCCAAGCTGTCCCTGGTTTCCTTTTTACGAGTATTTTGAAATTTTCTCTCGATCACAGGACTTTTGATAATTTGTATGTAGCCTCATGTTATGGCTGTTAACTAAAAAAATCAAATGATATTCCTTTGGCCAAAGCATGCCTTGGCCTTCGTTTATAACGTCTAAAGTAAAAAACTTTTTTTTCCTCTGAAACAGCAAGGCACAGACCCTTGAAATAAGATCTTAACCATTATGTAATGGTGCTCAACACAATTTGTTCAAATTAAGTTTTTGCTGTCCGGACTGGCCCAGTGTGGTACAAGGTTTTCAATATACTTTGTCTTACTTTACAAATCTTCTTTGCCCGAATTCAAGACATCTACTCTCACTCACACTCCAACCACATTCCTGTAAGAGAAACTCAAGTAACCAATTGATTGGAAAAAAGGAAGTGACACTCAAGTGATCTGGCCCCGATTTCTCCAAACATTTTAAGTCCCTTATAACAGGATTAAGCTAATCTCATTATTGTTTGTTTTCAATTTATTGCATTATATTAACTTCTTTCAGAAATTTTATACTTTAAATAGAAATTATCTCTATGATAATCACAATACACCATTGTTCATTTATAAAAAATCAATTTATGTCAGTATTTAAGCTAAATTAAATAAGCTACTTAAGCCTGTTAAGCTTAAGAAGTCTCAATAAATTTGGGCCTGTTCATATCCACATGCCTCGCTTACACTCCACTTCATCAAGTGACCAATACGGTACAAATACATTATGTTTTAATGATCATATCGGATTATCTGCTTCACTACCATGGTGGTGTTTATAGTATACGATGTAAACATATGTGATTTGAGTACCTTTTTGTCAGTAATTGCGACAAACAAATGACAATTAAAATTATTATTCTTAAAATGAAACTTACCTTTTAAAACAGTTCGCTAATAAAAAATAAACATTTTGGATTGTAAATAACAGTTCTAAAATTCGTTAAAATGCATGTTTTCTGTTTCCTGTTGTTTTTAAAATATAACCGTTTTCAATTGTATCACGTGATTTGAACATATTCGTATATAATCGTAATGTAATTTAGTCTGCATGAAGTGGGCTTAGCGTTTGAAAATAAATTAAAAATGGAAGTTGAATGCACTTTATAAAAAAGCACATGGATATAAAAGGCGAATTCATCTACTTCTTAAGAAAAATAACAACTCGGGCAGAAAGCAAATCAAGAAATGTAGGAAAACTAAGATCGTATAATGATGACAGAAACAATAGTAATAATATTAATAATAATAATAAAAATAATCCAAGATTATTATTATTATTATTATTATTATTATTATTGTTTCTGTCATCATTAGCCGATCCGATTATAACGTCGCTAGGCCGCTTACTTCACACAACTAAGCCGCTATTTTCACGTACATAATGCTGTTTTTTATTGCAGTCATCGATGAATTACAACCATCAAGTTTTCAAGGCGGTCAAGATCAGCATAAAACAAAACAAATATGTGAATGGTGCATCCTTCTGAAAATTGATGTCTTCACAGAAGTCACGTTTTTTAAGTACATGTACTCCAATGGACTGTCCCGGTCTATCGAATATTGTCTGGGAACGATCATGCCCCATAGTCGTTCCAAATTTATTAAATATTTCATCTTTACTGCTTGTCATGTACATTATGGGTGGTCTAGTCGTGCACTTACAAATGTCCCACACACAAAACACTTACGTGTTACTCATTTCTGAGCCGTTATTACAGAGGATTAACTCATTGTGTGTGGGCGAGATTGGTTAATCTGAATTCGGCCCTTTATTTCCGAGTCCAGTCTTAGACCAAAATTGTCAAAATTATGCACCTAGAAAAAAAGCTGACCAGGCACATTGCCTTGTATTCATGAAAATCTTATGACCAGTAATATTCTTCACTTTGAAATGACATATGTGTGGATTTGACTGAATAAGTTTTATAAATGGCACCCAAATATATCTCATATAAATTCACAAGGCCACTTGAACCGACCTCGGAGGATTAGATGTAAATACAAACCGAATGAGTCTGAGTGTTAAATATACATGACAAGGAGAAACTATCAGCTATTTGGAAATATAAGTGACCTGAAAATACTGGGCTACATGATGTACATGCACTGGACTTCTATAAAAATCAAATTTTCAAAAGGATGCGCATATCACATAATTGTTTTGTTTCGTACTGATTATGAACGCCCAGCAAATCTGATTGTTGCAATACATCCCTTGATGCAAGAATAGGCAGCTAGCTATAAGTTCGTGAAGTTAGCAGCCGAGCGGCCGTGCGGCGCGAAATTGCGCGAATTAGGGTCCTATCAGCATAGATTTGTTCTCTATTCAATGAAATTGAACATCCGTTTTGGGGAAAAAACAATGATAAATCAAAGCATATTTATTCATAGATAAACAGAAATCATTTTTATATGAGCTTTCTCCTTTAACAATATTTTTTTTTCTAAAAACTTCAACACTCTGAAGCGAGTATAAAAATATTCAATCAACCAGTCCAGCTAGGGAAGATGCTAGTATTCGCTAAAGGATATTGATTTGTGAAAAGGAACATTAGATTTATCAATGTTTTAGAAGAAAACGAAAATAAAATAATTAGGAAGCAATTTAAGCCGCTAGGCTGCCTGGTCGCCAGGCCGCTTGCTTCAAGCAGCTTGGCCGAAATGCCGATAGGCCGCTAACATCACGTACATTGCAGCTTTGAGGTTTTACGCATTTTTATTATTCAGAGTGTGGTCAGGGAATTGATATGCTTTTCATAGCGAACAGTCAGTTGGATTATTATTCTTATAAGTAGTAGTAATATAATAATTGTTGATATCATTAATATTATTATTATTATTATTATTATTAGTAGTAGTAGTAGTAGTAGTAGTAGTAGTAGCAGTAGATAATTTAAAAAAAAATCCTACATCACTTGAGTTGTTATTCACTCCGAGGTGTAATTTTACAACCCGAAATAGATTCATTCGCTAATTTCTGTCCATGTGCTTTTCTTTATTAAGTGTTTCCGACTTAACATTTTGTGTTTTAACATTTAAGACCGGTTTTTGCTAAACAAACACAAAAACAATTATGTTCGAAAACACATTTAGATAAGGTGATAAAATGAAAATAGACTATTTTATTTTCTCCTTTTTTAAATCAATATTCATGTATAAAGATTGATTAATTTGTACCGTGATTTAAGGTATTTTTCAGATCAATATACAGCAGTCGTACCTGGTTGACAATACGTTTAATATCAGTTTAATTCTAAACTAACTTAGTTACATAACATCGATGTTGCACGGATGATCTTAACAAGCGAAGTTCTAAAATATAATCCGACTGTAGAAATAATGGCACAGTCATACTGTTATCGTGACGTGATATTATGACATGCGTAATCAAGTAGATAAACAGCTATTAACTTATTTTTTTTTTAAATATACAGTTCATGTTGACCGCAAAGTCAGTATTATCTATTATATCGCCTCAATCAATAAAGATATTTGGGTCCAGCTTATAAGTAATTAATTGTATATTATTATTACTATTATTATTATTATTATTATTATTATTATTATTTGTTTGATTGTTTGATTGTTGTTTGTTTGTTTGTTCATTCGTTCGTTCGTCCGTTCGTCCGTTCCTCCGTTCGTCTGTTCGCTCGTTCGTGCCTTCATTCATTCATTCATTCGTTCGTTCGTTCGTTCGTTCGTTCGTTCATCATTCGTTCATTCGTTCATTCATTCATTCATTCATTCATTCATTCATTCATTCATTCATTCATTCATTCATTCATTCATTCATTCATTCATTCATTCATTCATTCATTCATTCAATCAATCAGTCACTCACTCGATCACTCGATCACTCGATCGATCACTCACTCACTCACTCACTCACTCACTCACTCACTCACTCACTCACTCACTCACTCACTCACTCACTCACTCACTCACTCACTCACTCACTCACTCACTCACTCACTCACTCATTCATCCCAATAAAGCCATCTGGACAAATGCATTTACACATTAATCAATGTAACACAGACCAATCATTTATTAGAAATATGAACGCACGCGCAAATCACACGCTCACGCACTCGCACACGCACACACGCACACGCACACGCATTAATCTACTTTGTATCGATCCATCATTATCATCATTTATGCACACAAATTATGTTTGTTAAACATTAAGGGGATATTCATTAATAGACAGTCACACATAAAACGTATTTAAAACAGTTTATCGGTCGATTAAAAAACATATAATATTATGTAGTAAACTATACGTAACTCGTTAATATGTATAAAACAGAATTTACAAACAAAAAACTCATTCTTATTTCAGCTCTGTTGCAACTGACATAAAGTATTTCTTACAAGTTGTTAGAATTAGTTTGTTTACCTCCAAACAAATCCAAACTGCAGAAGGCACGTATGTGTTTCTTGTATCGTTTTGTTTGCCCAAAATGAGCGATATCTTGTCTTAAAGATTAAAAGTGAGCTAACACGATTACAGACTTTTTGTAAACGTGTACATGAGACATAAAAATGCGTAACGAGTCCGTTTATTAAACGTCAAAGTAAAACATAGTTTAAATACTTCGTGGATATGCATCGCAAGCTTTAACAATTTGATGTATGTCGTTCAAATACTAAATTAAATGTTTTAAAGACTTATTTCTAAAATTATATATTTTAATAATTGATGTTTAAGAATTTCGTTATTAACTTATTCAAATGCTATGATATTTCCATCCGGATAGGGAAATAAACTGTCTGCATTCGGATTATAGGATTTGTTTTGATCATGCAATTATACATTGGGTATGTATTCATTCTCATTCATCAGTGGTTTTATAATGATATTTCTAACGCATAGAATCATCACTCGAGTGGAGAGATAAGGTTGGTTTAAGCCGATTAAGAATAGTTCGTTCTCAAGAGGTTTAACACGTTCTCAAAGGCAGATAAACAAATATCTGCTATTGATATCTACTGTATAAACATACACTTGGTCGTATCCTTTCAATCTTTAAGATGCTGGTACAGATAGGTAGACACATTTAGCAGTTAGTTTCCTGCTTCGAGAGTTATTGCAAATATCAGGATAATTATATTGTATTAATTTTGATTTACTGTTATAGTATTATTGATGGCATTTTTAAATAAACCAAATTGACAATACTATTATCATATGCTATATTAAAGGGGTTATTTTTGTCTATAATAACAAAGTGTTTTTCCTTAAATAAGAAAATGTCTGTATAATAATGCTTTAAGTAAAATCTTTAACAATAACGCATTAAATTTCATTGAACTAGTCGCAACTTTTGCATCAGCCAAGCCTGGTCTGGCTTGGCATTTAAAGATGAATGGTTAAAGGATATATATACAAGCGCCACATGTAACAAGTTTCTTCGAAATCCTCAAGACAACTAAAGCAGTAATTCAAACTAAATTCATGATGCACGTACATTACGTATCTGCAATAAACTAAGTCGACAACACATAAGAATCAATTATTACTAATATCTTCTTTAAATCAACTTGAGTGTTTCGTTGCTTGTTCCAAAATCATATTTCCATTTAAGTTTTATAATTACTTAGCATCGCATGAAAGTGAGTATCTGAAGAATGTTTTAAAAATGCAGTCAACTAGTTAATCAAAGTATCTGAGGTACCCTCCATGTGTGAACGACATCAACCTTAAATAGGCTCTATTTTAATCAAGTGAAGATAACTGCTAAACATGTAAAAGATAATAACCGCAACAAGAAGCCAATAACTAGAATGGATAAGCCGAAATACAAAGTATAACCACGGTATTAGGAAGTAATATCACCGTAGCAGCTAATCAGAAAAAAATGCACTTAGACTGTTAAATGGTGAAATGCTAAATAACATTTAAAATATTAGATATCTCTGCTTAATTTGTTTACGCCCATGTCATTTTTCAGAAATAGCGATACGGGTAACGGTGTAAGTTCATGTTTTACATAATTAATCGAAAAAGGTCTTTATATGCAAAGTTTAAGATTAAAACTACTAAATGAAGGTGATGTGACGTACAAAGACCAAGTTCTGGTACAAAGGGGACACTTAGGGCTACAATCTGATACAAGCCAAGCTATTATGCAAGTATGTGGACTCTGTGGGGGGGGGGGAGCGGATTAAATAATACTCGGGTATAGTAATACTATAAGTCAGAAAGTAAGTAAGTAAGTTTGACATTGACATGTGCACAACACAAATGATATTCACAAAACAATAAGTCACCTTAATGTTAACATTTCTCAAGCATTGGTACATATATTAACTTATATAAGTATGTAAGTCGCGGTCCTGTTTCTCTTAAGCAAATAGTGTGTACTATTAAAAATTAAAAGTACTCATAAAGATTTCCAGAATACCGAACAGTTAATGTGTTAATCTAACTTCCTTCAGTAAATGAGGATACTTGGTCGGTTATACAATGTTAAAACATATACATGTTTGATACAAAATTAAATGACACAAGACATACTAATACAAGTATAAATGCTATGCATACAGTGTACTTTTTCTTAGAGCATAAGCTTTCACATTATTTCAATAACTACCTCATTTTTTTAATTCACTAAAAACGCTAATTTTTCGATGTCAGTAAGATAAATGAAATGATCTTCAGAAAGCACAGGACCGATGCATGAAATTATTGTATTAGTATACAATGAGCACTTTAATACAGAATGACACTCATTTTCAACCTCTTGGGCTTCGCATAGTCTACAAAATCTTGCATCCAAAGGTTCACCTAGATAGATACCGCCCAGTTTCTATTCTTAAAGGTAACATACCAGTACGTGTTTGGGCCAGCAAAGAACGTTCATTTTTGGTCAGGCCTAAGTCCAAATAGCTTTCGTATTTAAAGTATCGCTTTAATACCGTATACGTTCTTAATTTCGACATAGATTAGACCCCTCTTGACAAAATGTTTATATAGTGGTTTGTTATTGAAACTGTCTATATGCCCTATGTGTGTCACGATCTTCTGAAACTCGCTTTACCAATTACAAGTTCACCTGTTATAGTCCATTTAAAACACCTGGGTGCACAGTCCGTTTAGGTTCATGAGCACGAGCCTATTCCAGAGGCGCAACATGTTAATCCAACGTCTATTACGGGTTAGGATATAAGCCAGTGTTGCCAGTAAGCGCGGAAACAGGGGCGAATCTATGTACGCCAAGGGCATATCTTATCAACGGTTTTGGACATTGTGTGAGGATTGGAACTGCTTGAATCTCCATACTGAGGTCCAGTAATATACAGGTACTTAATTCTCGTATGGCCTGAAACCAATGTCTTTTAGTTTATGCCCTTTGTGCCATTGCATGTGAAAATAAAATCGCCTTTGTCATGGAAAATTACTCCGAGGTATTTATATTTGTTAACAAATTCAAGTTCACTTTCGCCAATTCGAAATGAGTGTTGAATTCGCTGTGTGCGGCCTTTCCGGAAATTTATGTATTTCGACTTAGACGTATTGACAACGACACACCAACGTGTATAGTAACTGTTGAGGGCTTCAAGCATGTTTTGCTACTTTTCTTCGGTGTCATTAACACTATATCGTCAGCTTACATGAGGATACAAATTTGACTGTCCCCGATAGCGATGCCACATCTTCGGAAGTTGATTTCCTTAACGAGAACATTGGCAAAAAATGCAAAAAGCGTCGGTGACAATGTGCAACCTTGTTTCACACCAGTGACACAAAAAAAAACAGTCCGTTTTCGAAGTGTTAAACCGGACACAAGATAGAGAATTTGCGTAAACATTCTTTACTGAAATATAAAACTTCTCATATATTTTGTTAAGTAGTAGTTTGTATAAGAGCATGTCCCTGTGAATGTTACCAAAACAGCGTCGCAAGTCGACGTACGTTGAAAAAGCAAAATAAAACGTTTATCAATAAGTTGAACATTTATTGCAGTGTAAATAATGTTTCAGTTTCCTAATATGTTGTTTCACATTTTATTAATTTCCTTAAAATTTAAACCTATAGTCATGCGCGTAGACTGTACGCAAATACACAAGTGCGTAATAATTTTTGTCATACCAAAAAACAACAATCCGCATTTGAAATCAACACCGAATGAGGATAGGAGGTGAATGGGTTAAAATGCTCTTCGTCAATGAACTAATTTCGAACTGCGTAATCCCAAATCGGCCCTAGCTACGCATATGAGAGCGATTGACAAACAATGTGATTTAGTTATGCGAGTATGTTATTTCCTCCTTTGTTGTTTTACAAAACAGTTAATGTTCGGTGGGTAAGTTCTGGATTGATGAAAGGAGCATTTAGCGTGCCCCGGCCCTGCTTCGCTTTGTACACAAATGGGATGTCTCTGTGGTCATAAGATATCTCAAAAATCAGTAAACAACAGATAAGCTGATTTCTTTAAAACTCTGTATGCTAATGGCTCTTTTTTCTGGCGAAAGAGCCAAGGCCTTACAGCTGTTAAATATTAAAAACATACGGTGGATACGGTCCTTTTTCCGACAGCCCTTGTTTCGAGCTTTTTCCTATCATGTTACTTTAGTATTGTTATAGTCAATAAGCCTAGGTGTCGTTAGCGCCGTACTGTAGGCCGAATATTTTCTTGGCCCAAATTCAAACAGCCTTGAGATTTAAATGAAACTTGGTACACATGCAAATTTCCAGAAACAATAGGCTCATGTCCAGCAAGATCATACATAATATTTCAAGACTTGAATGATTCAATACATGTACATCTGCTCCTATGTATTTTAATTTTCATAACTAAAATTGCTCATCATTGTAAATACAGTGCTCAAGTTTAAAGCTGCATTCTCAGACTGACCATTTTGACAAAAAAATGTCTGAAAACCAGTGATATAAGATTGCTGATGGAAGATCAGAAAACATTTTTACAGAATTATCTTGACCGTTTTGACAAAAAAATGTCTTTGTTTGAAAATAGATATATTTATGGTTAGAAGCGTTTCTAACGCTTTAAGAAAATGGAGTCTTTTGACAGTGTTTCAAACAACTGCGGTCTGTTATTCTGTGAATCATCTTATATGACTGACTGAATTGAAGGCAATGATATCAAAATCAGTTAATCTGTTAGATTGCAGTTTTAAAGGTGCATGTCCCTAAAGGTCAGTTGGCAGGAGATCTCATCAAATTTAATGAAGAATCATACATTCAATGATGCAATTCAACTTATTCATTTTGATGAGAATCAGCATTTAAAGAAGTTACCATAAACTCTGATTTTTTTGCAGTGCTTTTTTATGACAAATTTATCATTTCTGTAGAAAATGTCTGACACTATCATACAAATTGTAGCAAAAGAAACAAAAAATGGTTGTACAGAATTAATGTTTATTTAAATATCTATAAAAAGAGTTGTTCATATAATAAAACATTATGATGCACATTGTAAATGTAAAACATAACTAAAGTACAAGGACATAAAAAAATATTTAATTTTATATATTTAATGATTTTTGAATAATAATATTTCTTATGATAACAATAATAATAATAAGTGTTGAATACTAAGCACTTAACATATTATACATGTATGAATATCAATAATAACAGTAAAAAAAACAACAGTTCAACCAACAAAAGAGATCCAACAAGTACTAGCAATGGGAATCAAATCAATATGACCCAAGAGTGATTCAAATAACACTAGTTGTCTATCACACATTCTGTCCAACAAGCAGTCCAAACAACACTGGTGGTCCAACCAACACTTCCAGTCCAACCATTTATAATTGTTCAACCAACACGTATGGTCCATCCAATATAGCGGCCCAGTAAGCAATAGATGCCAAACCAACAATAGCATGTCAGGTACTAGCTGTCCATCACGTTGCTACCAATCTAGCAGCCCAACCAATTGTAGTGATGTTTTTCATTGAAAGTAATGATCTCAGTAGATAACATCAGCATATTTGAATCATATCTGTAAAGAAAGGAATGGAACATAAAAAGCATATTTTTATAAAAAAAGTAAGTTACTCTCAGACTTATTTATGAATGGGTTTTAAGACAATCTGGAACCCGATTTAATTCAAGGCCTGGGGGTATGCGACTAGTCCGGTGGCCATCATAATATTTGAAAATAACAAATGATTCAGAAGACTACACAGGTGACAGCATGACATAATTACTCTAAGTAAAATGTTTATTACATAGTAATAAAATACACACAGCAGTATAAATATCATAATTTATATTGATGATGATTTATTTATGTTCATTCATAAGACTATTAGTTATACCTGGTAATGTACATACAGATTCCTCATTAGATTATGACTGTCAGATAGTAAAACAGACTAATGTATTATTTGTGTTAATTTTCAAAACAAATGTTTTAGAATAGATGAGAATTTGTTGTTTATAAAACTCCAATAAGAATAGTAACTGCAGTCTTTTCTGAACCATATACCCCACCCACCAGAACTAACTGTCCAAGTAAACAGTCAAGCGATTTATAGCTCATGACATTCAAATAATATCACAATAATGTAATATAAACTCATTAAAATGACAAATCTAATAAAAATAAATAAATTATAACAAACCTGGAATGATAATTTGTCCGTATTTATCGCTGTTATTGTACTTCGTCATAACCCGGAAATAAACCGGAAGTCACCATGCCGCAAAGGATTATGGTCTATTGGAAAGTCGAGAATTTCAGGTAGAAATTCCCCATCGGCTAGTAATAACCCATCGTTTTTGTTCCACTTCTCAACTTGACAGTAAGTCTAATTAGCACATTCAAACTCCGATATGGGCTTGCCGTAAGCCTTGGCCTACTTAAGACTACTGATGTTATCTTAAGCCACGCCGTGAACTTTGCTTGGTGTTCACGCTTTGTTTAAATAAAACGTTATAATTTCTTCGTTATGATAAAAAGAGCATAAAGGAAATGGCTTGAGTTCAAATATGGTGAAATCCTACATGTAGCTTATATTATACATTTTCTTTAGTTATATTAACACGTTTAAAATAGGAGGTCTAATAGGTCCGTGTATATACCGTCTTTTCGTTTTTCGTTTTTTACTAATGAAAGTAAAAATCGAAAAAGGAACATACATATCCTTTTTCGATTTTCTAATGATTGAAAAGAAAATCAAATTGATAGTTTTTTCCTTTTCCGTATTTTAATTTTAACCCAAACAGATTTCAGTCGGCATTTTGAATATAAATATTTGTTATTTTAAGATTGTTTCAATATATCATTGATATCTACTGGACATATACAAATACTTGTGTGTTTCTAAGGCAAGTTTTTTATCAATGTTGTACGAGTACGTACATAATTAACCTTTTTATACAGTGGTGCTAATATTGTTAGGAGGGTTGCCGGGCAAATATTTGAATGGCTAATGCGTGGGAAGGGATCGACCCAATCATACGAGCAACGATGCCTTTGTACGCTACTGTCTCTGATATTGTCAGCAAAATTAGTAATATTTTTAGTGCATGATACATAAAGTACCTCCTAGCATTTTGAGATTTTCTGACATTCTTAAACTGCAGTAATTCATAGTTATTTGATGCTAGATGGTAGGAGTGACTCACTTGATAAATCTTAAGAAAAGAATACAGTTTAAGGTTAATTTCCACTAAATTGTTAACGGGTGATATGTCTCGAAAGCAGAAGACCATTCATTTGAAGTTTATCACACTCAAACTGCTGTTTGTGAATACAGGTATATTAAAATGAGAAAGGGTTGAATGTTATATAACCATGACTTAGAACATTATCATTTTGAGTTTGGTTGAATTTTGACAATATAAGTGCATTAACTCCGTACAGAAACTTCCTAATGACTTTTTGTTATCCTGGTACGGATATTGACATAACAATGCTCAGTTTTCAGAGCGAACAATGCATTTTGGCCAGGTGTTTACATAGACCCGTACCGTTTTGATAAACAGCCTATTCGCAACACATTGTATTACATTGTCAAGAGTGTGTGGAAATTATTGGATACGTGCAAAGATGCGCCCTAAAGTGCAACCATTCTAAGGTCTCTCCCTGCTAGTAATATGCTTTTCTAATTGCTGGACATTAATTAATTTGTATTTATTTAGTAATAGATGACCGCATTACGACCATGCCTTGATGTCTTATTATAGTTCCTGTACACATTCAAGTACCCTTGATTCCACCGGATGATCATGTGCTGATCAAGTTTTTATCTAACTTGTACAGTTTTATGTACACTTGATAAGATTGTTTGCATTTCTAATATCAACATGTGCGAAAAAGCCTAGTAGCTAAATCTATAACATTGGCCTTCTTAAGCTAGAGACACAATGTTAAGGATGTACAGTTTCTAGTACAAGTGATCCAATGTTTACATTAAATAATCAAATATGTGTACGAGTCCAGGAGTCCCTGAAGCGACGCAAAGTCCAAGACCTAACCAAGCACAAAACGAAACACAGACAACAGTAAAAAAATCATCATCATCATCATCATCATCATCATCATCATCATCATCAACATAATCATCATCATCATCATCATCATCATCATCATCATCATCATCATCATCATCATCATCATCATCATCAGACCAATTTAAGTTTTTATGGTTATTTTTAATTAGTTCTGTAATTATTTTTTTAGCTCATGTTGAATTGATTTTTATCTACGAAATTATTTAGTTTTATATTCGCTGCGGTAATTGTGCCATTTCAAAGAGAAGATGAAAGTCAAATCACATTTTTGGTTTTTATTAATTGTATGTACTGTTTGAATTGTTGTTGTGCGCATGAATATGAGGAATTATTATAGTACAATTCTGTTAATCTTTAGTTTTATTCTCGAAAATAATAAATACTTTTATTTTGAGTAAATATGTTGAAAGGGAATTCGTGAAATATATTTTAGCGACTAGTTCACTTTGTTGTTTTATGAGTTTCATTAAAATCAACATTTAGGTAGAATGTGCACACAAAAGCAAAGTATTACATTGATGATTTGGTTGAGTTTAAACGATTAATTTATCTGCTTCCATTGTAGACAAATTTAAAAAGAAGATTTGGTTATCAATTACGAACCATAATTGACACATTTTAATTCACAGTATCGTATATTGTGGAAAGATCGAAGTTGCAGAGAGCGGACAACTGCAAATTGAGACCCTTAAAATGAAGAATAAAGGCGATAATAGGGGAGGAATTTTTTTATGCCCCAATGTTACCATTTATATTGAATTTATTCATACTATTTTGGTTACAATCAGTCTGTCAGGATGGTGTGCATTTATATAAGTTTTATGAAGCAAAGTAATTTATGATACATCTGTTCATGAATTATGATCGAAAGCAGGTGGTTTAGGCTATTTCACTCTTAAGGAAAAGCAGGTTGACTATGCCAGCCTTTAAATTTACCTAAAGCTGAGAAATAATCAGGATAATCGGTTAATGCATTTGTCATTGTAACATAATGTGATGCATTTTCAGCGGAAGAGTGTTTAAATCAGATGAGGATAAATAAATGTAAGTGGCAACACCACAAGGCATTTGAAGGTGACAGTGACAATGGCAGGACTGTTCTGCAAGCATCACAACAATTACTACAATATACAATATCCCCCAACAGTTGCACCATCTCTACAGGTATACACCATTCTTAACCCTTGTTTACAAGCATAGTTCAAGTATATAATCCCCCAGGAATATGCGAAGGGATGTAGGCAAATTTTATACAAACAACAGAAAAATAATTCACATTTAACAAAAACCCAATTAAAAATTAATAATAACAAATTCCTTGTAAATGCATTTTGTAAATACCCATATCCTGAAAAAACTTATCTCTACCTACGTATTGATAGTACATGCACTTATTTCAGAGGCTGTCCTGAAATTCCGTCGTTTCTCACGACACAGGTACAAGAGATATAAACCGCCTGGATGGGGAGTGGATCGGACAGAGATGGTGGAAGGGAATTGAGGAGGGAAATGAGGCAGGCACCGGGATGAAAAATACAAAACAGTATTATGTTAAAAACCCTTAATTTTTAATGCAGGAGCTTTAACTAAAGTATTGTTCAATGATATAACTCTTATTTCAAGTCGTATTTTGTTTGTTCATTTATACAGTGACAGTCTGTGTGTAATATGACATGTCTATGAATTATAACAACATTTTGATAATACTGTTCAGGGGTATTATCCAAATTCCGTGATAACCCCTTCGTTTAAATATCAAAAGGACTAATAATAAAAAAATGTAATATCAAATGGCTTATTTTCTTATGTAGGAATTTGTCAATATATAATATGCCTGTAGGTTTACGGTATATTTTCTCTGCATTTTGTTTTATCTCTGAAGACAAACCAAGACCAAATCTTTTGTTTACCTATCATGTTCTGTTGTCATTGAGCATGACAATCCAGCTGAATGAGAATAGGGACGAAATATGATCTCGGCACCAAGCTGGTTAAATGTCGGCTATTAAAAATATGCCGACATCGGCCCGAGGTCGAGCCGTGTTGCACATCCGACATCGGCCCGATGTAAATGCTAATGTCGGGCCGATGAAGTGTTCCATATCGGCCCGACATCGGGAATATATAAAATGTTTACTTTGTAGCTATTTCTAAACCTACGTCTGAGTCCATATCGATAGATGGCGTAGCAATAGTGTCAGTGTCCTTGGATCGTTACAGAAATGTTACGGCTGATTTTGCAACGTTAAACATTCCGGGACTGTACTGGTATTTTCAAGAACTGATTCAAATTGCAAAGTGTATACAGTTTCTATAACACGTTTTAATATGATCGACTCGATTTCATTTTGATGCATAGAGTACATGTATTTAAGTTAAAAAAGACATGAAATGTAAGTTTGACGTTTATTGTAGACTGGAAATAAGAACGAAGATGGGTAAATATCAAACATTAGTTTGTATTTGCGCCTAGAAAGCAAATCAAGGAAAAAATAAGGATTTTATAAATGAATGAAAAATGAGCTGTGTAAAGATCAATTTAGGAATTATACTTAAGAGTAAGGACTGCTGATTATGGTAGTATTAGAAAGGTTGGATCTTGATCATATTAGCTATTGGGCTTAACAAATTGAATAGGTCATATTTTTTATTGTATGGAGTTTGGGGAATAAAGAGATTTTTTACCAGATACGGTCACAGTGAAAGTCGACGTTATTTTATAAAGACAAAGTCAAGCTGCCCGCATCAGGCAGTATCAAATTCGTAAATGAATATATGTGTATGGTTTGTAATTCGGAAATCAACACCTTTAAGTAATAGTTATTGTATCCATTTACCGAGTTATTGAATTTATACGCAAGCGCGTCAGTGGCAGTGTTAATTACAACGACTAATAAATACTGTGTTTTTATGTAAAAATCATTGTCAGCACACTATATTTTTTTATATAACGCGGCTAAGTTACGCCTTCTTGTTAACAAGTGAGCATTACCGTACAATAGTATGACGATGTTATCCGTACAACGATAGATTTATCATTATCAAATCTCTGATGTTTGTGAATGCCGTGTGAGTTAGTGATAAGAAGAAAGCAAAGTAAACACTCTCAAACGCGGTACAAAAGGGCAGTCATAATCTTGAATGTATCAAGAGGCAGGCGCGGATTCTTCTACGCTATGGCATGCAAATGGAAATTTAAGTTCCGTAAGTATTAATCTCATTTATGGATCTATAATTTAGGTTTGGAATTCGGCGATGAACATTTTAAAAGGTAATTCCTGATCTAAAATCGTTATAAAATCATTTATTTATATAATAAGTTAACGGGAGGCTCAAAACAGCATGCACTACAAGGCCTGATGTAGTAGACCAGGCAAGCTGTTGCCTGATTGGGTGGCTTTTATATTTAAGGTCTTAGTCACGGCTTTGTCATAGAGTGAAGCTAAGGGCTCACTAATCGCAGAACCAATGGTCTAATTGACAGAGACAATCATTGAAAAGACAATGAAAGACAAATAATTAACTGATTTAGTAGAAAAATTCCCCGTCCCAGCCGACGTCCCAAATTTGAATCATCCAAAAGGAATCCTGAAATATCGAGGATTTGGAAGCCAAAACGCATTCTGTTTTCGATTTCAAAAGATATAGCAATTTTCACTTATACCTATGGTACCTATCGCGCAGGTCATTGATGGTTTGGTTGCTTGACAAGATTGCCAAGAAAAAACAAATTTGGATGCTCTTATGACAACATTAGTTGATATTGTGGAAAATGCAGATGCAAATGCATACAGGCGTGAATCTATCAAGAGCAACTTGAACGATGAAAATCAGGCAATATATTCAAATACCAATCATGTCACTCAGATGTTATTCGCGGACAATAATACTGGCCAGTTAAAATCGATTACTGAGTTGCTCAAAATTTGAATAAATTTCCGTGTAGGGAAATATAGACATACACCCTACATGAAAGACCGTGCTTTCCATAAATCAGGTCCTTTTAGGACACCGCCCATAACCACCAGGATTCCCTCAGACACAGAGGGGAGGGCACATCATCGACGAGGATAGGCCACGGGAGAGTCCAATGTGAATCCCAAACAAAATACAAGACATTAACCTAAATCTGCGATGCAACCGACGTGAGTCACTCTTACATTGTTTTCATTCATTAACAAGGAGGCAGACTAAATCAGTTTGGTACAAAATGGAAAAAACTGACCACTGACAAGCTGTTAGACACTGTCCATGGCTGTACCATTTAATTTACTGAAATGCCAAATCAGACACATGTACGTGAATCCAAATTAAATTCAGAAGAGTCAGTAGTGCTGGATGGTAAAATAAAGAATAATATTTACTTAACGGAGTCATTTAGCCGCCAGAACATTGTGATCGAGAATTCATTTCGACAGTGTTTTAGGCCCAAATCTAATGGTACTTATAAAGTGATATCTAGTTTAAAATACCTTAATGAGAATGTCGAGTACAAACATTTTAAATTTGCTCTCGGCTTATAACACCTTGTTGTTTCACGGCGTCAATATTGAATTTTAAAGCTGCAAATTACACGGTGAACGTATCTAAACAATTTTGGAAATACATACGATTACCATTATAAGGTAAGCTCTACCATTAAACTTTTCAGGCGGTTTAGCCTGTGCACCACGAAGGCCTACCAAACTTCTCAAGCATCTATTTTCATGTTTACGTATGAAAAGTTTTCAGTCTGTGGTGTATTTTGATGACTTGAATCTACAAGCTACTACTTACGCCGAAATACGCAAGAATTGCTTGCAAAGATAGGCTTCATTATGAACCATGAGAAATCAGAGTTTATACCGAGACAGCAACTTGTCTTTTTTGGAATTAATTCTCCATTCAATGACTATGACCATTTCACTTTCAAAACAGAAAGTGCAAACTAATACGATAGCTATACAAACATTATTTAGAAATTAACGCTGAATTACTTGGGTTAAAAGCCGAAAAACACATCAAAGTAAGAGTTGACGGTAGTCCACGGTAGTCGCATATATAAATCATTTGGGTGGTACTCGCTCAAACCAATACAATGCTATGTAACGTGCACTTTAGTAATATGCTTGTCAGCATGATATAAGGCTAACTGCGGAGCATGTACCAGAAAAATTCAATTACCTTGCATATAAACTAGCAGAGTATTTCACGGCAATACAAGGATTTCACAACAGTTTATTTTTCAGACTGATATACCTTTTTGCTATTAGGCTGAATCACCAGAAAGGCTATTACTTTTCCTGGATATAGATCCAGGATCTGTATGTGTAGATGCATTTCATGTTGACTGGTCCAAATATGGATTTTATGCTTTCACTACTCACTTTTCAGTCTGATAGACTGAAAGCTATTATTTGCCCACGACAAGGCAGAAGGATTGCTAGCTGTCCGTTGCTGATGGAAATGTGTTTCGAGTCAATGTAGCGAATTCCAACACAAAAACTCCTTCTTATACTGGCATATACAAAAGACAAACAACACCCTTTATACCAGAAAACAAAAGGTGTAAGTACGCAGTGTGTCGAGGATTATTACCAAATTCAAGGTCTTTCAGACAATGCAATTGCTGTTGTTATAACGGAGGAATTCAGCAGAAAAGCAAAATAAAACGTTTATCAATAAGTTGAACATTTATTGCAGTGTAAATAATGTTTCAGTTTCCTAATATGTTGTTTCACATTTTATTAATTTCCTTAAAATTTAAACCTATAGTCATGCGCGTAGACTGTACGCAAATACACAAGTGCGTAATAATTTTGTCATACCAAAAAACAACAATCCGCATTTGAAATCAACACCGAATGAGGATAGGAGGTGAATGGGTTAAAATGCTCTTCGTCAATGAACTAATTTCGAACTGCGTAATCCCAAATCGGCCCTAGCTACGCATATGAGAGCGATTGACAAACAATGTGATTTAGTTATGCGAGTATGTTATTTCCTCCTTTGTTGTTTTACAAAACAGTTAATGCTCGGTGGGTAAGTTCTGGATTGATGAAAGGAGCATTTAGCGTGCCCCGGCCCTGCTTCGCTTTGTACACAAATGGGATGTCTCTGTGGTCATAAGATATCTCAAAAATCAGTAAACAACAGATAAGCTGATTTCTTTAAAACTCTGTATGCTAATGGCTCTTTTTTCTGGCGAAAGAGCCAAGGCCTTACAGCTGTTAAATATTAAAAACATACGGTGGATACGGTTCCAATAAATCAATCAAATAAGTAAAAAAGATCGGTCAATCATAGCCAGCCAATTATATCTAGAAAAAATGTGCACGATCTTCAAAATGTAAATTCAATAAGTTTTATAATAAGCAGTTTTTGACTGATAGCTGATGGACTCAAGTGCAACACCCATAATGATCCCTACCGTGTCAAAATGTAACTAAAGCACTTTCGCGAATATAGTAATAATTAATGACCGGTGTCCGCTCACGTAAAACTTTTAAAAAATGAACAGTGGTGATCCTTTGGAGAATCTCAGTGAAACTTCACCCTACAGGTTAATCTTATTTAAGGGTCTGCAGCGTTGCAAAAGTTGATTGAGGGACCAAAAGTTTAAGTGTTTTAAATAATCAACTTCTATCTAGTTTTGACGTTCAATTTTTAACAAAAATGACTTATATATCCGATGCAACATAAAAAGCTGTAATTAGGAGCTAATCATTTTTTTACAAAAGAATATTTTATCAGATTTCCAATCAAAAAGCATTTACGCTTTCCTGGAAATGTCTTAATACAAAGAGAAAATGTGTGTGATTAAAAATGATCGGAACAGCTCAGTCAACAATGTCGTGTGGCTATGTGTTGACTGCAGCTACTTTTAAAAAGATACTTGCATTTTTGTAATCCGGAAAAGAATATTATCCTCGAAATTTCATTATTATTCTGAATAACTTTCTTATTTGACAAGACGTCATCAAGATCTCTCAAGACATTGTTCAATTAGTAGTCTGGGGCATTTTGACATAAAAACGATGTACTTATGTTGAGAGACATTTTCGTAATAATGTGAATGCTTTTTAGTCCAAAATCTGTTAAAATCTTCTGTTGTAAAAAATGTTGAACTCGAGGCCTACCCGAAACATGTGACCAAGAATAAGAGTCTCACCCAAAAAAGATTGTTCCTCGAAACTTATTTAAAAATGTATTTGTAAAACGTTTTAGTTTTTGACCTTCCCACCCACTTTTGCATCGCTACCGGCCCTTAATCTATCAACATAATTGTCTAACTCGATAGCTCGCTGGAGATAGCCGAATTCTTTTACGATTGATGTTACTCATTCAATTTTTTAATGAAACTCGCATCGCACAACTACTCAGTTGTGCATAGGCGCCAAAGAGCATGGAGTAATTCAAAAATCAGTTTGATCAAGTTTACTTTCGCAATACTATTTGTGCTAGTCAAATAGATATATCAAATAGCTGATATTCTATTTTAATAGTTTTAAGACTGTATTTAGCGACATTGGCCTATCTGAAATGTATGAATTGCATGATGGCACTTGCTTCCCAGTCATATAATACACCAAAAAAAGAAGCAAGAAAACACCATACAAGGAAGTGGCAAGCAATAAACAAGCAGCGCTCAGACAAGGATGTGGCAAGCAATAAACAAGCAGCGCTGGTGAATGTGAAACAGGTCACTCAGAAGTATTATGATAGGGCTACCAAAAAAACTAAATATGCCAGTTGTGGCGAATATTGTGCGATTTTCGGCTTTCATTATTCAAGACAACACACAAAGTAAAGTGAAATGTGTCAAGCATGATCGTGACGGTGTCATAATTAATGCAAATGGTAAATTGAAAAAGGGTTAAACTTCTTAAGATAACAGATGTATGGATATCGTTGGTAAACTTAGGCAAGTGTTTGTTAAAGTCTTAAAGACTGGGAACACTTTCTATGTTAAGCATAGAATCTTGGGCGTACCCACAGGAATTTGATTCAGTGTTTAGTCTAAAATGATATATTATGGTCATTTTATAACCAAATACTGACAAACATAATACTTTCGAACAAAGCCTGGTCACTCATACTATCCTTTAAATGTAATACCAACTACTACGTCAAATACCTGTTGGCGTACCTAGACATATTCAGGTATGCACGAGCGTTCAAATCTATTAAGCCTCCCCTTAAATAGCAATTGCTTAAACTTAAATCAGGATTAAATATCATAGAGAAATGAGACATTTATACATGAAACCTTTAACAGTTTAATTTTACAGAAAATTCATTTTTTATTGGTGTTCAAATTACTTCAGCCTACTACGTAATGAATGGCCATGCGCTGATAATTTATTATCTTGCATGTTCAGATTCAAGTTCACATGATACGATTGAAAGATCAAGTGCTGATAAATAATTATTTAACAGGTTCAGTTTCTTGTTCACTTAATATGAATGTTTGTATATAATATAATGTTAGAACATGCCCAGTAGCCCAAACTGTAACGATGACCCATTTAAGAGACACAATGTTCAGCATGTTTATTTCCTATAAAATTTTGATCATTATTTCCATCAGTTTTTAAAATGTGTGTACAAGCCTTATACGATGGGTCTCTTAATATCAGTATCATCATCATCATCATCATCATCATCATCATCATCATCATCATCATCATCATCATCATCAGCAGCAGCAGAAGCAGAAGCAGCATAATCATCATCATCATTATCATCATCATCATCACCATCATCATCACCTCCACCACCAACAACAACAACAAAAATGCCATAACAACTACCACAGTAGTGCATACAATTAGTAGAGGTAGCACAGATTTTAATAATTGTTGTCCAATTGTAACTCTAAATGAGATATAGCCCCATCCCGTCTTCTATATACGCCCTCTGTATTGGAAAGCTTATGGAAACGCCTGATGCATTGCTATTTCGAGCCCGGCAGCAGTATTACTACTGAATATGACATTGAATTTGGGTTGAGTGGGCAAACAAGTACTCGATTAAGAAAGATACCCTTGGTTAGTAGTTTGTGCAACAAGTGCCTCCCATCAAGAAGCTTTAATTTCATCCACCTTTTACTTAGATTTCTTCCCAAACTTAAGTGAGAGTATATAAGATTTAATTAAGTAACATTTGTTTGGATCCTGTAGTATTTCATTTAATATTTGCAATACGTTTAAAATATTATAAATGGGTTTAAAAGTGGTTTTAGTAACTTTCACTTTGTATCGAGGATTTAGCCCATTTATTGTTACGCCATATTATGTAGCCAATATGACGGTGATAACAACATTTATATATAAAACGTGTCGTTCTACGTAACTTGGTTAAGTAATCTATTGTTCATATATCGGTCTGCCTTCTGCGCATGCGCGGAGTTATAATGGTTGACAATTAAGACTGAGGTTGTCTATAAAGCTTACGTCATGAGCTAAAATTTAAACTAGATGTGTAAACAAAACAGCTATTAAATCATGTTGGTTCACAATTAAAAGTTTATTATTAAAAGTTTGTGGCAATATTAAAAACAAAATTTTATTTACTCTTTTTTTTAATATGCATTTTTATAATATAAACAGCCAAGCCAATCAAACGATTTCAGTTGATCATCATGAAGAAGAAAACTAACAAAGTTCATCCCAGTACAGTATGAAAATATACCTAGGTAATCATAATAATCTAAGTATCAACATTTTGTTTATTTTAAACGAAAAGAGCCATAAACGTTCATGGTTCAGTAATTTTCCATTTTCGGTACAAACTTCTATCATTTTTATTTGCTTTTTAACCTATTCTCAAAGCCTTGAGAATTTACCATCGCCCGACACTCGTTAATTCAGGCTCATGTAATAGCGGTTTAATTTCGCTCCGAAAAACATTGTGACTACGCAAACGATTTTGGGTTAAATGCGAACACCAAATAAGTTCATTTTGACATAATCTGGTGAAAGGATTCACGGCCTGCGGCCTCACTACGCTCGCTCCATTTTTTGTTGATTGCCAAAATTATGTCTTACATAGATGAAGCACTTTTGTTATATTGCTGTGTATTCAAAACAGTTTAAATGCGTTACCACAACGCGATCCTTATTTGTATGTTATCATACGCAGGAGACAAAAGAGTTAACAATTACAACAGTTACAACATACAATTCAGTATTAATGCGACATTGCATCCCATTTATTAATCACATGATCAGTATTTAAGTATAAGGAGAAGTAGAAGTAGAAGTATAATTATAAATACAACTATAAACATACCTGTAATTAGATGTACCGGATAAAGACTGGGGAGGACCCTCAACCGACATTACTATAAGTTTCCAAGTGAACTTTCATGTCAATATGTTATACGGAAATATCAATAACACTAAAAAGCACGCATTTAGTCTAGCATTTGCTGAAATGTTTCCGAACCATCACATCACGTTTTTAAGGACTTTGGCGAGGAGGAGCACTAGCTAAGTTGCCTCCTAAAGAGCAAATACTCTTTAAGTTTCTCCCTGCTTATCACAGGTTATTTTAATCGCTGAGAATGTTTGTATTTATTTAGTGATAATATTACACCATCATATGAGTATCATGTGCTGATAACTTATTATCTTACATGTACAGATTCAAGTTCACCTGATACGATTGAATGATCATGTGCTTATAGGTTATTATCGTACAAGGTCAGTTTCTAGTAAACTTTATATGAATGTTTGCATATAATAAAATGTTAGAACAAGCCCAGTAGCCAAAACAGTAACGATGACCCTCTTACGAGACACAATGTTCAGCATTTATATCTTGTATTACACTTGTATCATTGTTTCAATCAATTTATTAAATGTCTGTACAAGCCCAATACGATAGACCTCTTAAGATCATCATTATCATCATCATCATCAGCAGCAGCAGCAGCAGCAGCAGAGCAGCAGCAGCAACAGCAGCAGCAACAGCAACATTTTTCAATGATATTATGCGCTTGTCAAAAACAAAAAAGGAAACATGAAGGCAAAACACAAATCGATAAAGGACCGTAATTTTCAATTAAGCTCAAATGGACTAATGTAACACAATTGTATGATGACCTCCAACCATCGTGTAAAATATACGGTCCACCGTATGAAGGGTATATCATCTATAACAGAAAATCAAAACTTGCCATAAAACTTTTACCAAACTTTCATATACGGTCAAGAGTGATAATTTGTAATGAGGATATTAAGGAGTTATAAATCATAATTGAGTGATGGCCTTGGACAACTATAAGAAGTTTGATATCCGTTGAATAAACGTTATTAGAGCTAACTTTGCCTTAAAACCTGAACCAAATGTTCGATCGAGGGCCTTAAATTGTATATAGGATAACATAGTGTTATTTAATATAAGCGCTCGATGGCCATCAACCATTGTAAGAAGTATGAAGGAAATTGAATAAAGGGTATAGAAGTCATAAGTAAAGTCCCAACCTGCCCTAAATCTTTTTCCTGATAAAATTGCCCTTAAACTTTAATCTAATTTCCCAAGTCAATCAGATGTCGCCCACAAACAAAATGTTCCCGACTTCAACTTGCAAATTTGGATTGAATTGATTGATTGATTGATTGATTGATCGATCGATTTTTTTATTTTGTAAGTGAATTGCTTTGAACAACTTAATGAGTGTTAGGGTGTGAATGTGTGTGTACGTGCATGCAGCTGCACATTTTTTCCGTGGAGTATCAGACCTATTTCAGACATTCTGCCACGAATGTGACGGGGTAAAAGGCCATTTTATATTTCCCTCTGTTACTTTGGTGATGTTTGGTTAAATTGCCTCCGCCGTGTTACTATGCCACGCTTTTTGGCCTACATCATCAAGATGGCCCTTGGCATTTTCTTTTACATAATTCTACAAGAGTTCCTTCCTTCTGCATATGTTCCTGCATCAAGTTAAAGCTTTTTGCGGTATTAAACATTGTTATGATACTTCTTGTGACGTTTAGCTCTTCTTGAGGCTTCTGTCGAGTAAGAAGATACTCCGTGTTTGCACTGGGTGACACAGGCTTCCCAGTAATAGTTGTTAACGTCAGACTCATTTAACACGGCTGTAGGATTCTGTGAATATTCCAAGGCTCGTAAACACTGCCAGAAGTCCGGCAATTTATTTTTAGTTTTACATACTTAGGTACAGAGTTCACTTATACAAGCAATTTTAGTTTTAAATGAACAATATTCAACTGGAAAAGGACTGAAGGCGTAACATGTATTATTAAATACTGTATAAAGTTAAACTTTACACCCAACACATTATGTCAATTGTGTGATGCCTTTTTTAGCTCTTTCTATGTTACCCATCAGAATTGTTGAGTTTTAAAACATATAAGCAAATTGAGAGACTGCAAATCTTAATTTGAGCAATGCATTAATGGTGTATAAAATTGTTAATCATATCTTGACTATGAAATTTATTTAAATATTCTTTCAGATAATCTGAGGACATAATTATATAACTAAATTAAGAATATCCGCCCACTCATTACAAATACATACTGGCAGATATGCACGTATTCGAATTTCCCACGAATAACGATATTGTCAATGCTTTGATAAAAGAGATTTAAAAGATAAATACAATTACTAATTTGCCCATGTTTTAATAAATATAGAGCAAGATATCGAAAGAGGTATTATAGGGTTAGACCAAGTATGTTGATATTAATGGAACTGTTGAAGACAGAAAATAATACCGTGTTAAGGAACCTTAGTCTGTATTGTTAACGTGCATTTGAATATAGAAATACTATCTTAAACAATATTGTTCATTAATATTTATGCGAAAAGCTACAGTAACAAGCTCAGTAGCAAAAATTTAAACATAAACCCGGTTTAATGGCACTGGTTAAACGCCAAAGACATAGAACATAAAATCAAAAACAAGAAACATGGAAGAACAGCACAAAACTCCACAAACAGCACAGTGAAGACTTTCTTTATATAAAAAAAACTAGGTATGTTTATCAAGAATTGTTAGGTACCGCCTTGGAACGGTCTGTAAAATGTAAATTTACTGGGGGTTTAAACCAGTTTATGTGCACAAACCTCACAATCCAAACAATCCTTAATAAAGATAAAACGCAAAAGGTTAAATTTATCAAAGTATGCATTAACTTGAGGAAACTTAACAATAAAACAAATAATAATTAACTTATAGGTTAACCCTAAGTACTTCTACGATTAGAGATCCCAACTCTATCTGTAAAAGTGCGTAAATATGTATATTCTAAATGTATAAAGTGCGTAATGGGTGTAAACTATATGTATAATGTGCCTAATTAGGTGCGATCTAAATGTATAAATTGCGTAAATTGGTGTGGAGTAAATGTATAAAGTGCGTAATTGCTGTGATCTTAATATATATATATATTTCAAAAAATCTTTTGAGTGGCCCCCAAACTGATAAGTGCCTGTCATTACCAATTTGAAATGTAAATTTATGAAATTTTAAATTAAATTAGCTAGTTTCATATTAAACACTTACTGAGAGTACACCTTTATGAACAATGATACATAAATATTGCTTTCATCTCGCACAAGTATTGCTTTCTAGAGTAAAGTTAATTAAAGGAAACCCCGGATTGGCTGAGGACCTTTTGACTATTTGTAGTACGTAATGTAAGGCAGGGTCTTCTAGAGTTGACACTTTTCCATTTTCTGCGTAATTATCTATAACTGCGTATTCCCCTCGGTTCCTCCCACGATTTATTTAAAGCTGTATTCTCACAGATATACTATCTTTACAGCTTTTTTATTTTTTGTCTTAGAAAGAGCAAATTTTTGCGTTAATATCTGCAAACTAATGATATAAGATTGCTGACAAAAAATCAGATCGTAGATTTTCATATTTCCGTTACTAACGGTTTAAGAAAAATGCATAAAACATCAATTTTTGAACTTAAATTTAATAATCTGCGATCTAATTTTTGTCAGCAGTCTTATATAACTGGTTTCCATGGATTTTCTCAAAAATTGGCTCGTTCCAATACAAAAAAATAAAAAAGTTGTCAAAACGCTCAATCTATGAGAGTGCAGCTTTAAGATTCTTCAATTAAAATCCCATAACATCCATTTGTAATCCAGGCGCATTTAGTCTTTTAACATGTCATGTAAAAAAAAGATCTGACGATAACTGATAGCGATTTGTGGTACTGAAGACAATAGAATTCAGTTATTGGTTTCTTATATGACTGCTTAGTTTTAAGCCTGTTAATGCAATACTTCAGACTGAAATGTCTCAGTTTTTCCCTGGGGACTACTTCAAGCCCCAATTAACCAATTGAAACCCATGGATTGTTCCTATTCTTTGGGAAGCGAGCGCACGTTCTCTGTTGCACTTCCAAAGTGTGCCTCCTCTAAAGCGAAATCCTGAACCGCCCCTGTGATATATCATGTGATATATCATTTTTGAAATAAAAAATTCAAACATAACTTTCATTTATTTTATTACAGTACTCAGGAAATGTTAAAAGATGACTTTGTAAAAGGAAGAGAATTCAACAACAATACACACATAGTGACAACAAATAAAATGTTCGATTCAGAACGTCTTTTGGTGCAACATAAATAACAGTGTTTAAATCTATCACAGCGTAGCAGATGCTGCCGAAAAACTCCGGAACAAACCAATCGACACATACAGTTATAAGAAATAACATATTCATATTCTAACTCTCAAAGAAGTAAGTTTATGAAGCCTATCGCAACACAATACAGATCTCAACTTACAAGTACACATGTCCATGTACATAATTGACATGACGCCGATCCACCCTGATATTAATATTCATAACTGTTGAACCAATGAAGAGATTTACAAGTCACATGGTAAAATGATGCTAATCAACCCTGATATAAATATTCATAACTATTGAACCAATGGAATGCTTTACAAGTCACATGGTAACAGGATGCTCATCCACCATGCTATAAATATTCATAACTGTTAAACCAATGGAATGCTTTACACGTCACATGGTAACAGGATTTTGATCCACCATGATATAAATATTCATAATTGTTGAACCAATGGAATGCGTTACATTAGTCACATGGTAACAGGAAGCTGATTCACCATGATATCAATATTCATAACTGTTAAACCAATGGAATGCTTTACAAGTCACATGGTAACATGATGCTGATTCACCATGATTTAAATATTCATAACTGTTTAACCAATGGAATGCTTTACTAGGCACATGATAACCCTGGACATACAAATACATGTGAACTTGGATTCAATATATTCTTTTGTTAAACAAAGAGGTGGTTTTGATCCAATTTAGCGTCATGTCAATTACACATGTACTAAAATTTTATAATCTACATTTCTTACCCTTTCAAACGATTATGCACATCTGGCAGCAGAAATTCATTTTTATCACAGACAATAATTCAATATACAATCCAATGGCAAAGTCAAACAATAGAATATCACATATTTCTCAGTCTATAAAGTTAAAGTTGAAAGGATCATTCTTGTCCAATTTCAGGGTGGGGGTTTTAGGTCTGGGTGTGTCTTCTAGATCGAGGGTTCGAAGCATCTGGTATTCGCTTGGCCCGCCTCTATCAATGCGCACAGGGCGGAGCTTTTCATGACGTTGTCTGAAATTTTCAAGTATTCATTTTTTACATTTATTCAATCAGACTGATAAATTCGTAGGGTTTGGTGTAAACAGTAAAGCTTTAATTGTAGTATGTCTAGTACACACACAACTAAACACCATCTTGATGTTTTGACAAAAACCGGTTGCTAATGTTTGTTCGATCTTTAAAGAAAAGCCAGTCAATCAGGGGACATAAGCAAACATTTAATGAAAACAGAGTTACAGCCCTTGGTACACATGAATTTCATGACTTATTAAATGGAAATCTAACATGATTATCTTGATGTATACTTTGCAAAATGGATGAGCTTCATACAAACAAAACAATACAGAGGATAATCATTAAATTTGGGTTAGATGTCAAAATTTATTTCACTAAGTAATCGCAAAAAAAGCAAAAAAAGTCGGAAGTAAGTGAACACTGCATTACTATAATGCAGATAACACCGTGCTAAACAATCAGCCAATGAAATGAAAGTACATGGAGCTGGCCCTGTACCTTTTCCCTGTTCCCTTCTTGAAGGTCTTTTCCCTAATGAGACTAGCTATAGTGTCATCATCTATATGGTACTGTTGTTTGCTGTACACAACCGGAGGAGTGGGGGTCCGCGTTGTATGAAAAATACATAACATTTAAACTGAACAAGAGCAAGACAATATTATGCACAAAAATATCATATGAATGATATGTTTTAATTGGATAAGAAAAAAAATGAAAATATCAATTTAGTCAAGTTTTAACAATTGAAGAGACATAACTCTTAGTATCTAATCTATAGCCATAAGATTATTATCAAGATCATTATGACATTATTAACCAAGTTTAAGAAAGATTGAATTAAGGAATTATCTAATTTCAGAGCAGACATGGTCAATTCTGTAATAAAATGCACAAACAAGTATCTATTATAACTGGAATATCTCAGGAATAGCAGTTGCAAAAACATTTCGTACGAAGATTTAGTGAAAATGGCCTAATTGGTAGGGGTCTACCTCTCACTAGAGAGGTTATGGGTCAAGCTCTACTAGAGCATTATCATGGACAGAGGACACTAGCACTGATGTTTAACCAGCAAATGGACTCAAAAGTGATTTATATTAGCTTATAATTGTTTTCACTATCAAGCTTGACCAACTTGTATTTATATATATAAATTATAAACTAAAAATTACCTTATCTGTAGAAGATTTATCTTCATAAATGATCTGATGCATGTTCTGTTTCTCAGAGACAACAGGGTGGTCTGGCAGACTCATGGGGTCAATGAGGACATCATACGGCACCATCGGGTGTTGCCATGTGCCCTGGTTGTAAATGTCCCAAGGGTCAGGCTGACCAAATGTACCTGGGGACAGAAGCTCTCTTATTTTAGGACAGTCATTCAGCTTCAAGGTATGCAGATTTAAACGGCTACAATACAGGTTGATACAAAATAAATACGAATTTATTATGTTAAATCATTTTTTTTAATCTGTACAGAAATCATCATTGTCGGGTACCTCGATAAACACTATACTATGCTTCGTTGTGTACTGTGGCCAAATTGGTTAGGAAAATCTTGTATTCATTATTATTGATCTTACATTCAAATAAACAATTATCCTCTATTCCTTAATATCGTGTAACTTACCAACATAGTGGCCGTCCATATTCTAGAGTCTGACTGTGCAGTCTACAGACGCTGTGATCAGCAGTTTATGTTCTTCCACCAGAGAGATGGCCGTTACGCTCTTCACGTGACCTCGCCATGTCATCGTCACTGCAAAAAGTTATTATCAAAATCTTAAGTAGGAATATACACAGGCCTTTCAAAGACAGGGTAGACTTTCTTAGGGCTATTTCAGTAAAACATATAACCCACGGGGGGAAGGCAATTATCTAAATAGTATATGGGTGGGTATCTTTTTTGCTTGTTTTGACCCTGAAAGGGTAAATATACCTCTGTAGGGGGGTGGTATAATTTAAAAGTGCCTTTACCCCCGGGTGTTATATGTTTAAATGGAATAGCTCTTAATAAGTTGTTCAACGTTTTATCATCATTTTCATTGATGATATAATTCATGAATTCTATTAAAATCTCAAGAAAATGTGACAAAATGCAATGACTATCTGACCATTTGATGATATTTTATATTATGCTGATACAGAGAATGTTGTATAAATTGGGATTATATGCAGATGCTTTGGTAAACATCTGACTACAACTCATACAAAATCAAATCCCACACAAAACAATACCTTCTGGTGGTTCGGACTCGACGTGTGTGGCAGCGTATCCATCAATGTCCCAGAGGTAGACAAAGCCGAGACTGTCACCCGTAAACAGAACTGTGTTGGCCTTGTTCACCTCCATCACACTCACCATAGCACCCTTAGAGTTTGACTGAAATAAAATAAGGAGGAATATTTTTTAAAAGTGTGATAACTTTGATACTAATTCACTCTCATTGGGACAATGTTGAGTGATATTGTGGACTTGTGTTGTGGAGGAAACCAGAGTACCTGGAGAAAACGCACTTGTCCAGCTTGGTGATCACTAACCAAATTAACATGTGCCCAGGCTGAGAATCGAACCTGGGTCGCCTTGGTGAGGAGCGAGTGCACTAGACACTGCGCTAACCGGAGTAGTTTTCTTATTTCTTGGTTATTTTTCTGTGGCTTTAGTACACAGTATTCAAAAGAAAAATGAAATGAAAAATCTCCCAAGCCTTAACTTACCCCAGCAAACTGGGCCATGAGGGTCCCTCCCTGGAACACATTCCATATATGGATGTGAGCCCTGGGGCCACTAGAGATCAGGGAGCCTGCATCCTTGTTGTATGCCCGGGTTGCCATGAAACACAGCTTGTTAATGCTCAGATCTCCATCCACTGAAAAATTAGTTCACATACAAACAGATAGGAAAATATATATACAGCCAAAATCAGTTGGCTCAAAATCGCTTGGCTCGAATTCCTCGTTGGCTCAAACTAGATGTAAAAAACCAATTTCATTTTACTGAAGCTAAACATTCCCACTTGGCTCAAATTTGCCGAGGCAGCAGGTAAATGTATTTTCGCCGGTCCCTGCATGGGAGTTCGAGCGAACAGGGTTCAACTGTAAATACTATGATTGCCTAATTTTGCAACAGTTAATGTCAAATCAACAGCAAATTCAACTACAAAAACACTGTCTTAAAATAAAGAGAACTATTTGGACATGCAGTTTTGTGGCCATTTGATTGGCTTAAGATGTTGACTTGCACCTTTCATCGACAAAAGGAAATGAAAAAAAGAGATTTACTTGGACATGCAGTTTTGGAGCCATTTTATTTTGGGGACATTTGATTGGCTTAAGATGTTGACTTGCACCATTCATCGGCAAAAGGAAATGAAAAGAAGAGATTTACTTAGACATGCAGTTTTGGAGCCATTTTATTTTGGGGCCATTTGATTGGCTTAAGATGTTGATTTGCACTATTCATGGACCAATAAAAAATGAAAAAAGAAATCTACTTTGACATGCAGTTTTGGGGCCATTTGATTGGCTTATATGTTTACTTGCATGACTCATCAACATTCTAGTCAGAGGGGCTCCATGGGATTATCAAAGATGTGACCAAGGACCATGTAGATGATAATTACGGTAAACTTTTAATGAAATATAATCACTACATTGCTTCTTATTTCTCTAAACTCACATGACTGGTCAACATAGTCCGATGGTTTTGGTGCCATGAGGTTGGCAAAGATGTGGCCAGAGACCATGTTCCAGACGATAATCTTGCCGTCATAGCTGGCAGTAGCGAAAAGGTTTGGCGGACACTGAGCAACAGATAGAATGTCCTCTTTATGGCCACGATTCTGGAATTATGAATAATTCATAATTATTAATAAATTTTATTTTGTGTTTCATAAAATATCTGTAGGTATGGAATATCCTGACGAACAGCAATCATAACCTACATGTAAGTTGGGGAATTTTTTGAAAACATGGGCCGATTGTTCAGAATCTCGTTAAAGTTAACAACGATGTTAACGTCAGCTTTGTTAACTTTGAAATTATAAATGCTCTGGAAGTTTTATGGATACACTTGTGATCTGCTGTATTTCTAACCTGATTTGATACAATCAATTCAGCTGTTCTTATTAACATTAAAAGATGTGAGCAGATCATTAAACATTTCACATTTAAAAGTTAACAACAATTGCATAAATCCTGTTGTTTACAACTTTACAAGCAAACGGTCCTACATGCATATCTAACTACAATTTTAGTGAATGATTTGTACTTTAAAATTAAACTTATAATTTAAAAAAAAAATACTTTGTAAACGTGCTACATTTTAACTGCTTTTTAGAAATCTGTACTAAATAATATAATTTGAAAAATACATCAATTCAAAACATGCTGGATGTTATTTATCCATTCAATTGTTACATAATAACATCAACAGCACAAGGTTGAATAATCAAATGGATTTAACTATGACCACCTGGGTCTAACAACTTCTGACAAGTGATCAGACGGTGCGAGGCTCCCATTTATATCTTGTTGATTATGTCTTTTAATAAGATATTCTCAAGTATATAGATTAGAGTGATGGTCCTATTTGCATCATGTTAAATGCTAAACAATCTGAAAGCAAACATGAAACTAGTTGCAATTAAACCATTTGACCAATCGAGGGATAACATTTTTTCAATACATGTAAGCAGATGTTGAATAATTGAATGGATTACTTAAAACATTTCTAACAAACAACCTTGGACTGGTGATCAGGCAGTGCGAGGCTCCCATTCGAATCATGTTATATATGTTAAAATATTCAAATAAAAAGATTATAGGGGGGCTCCCATTAGCATCATGTTAATTAAGTTAATGTAGATTAGACATAAAACCCATGTGTATTACCACATCGTCATGCCAGTTTGGCAGTGGGTGCTGAACATGGTGAATATTGCTGTCGTTGACGTCGTCGCTGTAGATATTGATACGCCTATCCCAGCCGACACCCACGATGTACTTGTTACGATTCATCTCAACATATGTCAGGTCACAGATCTCTTCGTTTTCTTCATCTGAAAATGTAAAATAATTATAGTTTCTTTGAGGAAAGTTGGCATTGACTGCACTAACATAAGTAATCCATAACTTTCAGAACAAAAGTCATAAAAATGGAAAGACTGTCATTCAAGAGTAAAGCTGTCTGGGTAATACAAATTGAAAATAATAACCACGAAATAAAATGACCGACATTAAATGCAATATGGCTAAAATGTTGCCAAGTTACAATGACTATATTCAGCACTTTCTGAAATATTTTAAAATGCACATAGCAAACTGCAATCAAATCCACAAAACGGCAAACAGTAGTTTCGACTAACATCTGATTGTTGATTACATGAATTGGGGTTGGAGGGTTTGTAACTAGGTGATATGATCCAACCCTAATACATATGTATACCTAACAAGGAGTCAATAACAAATAATAAAACAAGAGAATACAAATCAGGGATGAGATCATATAAATGACAAAAATAAGTAAATGTAAGGCCACGATTAATTAAAAGTTTGTTTGCGCTTCCAATCCAAACTTACATAATTAAGAATTTCAACTTTCGTTGGTGTTTGAAGGTCCGCCAACTGCCATACATTCGATACACAATCTCTGCGTCAGATTTTGCTTCATCAATGTATCAGCCAATGAGGTTGTACTCAAAGTCGGTTAGATTGACCTGAAGTAATTTAGTGATGATTAAGAAAGGGCTCATTGCTACACTCACTCCACCCATTCTTAATCATTAAGAATTTACTTCATGTCATCTAACTACTGATTAGCCTCTCCAGTGGTCATTTGGTTTTGGTTTTCAATTTGGAATTAAGGGTTAAAAATAAGGAACAACATAACCACACCTTAAAATGTGAAAGGGAAATGCCAAGCAAACTATTAATTAATTGTTGTCTAAATGTGAAACCTTTTGTTATTCTTCATATACCAACTGGGTTTCACACAAGCCCTCAGGGTGTACAAAAATACATGTCATCATAATAAAGGCAAGTACGGAATTTTCCTGGATGCATAACTGACACGGTCACCTTGGATACATTTGAATAATGATTTTAAGATGGTTGACCTTGACCCAATTTAGTACAGCTAATTCAAGGTAACAAGTATAATTGCCCATATCCTTTCAACTGTGCCAATTCTTACCTGGGTTCGGGAATTCTACTTTCTTTGGTTGTTGAGGGACTTTAAACAGTTAACAAATGATTATGTTTAATTAAAGCAAATATTTATTTTTAGTCGGAGTTAAAATTACATATATATATGTTTAATTAATTACATCAATAACTTTTAATAGGCAAGTTTAAAATAAATAAGAAAAGTTTAAACTGATTTTGAAAATATCACCAGTGTTTTCAATAATTTGAACTTTTTTTAATTTAAACTTCAGTGTTACCAAATTTTATCAAATGTTGCTATATACTAATAAATTTTTTATCATCTTGTTTAATAAAACTTAATTTATTGTTGATTTAATATCAGTGCTTTGCAAACTGTGCATAATTTTACCAGGTATATCTTTTATTCCATAATTAGCCTTGTTGACCAGTAATCTCCTTTTACGAAGGTTTCGAATTTCTTTTAGTGTCTTTTCATACCCTATACATGACAAATTAATATAAGGAATTAACTGCAGCGTAAGTATACATTAGAGAATACAATTGCAATAATAATAATAATAATAATAATAATAATAATAATAAAAATAAAAATAATAATAATAATAATAATAATAATAATAATAATAATAATAATAATAATAATAATAATCATAATTTACACAAATATATTTATTCAATATGTATTTGACATAATTAATGACTTTCAAAATTGTAACATCATGTGATACACACTGTATTAATAACATTAATGTTGTTATTAAAATATTAAGCATTTAACTAATATTCATGAGACATCTTACAGTGTTGCTTCTAACCCTCATGAAACAGAAAGTCTGAAGTTTGTCTGAATTAAGCTGAATTAAGCTGAATAAAGGCTGAATTCAGTCTTACGGCAAAATTGGTGACTGGATCATTGCTGAACAACCAAATCTAGCATGTCTGAAGAAAGACTGAAAATAGATGCAACCAGTTGCAATTCTGATTGTTTCAGACTTTTAAAATCACCTAAAATGAAACTTGTCTGAGATGTTTCTGACATATTCAAGACTCATTTTCTGCATGTTAATTAAGTTATAACATTAAAAAATGTCAAAAACACAGTCAAACAATTGTGACTTTAAACAAGGAACCTCACCAGGTCCTTTAACGTCCACTACAACTAAATTTAGACAAGACATTCTAAAATAATTGGTCAGAACAGACAATATATGGGCAATATACTTCAATATAATAACCATTATCAATGCGTAAAGTTGGAATGATTTACATTCACTTCTTTTGTAGTTATGTTCCAGATAAAATATGAGCAATGGTTAGAAAATATTTAATAAACAAATCATACAACATGTCATGACAAATGTAATTTAAATGTCTGAAAAATTCAGACTTTGAATTATCATACTGGACTTTTAAAAGTATCATACTGAACAATTCAGACTTTTAAAATGACAAGTACTTTAAGAGTTCTATACACATTACTTTAAGGTGTGGTTAAAAAAAACCTGTGAAAAATGTTCTAGAATTTTGTTCAGTTTTAGAATTATTCTAGAAGTTCTAGAATCATTCAAGAATCACCTTACACATTCAAGAACATACGTTCTAGAACCCAAGCAATTCAAGAATATTAATTCTTAATGATGCTTATTCTGAAATCTTGAAGAACACTAGTTCAAGAACCCACACAATTCTCAAATTCTGGAACTTTGATAATTTCTAGAATCAGAATTCTGGACATGTTTAGGTTCTTGAATATTTATTCTACTTCTAACAAAATTCTACAACATTGTCAAATTTAAAATTAAAAATCATCAATTTTCTTGCACAGAATTCATCAAAACATTCCAAGTCCATGAAACTGTTCATGAACCTAAGTTCATGAACCTGAATCATTGAAGTTTAATGAATTGATGAACTGTTAAACCATTCAAAATATTAGACGTCCAGCAGAAGGGTGCGGCAGCAAAAGGCAGGCTGTTGAGAATTGAGAAAGTGGTGACTGTTTGGTGAAGATCGGATGAAAACTTAAGACTTAAAAAGCCATTAAGGATAATTTAAGGGCAATAGCCAATAAATACGTGGGGTTTCCATGCGTATCTATCAACTGGAATAAAAAATCCAGCAAATTGCAGGTTTGAAACATTTGTTTAAATAAACAATTAAATATTATTACCTGCTTTTTTTTATCAGATCGTCCAAGATAGAGATAATCACAATGGGAGCTGGTATTGATCTCACTATTAGACAGTGTTATAAAAAATAACACTTCAACTAATAGAATTGAAGACCAGTGAGGGTACAGTATTAAAATAATCCAGGAAAAACATGCTGATGGTCTAATTGAATTCGTGGCTGTCCGAATTTGATGGTTGACGCAATATATAGAGATATCCTATATTGCCCTATTTGAAAAAATACTTTAATTTACAAAACATCTTTGCCAGCACTGGTTAATTAGTTGTCAAACAGGTTTAAGGTATATTGTTTACAGGTCCACTAAACTTAAAACGACTCTACAATCATTGAAAATGACACAATCCGATGTCCGATGTCCGGTGTTGCATTCGGAGCTCCTCGGCCATTTTTTTCAAAAACAACCTCGGATGTATGCCGGTACATCTGTTGAAGTAGTCCGTATTTTTTTTGATAAAAGTGTAGTGTTTAAGAGTTGTATTCATTTGCTCTCAGTTTAAATTGATTGCTAGTGAAGTGTATTATTGCAAACATAATTACGATTTCCAAGAGTTAAGTCATAAATTTTAACTACTAAATAAGATTACTACGCGATCTATTTGCAGCGGACTTAAACGTACCACTTTTTAAGTATGTAAACCGTCCATATACATCCGAGGTTGTTTTTGAAAAAATGGCCGAGGAGTTCCAAATGCCGGTGTTGATGTTTTTTCTCACCCACTTCCGGTATCGCTTACGGATCGCTTACGTCTTTATTAATTATAAATAAAATTAAAATAAAATTGAAAGGATAACGATCTCTATGAATGTGAAAATATTGCAATTAATTTGACAACTTGTTATCGATTGCCTCACATATATAACAAAATAGTCTTATTCTTTTACGGTTACGCGTTTTAGAGAACGCTCTTCACTGGCGGAGGTTCAGCCGTGTTCGACAACGCGCCAAATAAATTAAGTGTTATTTCTTCGATTTTAGGTAAGTTAAAACAAAGTAATTGGTGTTATTAAATAACTTTCATAACTATCTTTTACACTAATATTATTGTTTAAAACGACATTATAACATTTAAAAGTTGTGAGCAAATAAGTTCTTTGTTATATGTTTTCGCGACAAATGTACAAAATACGTTTGTGTAGAAACACAGTTTAGCGAGTGTTTTTGAGTAGCATTCTTCATTGTTATATATTTTTTAACAACTATTATATATGTTTCTTAAGGTAATTGTTAATGAAACTTCTGTTGAGCTAGTTTTTGTCTAGAAGTAGGAACAGTTGTCAGTTATCTTTCATAGTTTATGATAGTTATTATTTTCAATACTTTTACCATAACATCACATTTTTCATGATCTCAAATCACTTATCCTGTGTTGAAAATTAATAAATTTGTCTATTCAGAAACTTGATGCTAAGTTAACGAGCCATGTTTGTCTTTTATTTTCACATTTTTGTTAACCTGTTCAGCCAAATAAACTGAAGTGTTGTTTCATCTATTTTAGCCAGCCTATAGCCTATAGGGGCTTGCAAAAACAAATCGTCCTTCCACACAATAATCAACTAGACTACTGTGAAGGATATCTCATTAAACAGAGAATGAGAAAAACATTCTAAGCCATAAATTGCCAAATCCCTCAGTAAGTTGATGTTTTTTTAAAGCACATTGAAAGATTCTCATCCTGATTTAAAAACAAATATGGCGTATGTGTGGAACTTATTTGCTATGCACATAGGTGACACCCTATGAATGTACTGTCCATGACAAAATCAAATTCAATAAAATTAAACATGATTATTGTGTATAGTTTGGTTATTTTTGCAGTTACCATTATTCATCAAATAAAACATTTTGGAGTGGGTGGTGACAGACAGGAATGAGAAACTTTAAAAAAATCAGACTCAATAAAAATGAGCTTTTTGGTTCGAAAAACTATAGTAAGCGGTCATTAATTAATATACCTGTGACATTGAAATTCGCACTGATTTAATAACCAACTCACCTTAAGTTATTGGCATTTTTTTGCAGTAAAAAACAATATTAGAAATATTTTTCAGGTTGGTAGATGGATGTCAAAGTCTCAGACATAAGCCTCAACAGTTAAGAAAATGTCATGGTCGAATCATCTTTGTCATCAAATGTATTAAGGAAACGGACTGCAGTCTTCAGAGACTAATTGTGAATGTCAAGGACTGAATAAAGCAATATACTGGGACCTTACTTATTGTGTAAGACAACCGCCATTTGAGAAAGAAAATGAGGAAATAGGAGGAACATATTACCGCACTGCAGTATAGAATCAACCCTGTGTTACAACCTCCATGTGAGTTGCTGTCGGCATCAACATTGATACAGATGCCATTTTGGAAACTGTTAAAAATGTTATGCCATCTTAATTAAAGAAGAAGTGAAAAACAGTTCCTGTATAGGGTAGGTTAACCTAAACTAGATGCTTAAAAAGTTTGTCACGTTGCAGTGATAAATAAATTTGAAACTTACAAAAGAACCCTAAAGAAGAAGAATCATCTTTAATGATTACATCACCCGGCAAGGAGTATACATAAAAAGTGAAAACTGTTATACATGGACTCTGGACTTCCTGACAAAACCATAAAAATGTCATATTTTGTAATGATTGGTATTGTTTCATTTTAAATTGTTAAACCATTATAAAGCATTTAGTGAAGTGGTGTTATAGATTTATGTGTGTTCAATTGCATAACTTATTTTTTTTAATATCTTTCAAATGTTTTTGTTTTGTAAGATTTTGTTCTGTAAATCTGTTGTTTTAACTGACCTCGAAGTAAATAAGTTGTAACATGGATATTGTTTCTAATTAATGTCACAGATCTTGCCCAACGCAAACATATAGAGCTATAAAAAATGTGTTGTGACTTGTGCTAAGCACTCAATATTAAAAGGGAAATATTTTAGAACTTTAAGAAATATGTTTTGACTCAATTATTTTCCTGACTAAATATTTTTCCATATAAGTCAACAAATGTTAATGAATTTCCTACTATATCTGCTCTTAATTTTGGAATGATTTTGTATTTTTAACTACTTTATTCCAGGGGTAAACCATGGATATATTTTGGTGGTATTCCTCACAAAGTTTACGGCTGGTATTCCAGTGGTATTGTGGAGTACCAGCCTTAAACCTTAAGTGGAAGACCACCAAAATTCACCGCTGATATACCACTGAAATTCCAGTGGTATACTGCCAAACTTTTTACTGGGGACCTCACCTGAACAATGTCTGAATATTTCCCTGAATACTGTCTGAGAAACTTGTCTGAACAACCCTCTGAATATTGTCTTACCAGTCTGAATTATGTCTGGATTGTTCCATTTTCAGCCATTTTTCAGCAGCTCAGCCAATATTCAGAAATAAAAGATGGTATTCAGACAAATGTTCAGCAAAATTCAGCTTAATTCAGATGATATTCAGACCATACTTTTTCATGAGGGAGCTGTCCAAGGCCACATCTGTCAGCTAAATACTGTGTTGTGTAGCCTTCTGGTGGCAAACGGATCACTTCCAGCAAATTTCTGGACCCAACTGCAGATCTTAGCAGCTGAAATCCTCCAGCCTCTTTTAATTTGGGAAAGAACTCTGACAGTTTTTGTCTTAGGTCAATGAAGGAGTTGGTTTTTGGAATTGTGATTTTAATTTCCCCTAGCCCCGCCTCCTGAGGCACCCTTTTTTCTTCCCGAGATAAGGTCCCATCCTATATGATAACAAAATTGATTCATATGCAATTTTCAATTCATTAATTCAGTAATGAAATAAAAAGCTTTTAAATTGAAGTACATAAGTATCATGAGGACATATTATAACATTCAACTTACTGTTTTTATCTTATACATAACAGATCCTTCTTTGAAATACACTATTGAATATAACATGCTTGAAACAGCAACAACATTAGGTAAAATGTCTTACTAATTTAATAATTTCTTTAATTAACCTCAACTTTTAAAATATTTAAAGTTATGACAAACAGAAATATCTGTTTTGACTGTAACATATATCAACATGAAAAAACAAACCTTCTAGCTAATACGAAATCAAGTTTGCTTGAACATGCACATTTGGTTGAAAAATGAAAAACTGACCAATAACATACTAGTCGGCAGATATTTATAATAAAGAACGTAAAAGATAGTAAGCAAGGGAGTTTTATTGATTTGTTAAACCTTGTTTTCTTTATTTACCTGATCTATCCTTGAAAGGCAGAAAAACCTATGAGTCCATGTGGTAAACTCATCACTTGGTGACGGATGCTGCATCCGTCGCCTTGCAGGTCCATTAGTCCTGTACGGTGCGAAAAGCTGCCGAACAGTAGGCCTAGCACACGTAGAAGCTGTATTACTACTATTACTATTTGATGAATTGATTGCTGTGCTGGTTGTGTTGTTTGCATCTCCCAAAAGAGAGCAAGCTTGTTGCAACAAAGACACCACTCTGCTGTTGCTGGGACATTTTATCTAAAATTAAATAAAAACTTGCCATGAATCAAAATAAATGATACCAAGGGCAGTAATGTCAGGTGCGTCAAGGTTGCCTAGTTCATTGTGGTAAAAAACATCCTCGATTCCATGAATATAAAGATCCCCTTCTTCTTAGACAAAGTAAAGAGGGGGAAAAGGAAGAGGGAAAGGGGTGGGGAGAAAGATGGGGGATAAAGAGGGGAAGAAAGAGATGGGGAGAAAGATGGCGGAGGGCGAAATGAGTTGGGAGAAAATTGGGAAAAAACAAAAGCTGTCACAGTATGTGACAAATGCCCCCGAATGTGACATTGACCTTTGAACAAGGTCAGAACATGAAAAGTCTTGCCTTCACATGTCAAATACAAATGGCAAGTTATTTTAAATTGCCTCTAACATAAAAAATACCACCCATATTTGATAACATACACTCTTATGACCTTATATTCAGCATTCCATTGTGAACACTAAGTGTATCTTTCACCTTAGGGGTAGGGATATGGGTCATGCACGCAACACTTTGTCTTGGTATGTCGAACATATTTTAAAATCTGTACATACAAGAAAAAGTAACAGCCCGGACACGACAGCCTATAATCTTTGTCTTTATATATATATGCAGAATTCCACTTTAAATAAACACCTAAGTGTGACCTTGACCATAGAGGTAAGGACACTGGTCTTGCATGCGACACGTCATCTTGGTATGTGGAACAAATGTGGCAAGTTAGTTTAAAAATCTGTCCATACAAGGGAAAGTTACAGCCTGGACATGAGTAATTGAGACAGACACAAGGGCGGACAGACGACGGACGGTGCAATTTTAATATGCCCACCTTTGGGGACATAAAAAGAGAATTGGAAGTGAATTTGGTAAAAATTAGATGAAGGTATGGGAGATTTCGAAACATGTGCGACCGAATACGTCCAATGGTGGCTCAATGGGAAAGACAGAAGAGAGGAGAAAGATCTTGTACCATGCATAAATATAAGCGGTGGCTCTGAGAGACCCAAACCCTTCATGCACCAGTCAATTGTAACCTCGGCCCCCGAGGTCCGGGGAATAGCGGGGACTTTGACTTTCGGTCCAGCCAAGCCCGGGCAAACTCTCTGCCCTGCGGGAACGATCTGCTAGTTAACCCCCCACCATATGCCCCCGCACCCAAGGGACCCTAGTTAAAACCAATTTCCCGCTAGACTTGCGAGAAGACAAAACCAACGCAGTCACCTGGCACTTGGAGGCCTAGGCTACTGGAAGGTCAAAACACGGCCCATTTCCCCGGCTATTCCTAGTATATCCCCGGACGTGTGTGTGTGTGTGGGGGGGGTGGGGGTAACAATCGACTGGTGCTGAAGAAGCAGACGCCAAGCCGAAAGGTATAGCCCTCCTAAGTATTCGAATCGTTCTGAAAACGGGTTGCGAAACAGATGACATTTAATTTCAATTTTTTTTAGAAAAAAGATAGCAAGCCAGTTTTTATACAGAAAATATGTTTTAATAAATGTGATTCTTACCTTAATATTGAAAACGTAGCTACATCGGTCTTGTTTCCTTGATTTACAAAATATGTTTCCTCAACCAGCCATGTGTTCAGTGAAAGCGCGCACGTTTCTTTAAAGTAAATGACAATTTCAAATCAAGGGGAAGTAACTTTTCTTTTATTAGATGGAGCTAGCATTTACAAGCTCGTGATTGGTTTCGTATTCAATTTCCAGTTTTAGAATAATGCAGATTCGAGTTAGAAGTTTGACAAATAGAGATCTGCATTTTAAATAAATGCGTTTATTTAATATAACGACATATCTTCACTGTGATTTGTTAATATGGACATGCTTAGTTTCGTAATCGAAATCCAGTTTAAGCGTATTGCGGTTTGCCGTAATGCGTTAGTCACATAGCGGTTTGGTGTTTAGCATTAGACACATAGCGGTTTGCAACATCGTGAAATTTGCTAGCATGATACGGACAATGTATATTCATGAAACATGGAAAACACAATGTAAATTACGATATAGCACTTTATAACAACGAATTAAACAATACATGAATGGAATGTATTGTAAGAGATTACTAATAAAACATTTAAATGTTAACACATTGCCAATTTCATTTTTGACCCAAATACCGCTCCATAAACATTGACATGTTTTCTTTTAAATAGTAAAATAATAGTTTCTTAAAACTGGTATGACACTGTGAAATCCATGTACACTACACAGATATATAGATACTGATGCATATACGTAGCATGATACAAAAAAGCTTCAATTACCTTAAAATCCACATAACTTTTGAACGGCTGCTGATACAAAGCATGGTCATAGCATGGTAAACGGCACGAGTGTTAAGGTATTCATTAGAATAAGTAGTGCATACAAAGCCTTTCATTTCTCTCCTCCTCGTTTGTCTTTTGCAACAAAAATTAGGTTTTGGCATAACATACGTAGTTGTCAAAGGAATCTTCATGGTGCACAAAAACATTAATGTTGAACAAGTATATTGAAGAGGATTAACATACATGTTGCAAGCCGAGTAATGCCGCCTTAAAAATAAGGAAAATGGACGAGGATAGGTATCCCCATTGCCGTTCAAATGCAATATATTTGGTCACGAGTACTTAACAACCGTAACAAGAGTTAAAAACTGAGCCCCTTTGATAATAGTGCCAAACAAAAAAACACACGTAATATTTAACCTATGAAATTCGCGACCAGAGCAAGAATCGCTTACAAATGATGCACAACTGTCAATGCCCCTAGCACTGGCTTCATCGGTATTTTTTTTCATTTGAAGAATTAATTAAAATAAACAAGAAAATAAAAACAGCTACACTGTGAACGAACTCGCACATAACATAGCCAACTATTTTATATATTCTGCGCACATTGCGTTGTATTACGTTATTCCTCTTATTAAATATTAATCACCTACAACAAGGTTTTGACATTTATTAAACCTATTTCTCGCTGATAAACTGTTCATTTCTGAACCATATGTCATAACTAGAACTTATCTAAAACCGTACCCATATCAATCAAATCAAATACGTTTTGAAGCATGATGGACATTTCAATGGGCCAAGAAGTACCATAACAAGGTTAAAATGATGACCAAATGTTTCAAATATCAACTGGAGACACAAAAAATACGAACGTGCATTGTACAAATGTTTAACACCACAAAGATAAAATATATTCAAAATTCACAAGGGCATGTTTGGATCGAAGAAGAATAACATGCAAACAAATTGCAAAATTGAAAAAAAGAAAGTAAATAACAGTTTTACAACCAACGTTTGCACAAATTCCTGAATATTCATGTTGTCAGATCAAATGTTTATTCTCCGTCAGTCTACCAGAGATGATATAAAACTCGCCGGACAAATCGAAGCTATAAATTCTGCAAAAGGTTCAACACCGAATTGCTCTCCTTCTGCAAAACGGAAAGTACCCTTTTGCCTAGCGTTTCCTCACATTTGTATCGCTTGTCTTGTGTAATGGTTGGTTCCTCGGATGATTTCTAAATATTTTAGAAATATTCACAATAAAAACATGATACTTATTGTAGCAAATGACCGGTATTTATGTAAGTTATTTACTTCCAGCCAATTTTCCTTTTCATTTCGGTCTTTGTCGGCTGGACGATTTTGCCAATTCAAACGGAAAAAAAACAGTAAGGATTAACATATTTGAGAGATCGTAAATGATTAGAAGTCTATACACATACTTAAAAAATAAAATAAAAGTCACGTGTTGACATTTTACAACAAATAAGACGGATCTGCATCAAATTTAAATGACAACTCCCCCTCTACCGCCAAATCAATTCGGAACACTTTTTCCCTCAAAAACAACCTCGGATGTATTCCGTTTACACTATATTTGGAGTGCATATCATGGGTATCTTACAATCGGTTCTGGGCAGTTAATGAAATCTAAAACAAACATGTGTTAATGGTGGTTAGAAAGATATTATAAAAAATTATTAAGCAACAATATTAACATACCATTGAATCTTCATCAGAACCATCCATCACGGCATTTGCTAAAACAGTAAACATTCATATGCGAGTAAATACGATCACAGTATTAAGTGGCACGTTTTATATACACCTTTTTGTTTTCCTTTCTAATTAAAGATATTTCATCACCCATCAATCCTCAGCAATTGGTAGCAGACTGAACATAGATATCCAACAAAAACCACTCCGTTAGTTACTTGCAACCGCTCGACACCTTTGTTCGGCAAACATATTGAAGACCACATGACAGGTCAATATAAATGGATATCATGCCAATTATTTCATGACAAAGGGGATTTAAAAAAAAATATATTGAAAGATAACTTCATGCAGGGGATTTCTATAAATACTCAAACATTATCGTTGTAGTTGTTGGCTCTAAATTGGAATACATTTTACATAATAATATTGATAAACAAAGACGACCGAAAACCTGAATGACAAAAAAATAACAAAAAAGCTAAGCTGAAAAACATAGTATAATAAAAACCAAAATCCCGATCAGCGTTGATTAAGTTTACTGAACAATGTGTTATTAAATGGCCAATTTAAATTGTATTCAGAAAGAAATAGGTCTTTAAAAGCATTCAATTATCGGATTATTTTTTAAAAAAAAGCACTAGACAATACGTAGTTCACAGGTCGGCTACTTATTGCCCAAACAGTTTTTTTTGCAAAATGTGGGTTTTGTTATGCATTGTATGTCTGTTTTCATAAGTCGGCGATCGGTCGTACCTCCAGGTGAATTATCCTTACTACCCGTATCACGCTGTCGGGACATTCTTACGACATTCTGTGATATATAAGGTGAGACTACTCTCAAGATACTGATTCACAAAAGGTTGACCAAACTGTGAGTGTATTTTACGACATCTCAACGATTTTTTAGATATATATACGATTACGTTACATCATCACAAAATTGTCATCTCAATTTTGGGCATAAGTGTTGTAATCTATAGCCGCACTCCAATTTACATACTCTTGTATAAGATTGTATGCGACTAGGATTGATTATGAATGACCCGCAACAGAACAACCCAAAATGTGTAGGCGAGTGCATTCGAGGGATATAAGACTCATGTAATCTCATACACTCGTAGGCATAGTATAGTTTTGTATTAAACTACCGAACTAAACCCGACTTAGGGCGTAATAGATCGTACCTAACCTGGTTATTCCGTGATTTACCTTTTAATCTTACCTATGTGTTTCCATTCGAACTCAAGTCGAATAATTTGTTGCATATGAAATGAAATCGCGGCCATTACCTTCTGTTTCAAAACGATTAAAACTCAATCAAAGTCATTGTGACGAAGGGGCGATTTATAAAGTCGAACTTGTGTTGTTATATGTCGCATACGAATATAGTTGGAAGTGCTTGCGTTCATTTAAAACCATTTAAGTAAAAACACTACGTACGTCAAACATACTATCGCACGAATGTGCAAGACGGATAAAAAGTACTCACTGAAAAGAAGTGTTTCGAGGAATTTCGTATTTATTTCAGAGGAGCATTTATCGTTGACACGTCATAATTAAAGCGATATCGCTTCCACTTACTCTAGACATACGGCCAATTACGAGCTAGCCGAAATTCGTACCCGAAGCCAAGTTAATGCGGTAGGAGTTCACAACGTTTTACGAAATTGTATGCTTAGTACGTATTTCACGACGGAGAACCGCTTTGAAACGAACAAATATTATAAATTATCAACATAGTCGTGTTTGATTAATGTTTTCAAGCTAGCTTTATGTAATAAAGGATGTGCAATACTTTTGTTCCTTGGGTGGAACACACAAAAAACAAACAGCTATCTGTGAAAGTACCTGTGTTGTCTGTCTGGACATCTGATATAAATGATTTCTGACGAAAACACCACTCATTTACATTAGTGTTACAAGTGTTCATGTGTACTTTAATGGAATTAATACGATATAACAATATATATAGGCATTTACCATAAGTTGTTGCTGGTAAATTTAAACTTAGAATTTTGGTGTTGCTTTTGTAATTAATAGTGCTCTTTTGAGTGTAACTTATGATATAATTGATGAGTACTACCTAGCTTAGGAGCCTCTTTAACATCTTTAACATCTTTCTTCTTCGTTAGCCATACGTACAGAACCAACCCGATCATTCCAACAGAAAGTGTTAGCTGTATCCACACGGGCAAACATTTGCTCTTTCCAAGACAAAAAAAAATAAAGTTGTACAAACGGATCTGTGAGAGTGAAGCTTTAATAAAACTCCACATATAAGTTTGAAAATTCACCATTGCTATCGTGTACAAATTTGAAAACTAAATTATTTTTATTGTTAAATGATATAAACTCGGCGGCATTCCAATATTCCTTATTAAGCAGACCAAATAACCAATACATAGTCGGGGTCGGCGTAGTAAAATCCTTGGCTTCATTCTATACATTGTTTTTGTATTCAGAATTAAAGTGAAATTGGTATAATATATGCAAAAAGGCCCGTACCTTGTAGACTCGGCCTTGGATTCGTAAACGTATTCACTGCTAAAAGTTTGAAGTTATTTTGGGTAAAATTCAAATGCTTTCACTGTATTTAAATGGGTTTTTTTATTTGCATTGTCTACTTGTAGTCAATTCACCATTTTTACATCGAAATACATACGTAAAAATACTTCTAAAGGTCTCGTGTTAGAAGGAATGATTAATACTTTAATCGTCATACCGCGTACCAAGTACATGGTGCTAGGTGTACGTCTTATGTTACTTCCATTTATGTCTTCTTTTTCAGTATCAATATAGTTTTTGCATTCAACCTGCATGTATTTGAGTTATAATCCGCTTAAAACTGGCGAGCGCCGCTGTAGCGAATGAGGTCCTATCATCAATTATAGATAGCGGATGATGCACAAAGTCTGCCGAGGCAGGATTGGAGCACAAAAAATGAACACCATTTAATCACATAACGATTTTCATCTTAACACATAATCCTATCCTGTAGTTCCTATAGTGCGGCAAAGCCCTGTTTGATTATCATACACCGGGCCCTTTGACATCCGTAGTGTGCATCGTCGGGCAACCATCTCCGGTATTTGCAATTATTAAAAATACTTTTATGACCAAGTACAGCATGAAACGGAAAATAAATATCACAACACACCAAGAGACCGAACATGAGAATCAAAATTATAGGCAATGCCACGAAAACAATAATCCTTTGTATCGTAACATTAGGAGACCCAACCGCTGAAGAGGTGCTATAAGGGGTCGCAAAATACGATGTATATACATGAAGCGAAAAACAATTACAACACAGCATAGGACCAAACAGGAAAATCAAAACCATAGACAATGCAAAAAAAAAACAATTCCATCCTTTGCTTCGTTATATTTGGAGAACCAATCGCTTGAATTAGTTTGTTATGTGCCGCAGAATACCTACATGCCAATAAAAGGCGGTAGGCACCAAAAGGAGCAACTTCTTAAAAATTGAGAAAGACCAAAACCATGTTGGCTGCTTTTTGAATCACGCGCTGCACACTATGTTAAAAACACGAATTTTCTAATAAAAACACATCGCTGTATTTCAATATTGACCAAAAAGGGATTATTTAAGGAATAAATTGCGGGGTTGGTGTCATTATCGGGGTTTGAACGCACTTGGGCTGGTCAAAGTGTGTGGAGTCCGAAGGATTCCACGCGTACGTTGACAGCCCAATTGCGTTCATATCCCCGATAATGACATCAACCCTGCAATTCATTCCTTAAATTTACACCAATAGTTCAATATTTCATTCAAGAATTGTTAAAAAAATACTTCATTTCATTTAAGAAAACCTTTCAGCAATCCTTTTTTACCCATAATGTAAATAGAACGACCCGACTGTAACCGGAAACATTTTTTTCAAATGACGTCACAATAACGCGGGAAAAGATCAACCACTGGAAACACATTTGGCAATAATACGTTTAAAATAAAATAAATTAACACATAATAGTCATTCTAAAATGTTGATTTATATTTACGGGACCTACTGACACAATACAACAATTAAAAGATCAATAGTTTTGATGTATATTGTTATGCGATGAATTGCGATCCGAACATATCCGAAGATGTTGCGTTCATCGATTGATAAACGCAATTGCCGAAAGGCAGTTCATTTAAGGAATGGAAGTTGAGGTGTAAATATATTAGAATTAACAAATGAAAACACATGGTTGTATAATCCAAATTATTTCTATAATGACCAAGTCCAAATGAGTTGACGACTCGCTAATGATATTATTGCTTTTTGCAAGGGGCATCTGGTAAATACATTGGATAATGCAACCATGTGCTTTAAATGATTTACAAAAAAAATCATATTATTGTTCAACTGATTGTAATGGTTTGATGTTAGGTTAATGAATTAGGGCCTCATGGAAAACAACTTAAATCATAGTATACCTTAATACAATAATCGGAACAAGAAATACATGAACCATTCTAGTTTAAGGCCATAAATTGCTGACATATGCTGAAACCGATGTGCTAAATATTGGAATGTACATGTACTTATATCCAGCTGATTACACAAGACAATCAAGACATTCGATACAATCATAGCGTACATACAAACGAACCATATGTGTAACCCGTTTTCGAAAAATCTACTTTCGATTTAAATGTATTCTATATTAAGAAAACATTCAAAGGGAGGCTAATGATATTGTGTAGAATAATTGCTTTTTCTTCACATCATTATTAGAATGACGTATATAGCTAAATGAAAAAAAATGGCTAGTGGGAATCAAATTTGAAGCATGCAACCATGCCAATTTTAACTCTTATTTGAAAGCGTCCATATACTCTTATTAAGGGTTGTGTGTGTGTGTGTGTGTGTGTGTGTGTGTGCGTGCGTGCGTGCGTGCGTGCGTGCGTGCGTGCGTGCGTGCGTGCGTGTGTGAAATGATATTTCATGGCTTTCAAGGCTACATTAAAGGAACATTTAAAACTTTTCAATGTTTATATAAATTAAAGAAAAAACACTAGTATTTGTCCATTGGATACAGCCATGTATTATTAGTTACACTGTAAGTAGCTTGGGGTGTATTGGATATACACTTCAGTATTTTCATACCGTGTACGAGCTGAGCTCACACGTGGTATGATAGCACTGATGGTGTATATCCAATACACCGTGATTCTATCTGTATAACGATTATATCTCATCGAGTTTTTTTATTTGTAATACAGATACTAAGTTTACAAAAATAATTACATTTTATAATTCAAAATATAAGGGGTGTATGGATTATACACTCCCTCCGCGTGATCAATTAAGACCAATCGGATAGCGTCAATTATGTAGGAGGTGAGATAATAAACTTTATTATGGCTTCTTCTGTATGAAAAATAGTACCTTGAAGGAGATAGCACAGGCACTAGTAATAACTATATTGTTATATGTGTTTAATGTAGTGTTCGCTTACTCCGAGTACCTTTAAGCACGGCATTGGATAAATGTTACGGTGGAGGAAATCGATAATAAAGAAGAGCATATCATGTAATAGAATAGCTGAGATATCCGCTGGTGGAGCAGACTGTAAAAGAATAGCTGAGGTACTTGATGGTGAAGCAGACTATAATACAATAGCTGTGGTACCTGATGGTAGAGCAGACTGTAATCAAATAGCTGAGGTACTTGATGTTGAAAAAAACTGTTGCAGAAAAGCTGAGGTAACAGATTACGGAGCAGACTGTAAAAGAATAGCTGAGGTACCTGATGTTGAAGCAGACTGTAATATAATAGCTGAGGTTAATGCTGGTGAAGCAGACTGCAATATAATAGCTTAGGTACCTCCTTGTGAAGCAGATTATAATGGAATAGCTGAGGTATCTGATGGTGAAGCAGACTGTAGTGGAATTGCTGAGGTATCTTTTGGTGCATTAGACTGTAATAGAATAGCTAAGGTATCTGATAATGAAGCAGACTGTAATGTAATAGCTGAGGTATCTGATGGTGAAGTAGACTGTAATGGAATTGCTGAGGTATCTGATGGTGCAGCAGACTGTAATAGAATATCTGAGGTATCTGATAATGAAGCAGACTGTAATGGAATAGCTGAGGTAGCTGATGGTGAAGCAGACAGTAATGGAATAGTTGAGATATCTGATGGTGGATAAGACTCCTATAGAAAAGCTGAGGTACATGATAGTGAAGCAGACTATAATAAAATAACTGATGTACCTGTTGGTGAAGCATACTATTACAGAATAGCTGAGGTACCTGATGGTGGAGCAGACTGTAAAATAATAGCTAAGGTACCTGATGGTTGATAAGACTCCGAAAGAATAGCAGAGGTAACTGATGGTGGAGTAGACTGTAATAGTATAGCTGAGGAACCTGATGGTGAAACAAAATGTAATGGAATAGCTGAGGTAGCTGATAATGAAGCAGACTGTAATGGAATAGCTGAGGTAGCAGATGGTGAAGCAGACAGTAATTGAATAGTTGAGATATCTGATGGTGGATAAGACTCCTATAGAAAAGCTGAGGTACCTGATAGTGAAGCAGACTATAATAAAAAAGCTGGTGTACCTGTTTGTGAAGCATACTGTTACAGAATAGCTTAGGTACCTGATGGTGGGTTAGACTCCGAAAGAATAGCAGAGGTAACTGATGGTGGAGCAGACTGTAATAGAATAGCTAAGGTACCTGATGGTGGATTGACTCCGAAAGAATAGCTGAGGTACCTGATGGTGGAACAGACTGTAATTGAATAGCTAAGGTACCTGATGGTGGATTAGACTTCTATAGAAAAGCTGAGGAACCTGATGGTGGAGCAGACTGTAATAGAATAGCTGAGGAACCTGGTGGTGAAGCAGTCTGTAATAGAATAGCTGAGGTACCTGATGGTAAAACAGACTGAAACGTCATAGCTGAGGTATCCGATGGTGGAGCAGACTGTAATAAAATAGCTGAGGTAACTGATGGAGAAGCAGACTGTAATAAAATAGCTGATGTAACTGTTGTTGAAGCATACTGTTACAGAATAGCTGAGGTACCTGATGGTGGATCAGAATGTAAAATAATAGCTTAGGTACCTAATGGTGGATCAAATTCCTATAGAATAGCTGAGGTACCTGATGGTGGAGCAGACTGTAATAGAATAAGTGAGGAACCTGATGGTGCTGCAGACTGTAAAAGAATAGCTGAAGTACTTGATGGTGGTGTAGAGTGTACTAACATAATAGCTGAGGTTTCTTATGGTGAAGTAGACTGTTATAGAATAGCTGAAGTACCTGATGGTGTAGCAGACTGTAAAATAATAGCTGAGGTACTCGATGGTTGATCTGACTGTTATAGAATAGCTGAGATACCTGATGGTGAAACAGACTGTAATAAAATAGCGTAGGAAAATGATATAGGATCAGGCTTTAAAAAATAAGATGGTAAATCTGACTGTAATAGAATAGCTGAGGTACCTAATGGCCGAGCAGACAGCAAAATAGTAGCTGAGGTACCTGATCGTGGAGCAGACAATAATAGAATAGCTGAGGAACCTGATGGTAGATATGACTGTTATATTAAAGCAGAGGTACCTTATGGTGGAGCAGACAGCAAAAGAATAGCTGAGGTACCTGATTTAGGAGCAGACTGTAATATACGAGGGTTGTCCGGACAGTTTTGAGACTGTGTCTATATTTCAAAATGTTTTTAATATAAATCAACAAACAATAAACAGCTGTGTATATAGACTATTCACGAGTTTCCTTTTGAAAAATAAAAATTAATAATCTCAAATTAAGGAAGAAAATGGTTGTCAAGACAACCCATCTAGCGCTTCACGGAGCACTTTGAAATTGACGTTTTCTGAAAATTGTTCACAATTCATATATACTACTCTGTCTGAATAATAGACGCCAAAACATCACGTCAAAACATATGACGACAGTATGACGTCAGCTGCATCACTAAGAAAATTATTGACGCAATCTAACAGTAGACATGGTTGTAACGATCAGCGGAAGTAGAGAGGTATTTCGAAGATGTCGGAAAAAACCCAACGTTAACGTCACGCACGGAGCAGCGCGCTATGATCAAACACTGTGTTCGCAGCGGAATAACTCCTACAAATACCTATACGTTTCTAACACGGGATAAATCAAAGCCAGCATGTTCAAGGGCTTTGGTATTTCGCTGGTATGGACGTTTCAGTGACGAGCATGGAAATGTGTGCGATTAGAAGCGGAGCGGCAGACCGTCAGTCGTGAGCAAAATTGACGTAAATTCAGTGCAGGACATGTTACAAGAAGACTGGCCGAGGACAGAGAGGGAAATTGACGAATCCGTTCAGCTAAAAAGAACAGTAGTTCATAATATCATAAAAGGGTGGTACGGACAGATATTCAAGCAATGAGTTGATTTTCACCGTAAGTGTGTACGAGCGTATTTTGAAAAACTGTAAATGACGTGACGCAATGGGACAACGAAGTGCTCCGTGGCTTGTAACCTGTACTTTTTGTAATGTTTGTTGTATACGTTCACTTCGTAGTATATTGTTGAAACTTTCAGGATTTGTTTATATGAGATACGATTGACAGCTGATAAAAATTTAATTGCATCCTATGAGTGGTAAGTTTTTTATGAATGCAGTCTCAAAACTTTCCGGACAACCCTCGTAATAGCTGAGGCATCTGATTGTGGAGCAGTATGTAATGTAATAGCTGAGGTATCTAATGGTGGGGTACACTGTAACAAAACAGCTATGGTAACTGAATGTAAAGGACACTGTAATAAAATAGCTGATTTACCTGTTGGTGAAGCAAACAATTACAGAATAACTGAGATAACTGATGGTGGAGCAGACTGTAAAATAATAGCTAAGGTACCTGATGGATGATCAGACTCATAAAGAAAAACTGAGGTACCTGTTAGTGGAGCAGACAGTAATAGAATAGCTGTGGAACCTGATGGTGAAGCAGACTGTAAAAGAATAGTTGAGGTACTTGCTGGTGGATTTGATGTAATAGAACAGCGGAGGTACTCGATGGTGAAGTAGACTGTTATAGTATAGCTGAAGTACCTGATGGTCAATTAGACTGTTAAAGAATAGCTGAAGTACCTGGTGGTGGAGCAGAATGTCAAAAAATAAGTTATCAGATGGTAGATCTGACTGTAATAGAATAGCTGAGGTACCTGATGGTGGAGCAAACTGCAAAAGAGTAGCTGAGGTACCTGATGATGGATTAGACTGTAATAGAATAGCTTAGGTACTTAATGGTTGAGCACACTATTATAGAATAGCTGATGTACTTGATGGTGGAGCAGACTGTAAAAGAAAAGCTGAGGTACCTGGTGGTTAATTAGACTGTAATAGAATATCTGAAGTACCTGATGGTAGATCAGACTGTAAAAAAATGTATCTGATGGTAGATCTGACTGTTATAGAATAGTTATGGTACCTGATGGTCAAGCAGACAGAAAAATAGTAGCTGAGGTACCTGATGGTGGAGCAGAAAGTAATAGAATAGCTGAGGTACCTGATGGTAGATCTCATTGTAAAATAATAGCTAAGGTCCCTGATGGTGAATCAGACTCCTATAGAATAGAAGAGGTACCTGATGGTGAAGCAGACTGTAAAAGAATAGCTGTGGAACCTGATGGTGAAACAGACTGTAAAATAATAGCTGAGGTACCTGATGGTGGAGCGGATGTTATAGAACAGATGAGGTAACTATTGGTGAAGTAGATTGTTATAGTATAGCTGAAGTACCTGATGGTGAAGATGACTGTAAAATAATAGCTGCGGTTCTTGATGGTGAAGCAGACTGAAATAGAATAGCTGAAGTACCGGATGGTCAATAAGACTGTTAAAGAATAGCTGAAATACCTGATGGTGGAGCAGACTGTAAAAAATTAGGTATCTGATGGTAGATCTGACTGGTATAGAATAGCTGAGGTACCTGATTGTGGAGCAGACAGCAAAAGAGTAGCTGAGGTACCTGATAGTGGAGAAGACAGCAAAATAATAGCTGAGGTACCTTATGCTTGGGCTGACATTCATTGAATAGCTGAGGTACCTGATCGTGGAGCAGACTGTACTAGAATAGCTAAGGTACATCATGGTTTAGCAGACTGTTATAAAACAGCTGAGGTACCTGATGGTGGAGCAGACTGTTATAGAATAACTGAGGTACCTGATAATTTATTAAACTTTTATCGAATAGCTGAAGTATCTGATGGTTGATCAGACTGTAAAGAAACTAAAGATACCTGATGGTGGATCTGACTGTTAAAGAATAGCTGAGGTACCTGACAGTGGAGCAGACAGCAAGAGTGAAGCTGAGGTGCATGATGGTGGAGCAGACTTTAAAAGAATGGCTGAGTTACTTGATGGCGGAGCAGCCTGTGTAATTAACGCTAACGTACCTGATGGTGGATCAGGCTGTTAAAGAATAGCTGAGGTACCTGCTGGTAGAGCAAACTATAAAATGAAAATTAAGGTATCTGATGGTGGATCAGACTGTTATAAAATAGCGGAGGTACCTGATGGTGGATCAGACTGTTATCGAATAGCTGAGGTACCTAACGATGGTGCAGACTGTAATAAAATAGCTGAGGTACATGATAGTGAAACAGAATGTAATAGAATAGCTGAGGTACCTGATGGTGGAGCAGAATGTTATAGAACAGATGAGGAACCTGACGTTGAAGCAGACTTTAATTGAATAGCTGAGGTACCTCAAGGTGAAGCAGAATGGAATAGAATAGCTAAGGAACCTAATGGTTGATCAGACTGCTATAAAATAGCTGAGGTACCTAATGGTTGAGCAGACTGCAAAAGACAAGCTGAGGTACCCGATAGTGGATCAGACTATTATAGAATAGCTGAGGAACCTGACGGTGGAGCAGACTGTCAAAGAATAGATGAAGTACATGATGGCTGAGCAGACTAAAATAGAATATCTTATGTACCTGGTGGGGAAACAGAATGCAATAGAATATCTGAAGTACCTGATGGTGGAGCAGACTGTAATTAAATAGCTGAGGTACCAGATTGTGGAACAGACTATAAAAAATAGCTAAGGCATCTGATGGTGGATCAAACTAGTTTAGAAAAGCTGAGATACCAGATGGTGGAGCAGACTGTTATCGAATAGCTGAGGTACCTGATGCAGGAGCAGACTGTTATTGAATAGCTGAGGTACCTGATGGTGGAGCAGACTCTCCTAGAATAGCTGAGGTACCTGATTTTGGAGTAGACTGTAATCGAATAGCTTAGGTACTTGATGGTGGAGCAGACTTTAATGGAATAGCCGAGGTACCTGATGATAGAACAGAATGTGCTTGAATAGGTGAAGTATCTGATGGTGGAGCAGAATATAGTAGATTAGCTGATGTACCTGATGGTGGAGCAGACTGTAATCGAATAGCTGAGATACTTGATGGGGAAGGGGCTGAATGTTATAGAATAGCTGAGGTACCTGATGGTGGTGCAGACTGTAATTGAAAAGCTGAGGTACTTGATGGTGGAGCAGACTGTAATCGAATAACTGGGGGACCTGATGATAGAGCAGAATTTACGTGAATAGCTGAAATATCTGATGGTGGAGCAGAATATAATAGAATAGCTTAAGTACATGATTCTGAAGTAGCTGGTTATAATATTGCAGAGGTATCTGATGGTGAAGCAGACTGTAATAGAAAAGCGGACGTATCTGATGGTGGAGCAGACTGTAATCGATAAGCTGAGGTACCTCATGGTTTAATAGACTGTTATCGAATAGCTTAGGTACCTGATTGTGAAGCAGACTGTTATCGAATAGCTGAGTTACCTGATGTAGAAGCAGGCTGTTATCGAATAGCTGAGGTACCTGATGGTGGAGCAGACTGTTATAGAATAGCTGACGTACCTGATGGTGGAGCAGTCTGTTATGGAATAGCTGAGTTACCTTATGGATGAGTAGACTATGATCAAATAGCTGAGCTACCAGATGGTGGAGCAGACTGTTATCGAATAGCTGATGTACCTGATGCATAAGCAGACTGTTATCGAATAGCTTAGGTACCTGATGGTGAAGCAGACTGTAGTCAAATAGCTGAGGTACTTGATGGTGGAGCAGACAGTAATTGAAAAGCTGAGGTACATGATGATAGAACAGAATGTGCTTTAATAGCTGAAGTACCTGATGGTGGAGCAGAATGTAATAGATTAGTTGATGTACTTGATGGTGAAGCAGACTGTAATCGAATAGCTGAGGTACATGATGATGGAGCAGAATGTATTAGATTAGCTGATGTACCTGATGGTGAAGCAGACTGTAATCGAATAGCTGAAGTACCTGGCGGTGGAGCAGAATGTAATAGATTAGCTGATGTACCTGATGATGGAGCAGAATGTTATAGATTAGCTGATGTACCTGGTGGTGAAGCAGACTGTAATAGATTAGCTGATGTACCTGATGGTGAAGCAGACTGTAATCGAAAAGCTGAAGTACCTGGTGGTGGAGCAGAATGTAATAGATTAGCTGATGTACCTGATGATGAAGCAGAATGTTATAGATTAGCTGATGTACCTGATGGTGAAGCAGACTGTAATATATTAGCTGATGTACCTGATGGTGAAGCAGAACGTAATAGATTAGCTGATGTACCTGATGGTGAAGCAGACTGTAATAGATTAGCTGATGTACCTGATGGTGAAGCAGAACGTAATAGATTAGCTGATGTACCTGATGGTGAAGCAGAACGTAATAGATTAGCTGATGTACCTGATGGTGAAGCAGAACGTAATAGATTAGCTGATGTACCTGATGGTGAAGCAGAACGTAATAGATTAGCTGATGTACCTGATGGTGAAGCAGACTGTAATAGATTAGCTGATGTACCTGATGGTGAAGCAGAACGTAATAGATTAGCTGATGTACCTGATGGTGGAGCAGAATGTAATAGATTAGCTGATGGACATTATGATGGATCAGAATGTAATAGATTAGCTGATGTATCTGATGGTGAAGCAGACTGTAATCAAATAGCTGAAGTACCTGATGGTGGAGCAGAATGTAATGGATTAGCTGATGTACCTGATGGTGAAGCAGGATGTAATCGAATAGCTGAGGTACATGATGATGGAGCAGACTGTAATCGTATAGCTGAAGTACCTGATGGTGGAGCAGACTGTTATCGAATAGCTGAGGTACCTGATTGTGGATCAGACTGCTATAGATAAGCTGAGTTACCTTATGGTAGAGCAGATTGTAATAGAATAGCTGAGGTACCTGACATGGAATAGACTGTAATAGACTAGCTGGGGTACCTGATTGTAGACAGACCGCCACCTTTAAAATACACCCAACCGCAATTGTGGCAACTGTGATCCGCACTCTTTGCTCCACCATCTTTCACGCATTGATTGTTAGTTACTTTATTCTGGATTTAGAATATTTATACTTATAATAATGGTGTGCCATTGATACCTAATCCATTCGAAAAATAGTGAGCGTTACTTGGAGACAAGTTTCTCTGCAATAACAATAGCACTGGACAATACGGTATACGATGCATAGTTATGGTTTTAAAATGCAAATTTCAATTGGAATCTTACCGTAACAGTGTGATCCCAATAACAAACATCTGAACATCAAATAATAAGATTCTAGTTCAAAAAGGAACAACCAACAACCAAATGTGACTTCATAAACTGTGTGTTATGTCCACACTGGATTATGAACTTCTACGAAAACTATTTTCGAATATTTGCTATTTTCTTCAAGTATTTCGTAAATACAAGTACAGTAAAATATTAAGTTATATAACCAACACTAAACAGTTTAACAAATAGAAACCCAAACAATCCATTTTGCATTATGTTTTTCGAGGGGAATGCTTAAACTTTTTAACTCCACTAAGCATATGTAACTTGATTAACAAGAGGGTCATGATGGCTCTAAATCGCTAAACTGAGTGAAAGTTTTTAACATTTGTTTTTGTATGATAATAAATAAGTTTATTCGTGTATGGAGATGCAACTAGGGATCAAACTATAGTCGAGTATTGTCAAATATTGGATTTGTTACGGTCATCAGAGCACAACATTAACATTTGTTTTCAAAACTGTACACATGGTCCTTCCTTGCTGCATCTTAAACAATAAAATCGTAGTTCATAAGGTTACAGTATCGCTCATCCGAGAACAACATTGATATTTGTTTTCAAAAATGCACTCCTGGTCCAAATTTCACTGCTGTATCTATTAAAAGAGAACGATGTTGATAAGTTATCAGTATAGCTCATTAAGGGACATAATTTGGAACAAATTTGGGTGAAGGCCACTGTATAATGCTACATACAACATACATGTATCAAGGGTCAAGGCCATGACTTGACTTGATTAATAATACTGTCAATTATTTAGTTAAACTTCTCTTTGTTAGTTATTCGGTGAGCAATGCAGACCCTTATCTAAATGATTGCTAAGTACAAACTACATTAATAAAACAATAACTAGTATTTAAACATGTATATTGTGTAACAAACCGATTGAAAAATACGAGACTAAATCCGCAAGTCTCAAGCTCATTTAACTTTTTGCATTTGTCATTCTAGACAATCTGCAACTTTCCCAATATCAAAATAGCACGATCTGTTTGTTTAATTCGCGCGCTTGCTATAAATGCAACCGTTGAAAGGGTTTTTTTAGTATTCCTGTTGCATCGCTTAGAAAATTTAGTACAGGGATTACGTCAAAGCAAGAATGATGTAGAAAGTTAGACTGATGTTGCCATGCCAATAGACGATGTGCCGGCAGTTGGTGAAACGGAGGTATCACGTACCGATAAAATGCATGTCGCTTATCGCAGGATTTTTCTTTGAGTGTTGGTTTTTATGCCTGTCTTCAATAAGGTATGAACAATAACAATTTTACCAATTTTGCAGCGAACTATTATATATTCATTAGAAACGCAAAAAAATGTTTTCACGTTTTCATTTCAATTAAGCATGGATGTATGTCTGTATGAAACATCAATTCCGAAGCATCATACACGCATACTAGTAAACTTGCTTCCATCAGCCCAATAAAACAGCTATAACCAGTCGACGTAGAGGTAGCAAAGGCAATTAAATACACAACATTAGAGTATCATATCCAAACGGAGTTTTATTGGTTATATAAAAAAAAAACCTCCCCTCACCAGTATGAAAATGTTCATCCGAAATTTTATTCAAACAATGCGGCAATGATTGGCAGTATCAACGATATACTTTGGAGAGTAATCGAGACTATAAGTATCTATCATGTGTTTCCGGTACGGATAGAAAAATCCGACCCGAGGGCACGTGCGTAACCCGGTAACGAGGCGGTTTTTGACTTGCCTATTTAAATTTATCAATTTGTGGAAAAAATGACGTTGAAATCGGACTTTTGTACAATTACACCAAAAAGTTGTTTGCTGATGTCATAGAGCGCAATTATTTTGAATAACTACAATAACGTTTTTTACGATTATTTATGTTCAATTTTAATTAAAAGTCTAGCAAACATAAATATTTGATTGCGCTTTATTGAAATGGCATAATATATTGTTCATAAACCATACAATAAATGAAATAAGAAGTGGTGCGTTGTTGCGCGTGAGTCATCTTACATAGGGTATGTAAAATACACACGTCCGGTATGCAAGAAGATTCTCTGCTACATTCTCGCCAAATACAACGTTCAGACGAAAGAATGGGTAGAAATCATCTGAATAAATCGCTGCGGGACAGCGTAGGAAAAAGAAGCCGCCTTTTAGTTTAAACCCCGGTGTTAAATAACACCACTGACACGCACACCGTAAAACAACCAATACACGATTAAAACCACCAAGCGCCGAGGTCGAAGCTCAGCGAGAAGTACTCACTTTGAGTTTTATAATTATACATGTAGCGATTTCATTGTAACAGTTATGTCGACCAAAAATGACAAGTTGTGGCTTCATGGTGGGATTTGTTGCTTTTAGATGTATATGTTTATTACTTCATAGAACTTCTTCATGTATTAATTAACATTTTGAAAATAAATCCGTTTAGTTGTATTTGTTCAATCAATATTTTATTCTAGTTTATGAAATTTTATTTTAGTACATTCTTTGAACCGAAGCTGATCCTAAAATCACGTTAAAACCCTAAACAGTTACAGGATGAGTCGCATAAATCATGTTACAGTGCGTGAAACCATTAAATGGCACCAACTTGGTGGACAGGTTAAAAAATGTTGATAAAATTCATACATTTATTTATCACCATTTCTTGAATACCTGAACAGCCGAACAATGACGTGGAAGTTTCTGTAGCTTTATAGTGAATGCCTTGTTATTTAACGTCCTCTTCAACCTTCGAAAATATTTCAATGTCTCGTTACTGTATATCAAAATAGATCGTCAAGATAAATGTCATTTCTCTGCTTTGGTTTTGTTTTCTAATATAAAATGAGCAGCCTTTGGTGTTTTTGGATGCCCTCGCTTGTTTGCAGTAACGTCAATGTGTTTGTACAAAGTTCAAGGGTGTGTTGTTACCTTGAACCTTTCTGTCCAACTAAATGTCATTTTTACCTCAGACGATAACTGGTTGTGAACATGAATAAGTCATATCTTCGCATACTAACCATCTGGCTGAAAGTGCCTTTTGGGAACGAGAGCAAACAAATGCAGGTTGATTCCCAGCTGGAAATGCGGGTTTTAAAGGGTAAATGATGAGCATTGCTATCCCAACATGTTGAGTCACAACCAACGGCAGCAGCGCAAATATCACTTGTTACTCCCAAAGAAGCATTAATCGTCGACTTTCCAGCACCCGATTTGCAAACAACAGCTATGTCTACAGCTTTGTTTTCCATCGATTCAAGTAGAAAAAGAAATTGTTTTCTTATTCATGCAAGAGGTCTTGCTAGGACAACTGGTCGCTGTGTTTATCTAGATGTCATGTTATCCAGTCTGTTTTATAAGAAAAAAGAAGGCATGTGCCCAGTGTTACCAAAAAGGTACGATTAATATTTAAATACAAGTCGTCAAATAGGTCCGACGCATGTCAACTCTTTGACCAGAGAAATTTGAGAAACCTTGATTAACAATTGACGGGATGGGCTAGTTACTGTTTTTAACCCAAGACAGGTATTTCTATTACAATATTTTAAAATTGTTCGAGCAATGTCTAAAGTTATAGGAAATTTGTCATAGTACATTTTTTGTGTCTGTAGTTCTATATAAAGCATTACCACTTAAGTATAATTATGGAATTACTTGCGCGGCATTGGTTTTTCTTAAAATATTAAATATATATGTATACATGCATTAATATACATATTGATATTGATGCATACACGATATATCATACAAAAATATATCTTACGCTTACCTTCATATAAACGTCTCTCTGAGTCGTCCTAAGGTTACAGACTACTAAATAAATTCCCTATATATTATATAGTCAATCGACCAATTGCATGCAAGATATCACTGATTCCTTGTGCTTCACGACACCCAACACCTTATATGGGGAGACAGTTCCACTTGTGTACTAAACAGTAAACGAGGTTTCATAAAAAGTGCATTTCTCAAATGAGAAAAATAAAATTGGATGAACGTGGATGGTAGGCAATTGTCTGAGATTTTATAACCATCATTTGATTCAATGTCATGTGTGTATTAAAGGAAATCAGGCATTTATCATTTGGTGTAAATTACCATCTAGACCGGCTTTTGAAACAACCCATGATGATAGCTAAACGGCACAAGGGAATTTTAACTTATACATCAAGATAAGTAGTTCGAACAAAGCTTTTTCACTTCTCGCATTGCCGTGGCATTGCCAAGTGAATTAACATACAACTTGGACGTTGCAAGCCGAGTTATAAGAAAATAGACGAGATGTGATTTATACACAGCGTATATGAATGCAGTATACACGAACAAGATAGGTGGTGTTTTATCGCTGACGTCGCAGAACAGGACTCGCATACAGTTCTTGAGGCGATCCCTTATATTTATATATACGTGTCTGAATGTCTTAAACATAAAGCTAAGTGTTTTTAAACAATGTATGCGACATCACAATTCTTTCATTGTAGAATTGTATTCATTGCCGACGTAAATCGCTAATCTGCTTATTGTGTACAGTATTGTCATTTATATTATTAATTCATTTGTACATATTTATATAATATGAATATCACGTGTGGTGGATATAAAGATATGTTGAGTTGAGTTTGTACTAAAGAACAACAATAACCATAATTCAAGAAAAGGAATACCCTTTTGAAAGGTGCCAAAGAAAACCAAAGCGTATTGTTTAACAAGTGAGCTCTGCGACCAGAGCAAGGTATCGCAGTCAAAAAATTAAATCACCCCCTGGTACTGGCTTTATCGGTTTCATATTTGTTTCAAGATATACCAGGCCCTGAAGGACAAAAATAAAAACAGCTACACTATAGACAAAGTACCACCTAACAGAGTCCGCTATTTAAAGCTGCACTCTCACAGATTGACGTTTTGACATTTTTTTGTCTTGGAATGAGCCAATGTTTATGTAAATGTCTGGAAACCAGTGGTACAAGACTAGTGACAGAATATCAGATCGCAGCGCTACTAACGCTTTAAGAAAAAATCAAATTTTCGGCAGTTATCCAATAAATGGAGATCTGTTCTAATGTGAGTAATGTTACATGACTGAATTAAAGGCATTGCTATCAAAATCAGCTGATTCTGGGCCAAAACTATAACAAATGTCAAAACGGTCCATCTATTATGATCACAGAAGCTTGTGTTAGGTTCTTCCTCTGAATAAATTAATATCAGAAACAACCCTTTTTGTTTTTTAAACCTTTTTTTCCCACTGACAAACTAATTATTTCTGAACCATTTGTCATAACTTTAACTTATCTATAACTGCATCCGTATGAATTAAATCAATGATGTTTTGAACGATGGTGAATATTTGGTTGACAAGATGTACCATAACGAGGTTAAAATGATGTCCATAGGTTTCAACGCATCAACTGGCAACACATGGAACACAAAAGTGTTTATTACAAATAATTACCACCACAACGATGAAACAACATTAATGCACACAAACACATTGAAATATTAAAACGATAAATGATGCGTAGTAACTAAAAGTCGGACACATTCATGAATAAATTGATTGATCGTTAAAATGTATTTTTCTGCTGGATATTTATTCTGCTTGACAATATTGTGATATAATAAATTTAACAATGCAGCCATTTGTAAACACAAACTGGTGAACTTATAAACACGATACATTGTACAAGTGTGTGTTTGTCATTCTGAATCCTATTAAAGCCACTCGTCGGGGATACGTTCTACCATCCACATTTCGAATTTTTCGTTCACGTTCATAGCCTCTTCTTCGCACACATTCAGCAATCGGTTTAGTGTAAAGTAACAAAAAGGAAAGCTAGCAGCTGCAGATATAAGATGTCCGTAAGTAGGGGCAGCCCATTTAAGCAAACTCTCTGTGGCTTTAGATACAGCAATCTCAGTACACATTTTAAGAAAGTTATCCTTTGACGCTAAGAGAATGTGCGAAGTCATACCGACGCGGTAGTACAAATTCGACACGCTAATACCCATCTTCATTGCAAGCTGTTGCATTGTGTTCTTATCAGTTCCCAATTGTGACTTGTAAAAACTCACCTCCTTCATGAGTATTCCAACTTCATAAGCTAATTCAACTCCCGGAATCGCAAGCGAGCCTATGGAAGCAATAATTGCCTGATATATTATTCGTGAACGAAGAGCAGCTACCTTTTCCTGGAGTATGTTTGGACTTGCTGCCGATATCGAAAATATCAATGATTGCTTAACAAGTGACGGTGCGTCGACCATGAGTCTTTCCATCATATTTGTAAAGTCAAATAGTCTTGTATCGTAGTTGTCGATCAGGAAAACATTGTTTGGGCTAACATTTACTGATATCAATTGTTCTCCTGTTTTAGTTCGAATTTCCTGGAGCAGCTTCTCTGGATTATGTGAACGTCGGTGGGCGATTTTGTCTATTTTGGTTTTAACAAAATAAAAATGTTTTTCACGTTTTTCAATTTCTTTTACCAGCCATAGGTCATTTTCTTTAAACCGACACTGTGTTATAAATATAAAAAAGTGGTAACTCTCAAATTGCACAGCTTTAAGGTAAGATTCTTTCGGAAAGTTTGGGGTTCCTACACCAGGAAGACGAGTAAACGATAATGTCTTTTTACGGGGGTGTCGAAATTCTTGGCAAACAGGCGTGCAATCATTACAGCCTACCTTTGCCGCATCAGGATCGTCCGAAGTAATTCCAAGCATTGCATTTATAAAGGACGAATTGCCTGATCCTGATTCACCAATGATAGCAAACCGTATCACTATATTTTGCCAAAGATTCAACTCTGAGATGATCTTCTTCTGCAAAGCGGAGTATCCTCCTGTGATCAGTGTTGCTTCATGTTTGTCTTGCAGATTATCTGTCATATTAGGGTCCACGAAGAGATCCTAACATATGTAAGAAACATTTAATATACATTCTTCATGACACGTTGCATAGATGAATATGTCATATACCTATTTTCATAAAGCATTTAGCCTATTGGACGTACATATGCATTCAAAAAGTTTCTCACCCTTAGGTACGCCCCCTCTTGCGCCATATGTTGGATTCATCCGTTTTGCAACCTTTGTGATCTGTATGTGATTGTGAACATCGTCCACAACCCTGGTACTTTATTCCATTTGCATTTTTTAGGAATACGTAATAGACTTTCGGGGGTATCCGACGATTGGTTATGGGTCGTTAGGGGAACTCAGACACGTTATTTTAAACAATTTTATGGTAGTTAGAATGGAATTGTATAAATTAATAAAGCAACCATATTTACTCACTTTTGACTCGTCATCAGTACCATTCACCACTGCAGTCGCTAAAACAATAAAGAATCACATGCGAGGAAATCCTAGGTTACTATTATATACATTTTTGTGTAACACGTTTTATAGATACACTTCAATAATTTTCCTTTCTAAGAAATAATATTCCTCCCCAGTAGAAGGCACATTACGAGGCAAACCTCGGCAACCACTTGAAGACCGTTGCACAGCCAATATTATGCAGACAACACGACAGGTAAATACAATTAGAAAATACGCCTTTATATGTAAATAGAAACTCGTTTTTAATCATTTGTGTGTATGCAAATGTGGCCTTTGATACATTATGCGTTACCGGTGATACATCATACCTTAATATTGTATTAATATATATATTCTTCAAAGTGAATTTGTTTATTGGACAAATTGAAGGCATTTCATATTTATTTAAATTACTTTGACTTCTAAGCTACTGAAAGAAGCTTAGTAGTATAATAAGATGAATCCCGCTAAACGCTGATAAAGTTTACTTAAATATTTGTAATATTTTTGCCAAGGTCGATACAATTAAGAAAGATATCAGTCTTAAGAAGTCTTCGATAATCGGACAATTTTCAAACGACACTTAAGAAAAGGTAGTTAACAGATCGGCGACTTACCGACCAAAAGTTATTCTTGCAAATTTGTGTGTATATGTCTTTGGCGTTTACCCAGTGCCATTTAACCGGGTTTATGTTTAAACTTTTTGCTACTGAGTTTGTTTATGTAATTTTAACATAAGTATTGAAAGGTTGTCGCTGTTAGTTTTGTTTTCATAATCGATCGTATCTTTAAAGTTAATTATCCCTACTACTCGTGTCACACCTCGTGTGACATTCTCCTGCCATGCCGCGATATAAAGCGCGATAACTCGACAGATACTACCGAAAGAAAGACCACATATTGTCAGGAAAAACAGTTGACCAAAATGTGTAAGAGGTATTGTTCATTATCTCTACGATATTTAGGGCGATTTATACAAGTATATTACGTAAAATCAAGATTATCTTTGGAAATGCACGAATATATAGAGATTTTTGTACGATATAGTTGAAATTACTAAGGGTTCGTACAAGTCTAAAGGTGCGGGTTTATAAGTTATAAATCGGTTAGTTGAGACGTAATGTGTACGACTTGGTAAAATAGTCTTCGATTTAATAACCATCCTTTACAAAACGGAATTTAAATACTACAACATGATATGTGCCTCCAAATTAAGTAGCTCCATCAACTGCGTTGAAAATCAATGCTTAATATTGAAAAACCTTCCCGTCTGAACAAGTGCGATACAGTCTCATAAATATATATTTTAACATAAACAGTCGAAGCCGACAGGCGTATACTCGCTTGGATCGTCTTTCTCGTTGACTCAAACCCGATTTAAAAAACATTCTAGTACGCAAAGTAATATCGTATTGGATCACCAATCATTTGGCATACGTTGTCGCAATAAGTTGTATTATGTTCGCGTTGTGCCTCCGATTTTCGCAATGTTGTAGAAATAGCTTGAAGTCAGCAGGATCATAAAACATCATGAGCAATTGAATGTCGTAGCGTATGGTAAGTTGTACGAGAAGCTATCGACGCGGATCATTTTCAAACAGCTTATATTCCGTAGGCCATTTCCGTCCAATTGCGGCGACAAAGATTTGAATTCATACGACGTCTAGCAAAATAGTTCTCCTCCCTCATGGCGGCAGCTCGCTACAACTCAAAGCAAAAGTCGTGACAGCGTCACGGGTGTAACATTGCAATATTACCGAGTTCCATTGGACATTTGGCAGAAGTTTTTAGTTATTGCCGATTATTTGCTTAAAGACAGCCGAATATAACACGTACCTTCATTTTCTGTCTGAATGGCTTTACAGACTGCTTGATTTCGACCTGAAAAGAAACCAATATTAAAGAGAAATTGAACATTTTCATCAACTGGTATAACATGGTTTAAGAATGGTTCAATTATTGTGACATGAATGGACTCAGTATTAATAAATCAGACTTACTACACACATAACGCATTTAAAAAAAATCTTAATTTAATTAATTGTGAATTATACCCGACGTGACATAAATATGAAAATTACTTAGAAGATACGAAACCAAACATTTAATCTAGCATAAAATAGTTGAAAATAATTTACCCTCCGCCTTAATAAAATCATTGATTTCAACAGGATTTGAAGGCAATTCAAGATAATTCCCATTTTACGCACAAACTGATTTTCCATATGGCTGATGAAGATTTGGTAAATGGACTTTTTATAGTTCATATAGTTTTGTCTGATACTGGACGTAACAAACAAGATTTAGAAACAATTTTAACAAAGGTTGACAACTACTAATTGGAAAAAGCCTTTCGACATAGTTGCATCAGTTTTAATGATTCTACAAAGTGGCGTCAATATTCCTGATGCTACATATTGGCGTTATTGTTCTTGATTATACAGAGTAGTGTCAATATACTTGATTCTACATAGCTACGGTAGGATTCGTTATTCTACAGACAGGCGTCAGTATTCTTTACTTTACATAATAGCGTCAGTATTACTTATTCTACGTAACTGCGTAATTATTCTTCATATAATTCACTGGCTTCAGTATTATTGTAGTATTGTTGCTTCATAGTTGTGTCATTATTCTTCATTTTTCATAGTGGCGAAAATATTCTTGATTCTTCGTAGTTGCATAAATATTTTTAATTCTAAATTATGGCGTCAGTATAACTGAATCAGAAGTGTCGGAAATAATTATGTTACATAGTGGCGTCCGTTTTCTTGATTCTATTATTGTATTTTATAACACGTACCTTCGTTTTCTGTCTGAACGGCTTTAGTGACTGCTTGATTTCGACCTGAAAGGAAAACCCTCATTATCGTACATGGTGAAGATCTACAAAGGCAAATGCCTGAAGAATGTTTGCCTTATTCTGAATGTTTCTTATTTAGTATTGCTTTTAAATCATTTGAATTGTCTATGTTGCAAGTAATCTTATTTATATTTGCGCATCCAAGCCTCTGAAGTTTCATTTATGTTACAAGGAAAACGTAAGAAAGGTTGAATTAAAAAAAAAGATGGCCTATATCGCTCACCTGAGTAAAACATTGTGCTATAGACTTGTTGATCATTAAAGGGCAATAACAGGGATTTGGCTTCTCGGATGTATAATGGCAATTAACATTCTCACCAAACTTTGGGCTTATTGGACGAATGCTTAAAAAGTTATTGATAGGACGAGAGCAATTTTAGGTTATTTCTATAATTAAAGCGCAATAACTCTCGGGTAACTACAGAAATTTTGCTAATTATCAAACACGTTCATACATATTCTGACCAAATTTGGTCAAAATTGGACAAAGGGTTAAAAGTAATTTATCGGACTACATACTGGATGGTGCCTGTCTGCCCTTCCATTCACCATAAGTGGAACTATTATATGTCCAGTTTCTTTTAACAGGCGTGTTAAAACATGACAAATACGTATTTGTTTAAAAGATACAATTGGCAATAACTCTTTCAATATTTAGGTTGGATTTAAATAACTCGTCATAAAAAAATCACAATTTACTGTGAATAAGCTCTTGAAGTTTGAATTTGGTAAGATTTTAAAACAATAAAATAAAACAAAAACATGGGACCCAAATTCGAACTTGACTTAAAAAATATCAAAACAACCTTTCTGACAAATTTCGAGCATATTTGGGCTGAAAATGTTAGATCTAGAGTGTTAACAACGTTTTTCCATATTTGGGCATTTTGATCTAGTTTTTGACCCCGGATGACCCATATTTGAACTTGAGCTAGAAATCAACGGTACAACATTTCTGACAAATTTCCAGAATATTTGGGCCGAAAATGTTACCTTTAGAGTGTTAACAAGGTTTTTGTTTTTTTTCATATTCGGGCTCTATGACCTTGTTTTGACGCCAGATGACCTTTATTCGAACTTGATCGAGAAATCAACGAAACAACCTTTCCAGGATATTTGGACTGTAAAAGTAGCCTCTAATGTGTCAACAATATTTTTCTATTTTGGGGTCATGTGACCTATTTTTTCATCCCAGATGACCCATATTCGATATCGTCCGAGTAATTACTGGAACAAACATCCTGACCAAGTTTCGTGACAATTGAGGCAAACATGTGACCACTTGAGTGTTAACAAACTAAAAGTGGACGGACGACGGACGACAGACGATGGACGACGGACGACGGACATTTATCGATCTTAATAGCTCACCCACAGCTTACGGCTAAGGTGAGCTAAACACAAAACTTGTATAATTACACAAACATTATACAATCGTATGGCCACTGTTGAGTTTAATTGTGGATTAAGCTGTGTATAGACCGATGAACCCTGCTGTCATTATTATTTTCTTTCATTAAAACTTCCGTCCTAGAATAATCGTATGCATATGCAATAAAATCGGGACCATGGCAAGGCGAATAAAATACACTTATCTACGACATACTTTTTCCGAGGAGCTTGTTGAATCATAATACCTTTACGACATTACACTGGTAATATGTTGTATATTGCTTCTACTTACCCTGGACATTAGGCTAGTTTCGAAGCGGCCATATTTTGTAGCAGAGGTCAAGACAATGTAAGGGGGTTTCTAACGTTTTATTAAAAATGAACAGTCTGCTTAGAACGTCTTTTAAGACAAAGACGCTCTACGAAACGAAAAATAATAGTATATATTATCAATAAATTCGTCTTTATATAATTTATGTATTTAAGCTAGCTTTGTGTCATACAAGATGTGCACTTCAAGTGTCCCCGGGGTGGAAAAAATCTAATAAACTGCCATAACTTAGGTTATTAGAATGATCTGTGCTATGTAGTTGATAAAATATCAATATTATAAGAGTAACAATTTGAGAAATTGTCTGTCCGACTGTTCAAGTCATTCTGCTTATTCTGTTTAACACGACGTCGATTCGGACGCACTCTGATTGTATAAATTGCCGCTACTGTCATAAAGTCCAAAGCATCGGGATTTTTGATAAATATTGGATTGTTAGTCTATTAGTCAAGTGTTTAGTGAACATTCATTTGCAATATTATGTAACCGTCCATTACCATATAGTTATCCTTTCCAGGCAGAAAAACCGATTAACTAGGTCGGCATTAATCTTATGTTATCGGTAGCTCCATTCCACCAAATATATTATTGTATGATAGTGTACGCGAGTGTGACGACTTGTGTAAGACTGCACTACGAATAGAACAACTAAAAATGTGAAGTGAAGCCGCAGGCGATTGCTTTCGCGCATTCTAATAACCTGAGTCGCAAGTAATCTTTTATTATCAAAAACATAATATGATTGTAGATAACGCTTCCTTGCTAAATACGTAGGACGTTATATATAGTTTTTTATCCTGGTGCATTCTAGGTGAACTTTACAGTCGTATATATACTATTTTCCATTCGATCTCGTCCTATTATAACTGTGTACATATGCAAAGAAATCACGACCGGGACATACTTTTGATTTTACATAATGACCTTTGTTTGTCTTGATTCTTTTTTACTCTGTCGGTATTGGTGTTAAAATCTTATTGCATGCTTGCTATCGCAAACATGATCACTTATACCGGTATTATATGATATTATAACACAAACCTTCATTGTCAGTCTGAACGGCTTTAGTGACTGCTTGATTTCGACCAGCAAGGAATATACTCATCATTATATATCATTTGAAAAATATGAAGACAAGCGTCTTAAGATTGTTTGCCTTAATTGGAAAATTTTAGTTTTTCGTATAATACCGCACAAGATTTAAGTCCTCAATAAATTAGCTATGTAAGCTAAGACATAACGACTATAAATTCCATGATTGATCGTTAACTTCCATGGTCATTGTCGTAATATTCCACATATTAAAGTGCTTGCGAGTATTTCACCGTATGTTTAAGAGTGCATGAACCTGCAAGACGTATATAATACAGCTTACTAGGGCAGAAAAAAATCCGAATTCATTCCTGAAGAGCATGTTCAATTTACGACAATGCCCTTGCACGACATATAGCGATATTGCTACCACTCAGCCAACTGCTGTGAAATTACCTGTGTTGTCTGTCTGGACGTCTTGAGACAAAAACGATTTAACAGCTGTAACGAAAGTACAACTGATTAATATAAATTTAAACAAATATGTGATTGCAATAGTATAAATCTGTACACGTGGATTGTGACAATAAGTTCCTGCAGATCTAGTTAAAATCTATATTTTGATTTTGCGTTTGAAACAACAATGGCTATTTTTGTATAATTTGTGAGGTAAATGACGCCATTTACCTGGCCTAGGCGCATCGTTAACATCGTTCTTCGTTGTTAGCCAAACGTACAAAAACAACCCAATCATTCCAATAGTAAGGGTCAGCTGTATCCACTCAAGCATCTGAAATATAAGTAGAAGCCATTACCTGCTATATGGTCATCGTTATAGTTGGTTTATCTCATAGCAATACATCTCGTAAGTCATCCTACTAGACCATGCGGAAGGTTGCATTGCATCTGGTATTTGCTTAGGTATTTGTAGGTCATATTTGTGTTAAGTTGCTAAGTTTGTGCAATTTTCTCGTCTTATGTCCGCCTCTGAGCAACCCTATAGTTTCGCGTACATTTGATAATTGCCTAAAATTGATGTCATTTTCGAGAAAACTAATCCTTACACTATACATATATATTTCCGCAACACTAGTGCCTATGTTTAACCATGATACTTTATATAGAATGCTACCTTCAATATAATCCTTCCTTTAGAAATGACAAATGCACTTATCTGCTCTTTTAGGATGAAAAGGAGAATCACTTGGTGAAACTTTCCATAACTTAACGTCGAAAGCTAAGGACAATATATTCCCACGTGAGAAACCGGACATAAAACTGCATAAAAGTTGCATATACGTAGGCAAAACTAGGCTTTTTTTAAAATTCAATTACCAAAATGCAAATACTTACGGTTGATCAGTATCGTTTCTTTTTACTAGTAAAGGAAACCAGAATCAGTTGGAACTAACTCCGATTGTCTCTTTCTATATAAATATAAAGTTTAATCGAAGAATATTAATGTTATTCCATGTTAGTTTGAAAATACACCTAAATATTGTTAAAATAATTGCAAACTAAATTATCTTTATTGTAAAATGACATAAACTCGGCGCAATTCCAATATTCTCACTATAGCAAATCAATCAACCAGTACAATCAGAGTCGGCGTATTTGTAGTGAAAGCATTTCTTTTCATTTCAAATGCGCTATGAATGTTATGTCATTTGTATAGTGAACTTCTAGTCTATTCAGCATTGTTTAAAGACTTAAGTAAATGATCCTTCTAAAATTTCATGCTAAAACAATGAACACTTAAATATTCATACCGCGTAACAAGTACAAGGTGCCGCGTATATCTTTATGAAATTGAACATTAACAAACGTCTCATGTTTCTTCTATCTCATTCGGAACATCTCGGCCATTTTCCATTGAAAATAACCTCGGATGTATGCCGGTACATAATAAGAAACATACAAATTTAAATAATAGTATTATTTTATTGTTGTGTTTAAATGAATATTTTGTATAATTAAGTCTAAATTAATTGACATAGAAGTGAATTATAGCATAAATAATTAAAATCCCATGATAACAATGATAAAGTATAACTGCTGAATTAAAATTACAACGCGATCTACATGCAGCTTAGTTTATTATAAAGATTTCTGACTTTTTAAACCGTCCATATACATCCGAGTTTGTATCGATGGAAAATGGCCGAGGTGGTCCGAATGCTTCTATTTATGTTAGTACTTTTTTAGTTTAAATATAGGTGCATACAACCTGCATGTAATTAGATTTTAATTCGCCCGAGGTCCTATCATCAACTATCGGCAGTGGATGATACACCAGGTCCGCCGGGGCAGGATAGAAGCACATAAAAAACAAACAACGTTTAAGTTTTCATCTTTGAAAGTATATATATATAGCCAGTAGTTCCAGGTGTGGAGGGAGCAATTAAGCCTTCTAAGTTGAATCTGCCTCGCACGCTCACATCAGTTATTTACATGCGCAAAGCAAACAGTGATGTCAATAAACCGGGTCCTTTGGCATCCGTCGTGCGCATCGTCGGAAACCCACCACTAAGGATTGCTATTGAGCCTTAAACCTTGAACGAAAAACATCTTTATTTATCGAAAAATAGGCAGAGCTCCATTTTTGTCCATATATTGATATCAATCATCTGCTTTAAACTGAAAATAACAAAGACGGATAAATTTATCTTTATCAATTTGCATACAACTCGATTTTAACTGATATACAAAACATCGCAACGGAAATAAAATGGGCAATTAAAGTATCAAATTGTTAGAATCTATGGGATTTGCTCAAGTGTGGCTTAACCAAGGGGTTGGAAATACAATTTATTTTACTCACCTTTAAGATGAGCGCTAGAGATTGTTTCATGCAGAAATGGAATGAAGAATTACGAGAATCATCAAGGGCATCAACATATATAATATTTGCAAATTTTGATTAACAGTCATATTTCGACACCATACAAAACAAAAAAATCAGAACAGCTTTATCACGACTAAGAGTAGCTTCACATAGATTAGAAATAGAAATGGGCAGATGGCATACGCCCAAAATAATAACAAGAAATGAACGAAAATGCCGACTTTGTAATACACTTGAAGATGAATTCAATTTTCTCTTAGAATGTCCATTATACCATGAATTAAAGACTCTTATACGTCCATTAAGCGATATTATTGGGGCAATCCATACATTCCAAAATTCATCGCACTATGAAGCTATTTATAGAATAGGAAATTATGTTGTTTTGACCAAAAGGGTTTTGAACTGCGTCAGTACACATAGTAGACACTTTTCTCTACTGACTCTATTTTTCAGTATTATAAGCAGATGAGTTTTAACTTTATTTAGGTAATACATAATGAAGGATTTTAAAACTTTTGAAAATGACATCCTTTGCGTCGTAACATTTATAGAACAAACCGCTGGTATAGTGCTTTTAAGAATACGGTGAATACTAAATATAAACACGTGTATTCGTGCATTTAAAACAGCGGCTACAAAATTTCAGAAGCGATGACAAATATATAAAGCAAATGAGTAATAGAAACAAAATCAGCAGTGAAGAAAATAAATGACAATGAACACCAAACAACGTCGACAACAACGTTGCAGTGACACTTGAATAAACCATAGAGATCTAACAAAACTGAACGAAATAACGATGCACTACCAGGAACAATTAAAGATCGAAAACGAAAAGGCAGGTCAATAGAGGCTGTGCGCATAACGTTGGTGAAACACAAATTTTGTTATACGACGACGCAGCTTGTAAATCATAACCAACAAAGAAAGTATATTTCGTCAATGAATAAAAGCACACGGTTGCATTATCAAATTGATTTCTTTGACAACCTCCGACAAAGGAAACAGTCTTAGCAAGGCTTTAATATATTGGCCAGTCGTTGCAATTTGTCGAGATCATCTGGCAAAGGTTTTTTAAGTACATTGGTAAATGCTACCTTTTGTTTTTATTTATTTACAAAATATGATCCTATTACTAGTCAACTGATCACAATGGATTGAAGATATGGCAGCGATTAGGGCCTTAATCTAACTCTTGGAAAACAAATTAAACTCACATTTTAAATCCCCTGACACATACTTAATACATGAAAAGGCATAAACATTGGCAAAACATGCAATTTGATGAGAGAGATGGCTGTCCGTGTATGAAAGAATCACACCTTTGATGCTCCGACCCGTGCTTTCATTTGAAGGTGATGTGGTAAAAGCATGGTCGTTGAGTACTTGAAGTATAACATAAGTTGATATGAAGTTTTGTTTTATGCTACATTTCCTTTAAGTTGCCTCGGCGTGGCTTAAATGTGTTAAATGTTGCACGTATTAGTAAAACTTGACGCAAGCTTGAGGTTGAGCGCCTGTGAACCGGTTTCACACCAGAGAGCTCCTAATCACTTTTGCTGACAATGCTCCTGAAAGCTATATTTTGCTATGTGTATTTGGTGTTGTTGTGTGGCGTTGTGTGTCCCTTGTTTACGTTCTAGTGTTTGCTACTAGTAGTTTTAAGCGTAACATTTGTTAAATTTTAGGTACCGAGTAACGGAATAGTCCGATGATGTGGCAGAAGTTAAGGAGATCATAATTGAGAAGCGTTGGTATCCGATGGTGTTCGAGGTCTGAACTGCATAGTGAACTAAGGTCTGACAAAGGCTGAACTACGTAGCCTACTAGGGTAAGATTCAAACTGTACTAAGTAGTGCACTAGTGTAAGACAAAATTGAACTTGAAATTGATACTAAGCTACATATTGCGACAGCGATTTCAACCAAGCCAAACTAAAAGACAATTTTACCAATTCGTTTAGTGTGACCTTAACATTTGACCTTGCACGCAACATGTACTCATGCAACTTTAATATTCTATACAGTATGGCCAAGCAAAAATTCAAGTAGACTTAAACAATGATTATTTTTTATTGTGATCTTGACCTTTGACGTACAGACATATGTCTTGCACTCGATAAGACTGCTTTTTAGGGCGAATATTTGTGCGTATTTATTTTGAAATAAGCATATGCGAAAGTAAAGTTACATACCAGCAACGTAGGACGGACAGACCGCCACCACTAATATAGACTCGACCGCTATGCACATAATCTGCTTCACCATTTTGCACGCACACACATTTATTTAATGCTAGGTCATTCTAAAGTAGCTTTTTCGCAAACATTGTAGACGTAATGCAACTACTAGAAACCAAAATAGCACAAACTAACATATGCACGGACGCACGTCTACATGCTGGCTTTGGTTCTTACGCTAGCTTTAAATGCAATTGTTGAATGTTGCTTTTGTGTATTCTTTCTCTAAAACGTAGAACATTTGGGTTTACTTCGTAACAAAAACGATGCAGAAATGCCAACTGATGGAGCCATGACTTTAGACACTGTGCCGGCGGTTGGTGAAACGAAGGTATCGACGATAGTGAAGTCTCTGGGGCTGAGGGTATAGCCGTCGCATCCTCACCACTCATATCTTGGTATTGCGGCATAACCCTCGCCAGAGAAAAGAATAACAAGATGAAAAGATAAAAAAGAAAGGGAATAGGCTTTATCATGTTTGGATTGCGTATCAACCCTTAAACAAGAAATAAAATGAATTGGAAGGTCTCTTTCGTTTCAAACATGCTATCCATTAAAAGAAATGCCAATTCAATTAATTTCATTGAAGCATAATCCATTTTACACACATACATTTATACATGAATATTTTAAGCATTATGAAAAAACATTACTTCTATAGTTAAAAACGTCAAACAAAAGAAGTCTACGTTACGTGTACCTCAAATATCATTTGCAATAACATCATAATGTTTATTTTGCGGATCCATTCCGTAAGCAGCATTTGGAATATATACACTTAACTATGCATATACTAATATTCCTTCAATACATATCCTTATTTAGTATAACAAGAGTAATTTCAATCTTCCATTTCATTTCCGAATTCCTCCGAGAAATGAAAGCACAGTATCATCACGAACAGATAAAACGCATGTCGCTTATTGCAGGCCGTTTACTCATGAAGAGTTTTTGTTTTTTATGCCGCAACATATGCGTATAAGATTCAAAGACGAGCAAAAAGCCGAAAGCTCCATAAGCGGTCTACAAACAAAAAGTTCATCTGGAACATACCCAGTAGATTGCAGCAGCGGTTGCCACTCTCAAAGAGCCACACAATTCATGGAGACAGGTGATTCTCAAGTTTATAATCGCAATTTCACCGTAATAATGGAAGTATAGCAATCACCTGAATATGTCGACCTTCGGTTAAGATCCCAACAACATCATTAAATTGCAATCTGTTGTCCAAGAAGCGTCTAAAACCACAAGGACCCTCGTTAAAAGACCCATGAAAACTACACATTTAGCGTCTTTAATCATTTGTCCGATTTCATGGTTACAGTGCTGTCGGACCAAATAGTCAAGTTGTAGTTGCATGGTACTTAATGTTGACGCTTTAAGACTGAATGTTTTATTACTTCATATAAATGCTTCATATATTAATCAACGATTAAAAATAGTCCGTTAAATAAGTCGATAAATGTTTTAATCCGATATCAACATTTCAATAAGTTTAGCAATTATTCTTGTATATGCTTTGTAACGATGCCATTCTGCAAGTTACGTTAAAACATGTACAGGACGGGTCGCATAAACCAGGCTACAGTGCATGAAGCCATCAAACTACCCCAACTTCGTAGACATAAAACGTGTCAATCAAATATTTATATATATATATATATATATATATATATATATATATATATATATATATATATATATATATATATATATATATATGTATATATATATATATCTTCATTCCCGTTCTCCGAATACCTAAAACGTCGATTCATGAATTGAATATTTATTTACAAATTCCCCATTCATAATAATGTTCTCCTTAAAGAAGTAGACGAGGAAGAATGTTTACTAAGATTGACAATACTTCGACATTTTACTTTGACAAACAGACATCTAACAAGATGCCAATAGTTACTTTTTCCTCTGGGATTCCTGAAGCGATATAGAAGAATCCCATTAGTGATAATCAGTGTATATGATGTTTAAATGTCCATCGCTTGGTAGAGGGACGACACATTGTAACCAATTAAATTGTTACATGTCCCAACGATTTCCTCACGTATCCATGAAATTCATAAGCGGCTGTCGAAGGAGTCGTTAACAGGTAAAAAGGAATAAATGGACAAACGGATAAACGGACGAATAATTTCATACCTTAATATACGTCTCGTCTAAACACGTCCATGAAGTGAACTATCTAGATACTGACACAAACACGATAGCTGGCTAGAATAAAATTAACGAGTCATTCTTATTCATCATTCACCATTCAAATTCAATATCAGCTTACTCAAAAGCATAATGAATAACATATTAATATTTTAGGAGGCTCATGTTCATCAGTCAGGTTCTCCTTACCTACTTCCCTCTTTAATGAAAGTGACTGATCGGTTTGCACACCAATTAGCAAAAGGGGTGGGCAGTTGGACAGAACATCGGACAACTGCAATTCTAATTTGTCTCTTCTCAAAGGCGTGGATATATAAATACAAAAAATCGAGGGTGGTATTCAATACCGGTTTTTATTGGATCTATCAATAATGTTGCTAATCGAACTGCTCGCTATAAACAACGGACCTATAGAGTGAATGGAGTCAATGATTTATGATCACAAGGTTGACCTAAGTTGCATATGGAATACCGCTCAAATTTCTGTTTTATATTTCACTTACACCGTTTGAAGCTATATTTATGTTCAAATACGTTTCCGTCGCTTTATGACATTGCCTTATACATTCTCTTCAACCTACGAAAATTGTATTTCATACAATGTCTATTTCGCACAATTTCTATCAAGAATTGTTCGCCAAGAAAATGCCATTTTTCTGTAAACGCCGCTTTGTTTCTTTTCTTTTCTCAGATAAAATTTGTACAGCACTGTACGTTTTTTAGATGTGCACCTTGTCTGTAGTAACGTTCTTGTCTTTTTTTGCACAAATTACAAGAGCGTGTTGTAACCGTAAACCTTCCTGGTCAATCGAATGTCATTTTCCCTCAGCATTTGGAGCTCCTCGGCCATTTTCCATCGAAAACAACCTCGGGTGTATGCCGGTACATTAGTAGAAGTAGGTCATTAAATTTTAAATAATAGTTTAAATTGATTGTCGGTGAAGTGTTTTATTGCATAAATAATTAATATCCCTAAAATAGTCATTAGGTTTAACTGCTAAATTGAAATAACCTCGCGATCAACTTGCATCGTAGTAAAATGTAAAGATTTCTGACATTGTAAACCGTTCATATACATCCGAGGTTGTTTTCGATAGAAAATGGCCTAGGTGTTCCAAATGTTTCTTGGAGACGATAACTGGTGATGTGTATGAAAAGTCCATAACGTCGCGTATTCGCTACACGGCTATAGGTGTCTTTTCAGAACAAGGGCAAAAACTATGCCGGATAATTCCCAGCATGAAATGCGGCCATTCCAGGGTAACTGCTGTGCAATGGTTTCCTGCACAGTTGAACAACCACCAACGGCAGCATGTCAATATCGTCACTTGTAACTCCTATCAAAGCATTATTAAACGTCGACTTTTCAGCATCCGATTCGCTAACTATAGCTATGTCTACTATGTTGTGTTTCAAATAGGAATGGACTTTGTCATCATATCCATGCAAGAGGTCTTGCTCAGACAACTGTTCGCTTCGTTTATCTAGATGACTTGATATCCAGATCGTTCTCAAGAAGAACTGAAATACAAAAACATGTACCATGTGTTACATAAATAAACAGTTGATAGTTTAAAATGTGGTCCAAATCAAGCCAACAGTGTGAACTAAAAGTAGCATAATTTGAGAAGTTATGACTATTTTATCATTGAAGAGATATATGCAAATGTAATAGTTATAGTAAGGATTATTAATTCAGAACAGGTATTTCTATTATAATATCTCCAAATCGTTATTGTACGGTCAAGATCTATAAAAAAAGGTTTTCAGGTTACATTGCTTGTGTTTGCAGTTATATAATCATTACAACTTAAGTGTACTCAGTGTAAAAATGTGAAGTCACACTGTTTTCATTTAAATAATAAAATAATAGTTTCTTAAAACTGGTATGACACTGTGAAATCCATGTACACTACACAGATATATAGATACTGATGCATATACGTAGCATGATACAAAAAAGCTTCAATTACCTTAAAATCCACATAACTTTTGAACGGCTGCTGATACAAAGCATGGTCATAGCATGGTAATAGCTAAACGGCACGAGTGTTAAGGTATACATTAGATTAAGTAGTGCATACAAAGCCTTTCATTTCTCTCCTCCTCGTTTGTCTTTTGCAAAAAAAATTAGGTTTTGGCATAACATTCGTAGTTGTCAAAGGAATCTTAATGGTGCACAAAAACATTAATGTTGAACAAGTATATTGAAGAGGATAAACATACATGTTGCAAGCCGAGTAATGCCGCCTTAAAAATAAGGAAAATGGACGAGGATAGGTATCCCCATTGTTCAAATGCAATATATTTGGTCACTAGTACTTAACAACCGTAACAAGCCCCTTTGATAATAGTGCCAAATAAAATCCACGCGTAACACTTAAACTATGAAATTCGCGACCAGCAAGAATCGAATACAAATGATGCACAACTGTCAACGCCCCTAGCACTGGCTTCATCGGTATTATTTTCATTTGAAGAATTAATTAAAATAGACAAGAAAATAAAAACAGCTACACTGTGGACGAACTCGCACATAACATAGCCGACTATTTTACCTATTCTGCGCACATTGCATTGTTTTACGTTATTCATCTTATTAAAAGGTTAATCACCAACAACACTATTTTGAAATTTATTAAACCTATTTCTCGCTGATAAACTGTTTTATATTTGAACAATATGTCATAACTAGAACTTATCTAGAACCTTATCCATATCAATCATATCAAATATGTTTTGAAGCATGGTGGACATTTTAATGGGCAAAGGAATACCATAATACGGTTAAAATGATGACCAAATGTTTCAAATATCAACTGGGGACACAAAATAGACGAACGTGCATTTTACAAATATTCAACACCACAAAAATAAAATATATTTAAAAACACAAGAGCATGTTTGGATCGAAGAGGAACAACATTAATGCAAACAAATTGCAAAATTAAAAAAATTGGTAAATAAAAGTTTTACAACCAACGTTTGCACAATTTCCTGAATATACATGTTGTCGGTTTAAATGTTTATTCTTCGTCAGTCTACCAAAGACGATATAAAACTCGCAGGACAAATCGAAGCCATAAATTCTGCAAAATGTTCAACACCGAATTGATCTCCTTCTGCAAAACGGAAAGTACCCTTTTGCCTAGCGTTTCTTCTGATTTGTATCGCTTGTCTTTTGTAATGGTTGGTTCCTCGAAGGATTTCTAAAAGATTAAGAAATATTCACAATAAAAACATGATACTAATTGTAGCAAATGACCTATTTGTGTAAGTTATTTACTTCATGCTAATTTTCCATTTCAGTCTTTGTCGGCTGGACGATTTTGCCAATTCAAACGGAAAAAAAAACAGTAAGGATTAACATATTTGAGAGATCTTAAATGATTAGAAGTCTATACGCATACTTAAAAAATAAGATAAAAGTCACGTGTTGAAACTTGACATCTTCCAACAAATAAGACGGATTCGCGTCAAATATAAGTTGCGCACCCTCAGACACCTCACTCTCTACCGCCAAATCAATTCGGAACACATCAGTCATTTTCCCACAGAAACAACCTCGGATGTATTCCGTCTACACCATATTTAGAGTGCCTAACAGGGGTATCTTACGATGGGTTATGGGCAGTTAATGAAATCGTAAAAACGTCACTTTAAACATGTGTTGGTGGTGGTCAGAACTATATTATAAACATTTATTAGGCAACAATATTAACATACCATTGAATCTTCATCAGAATCATCCACCACGGCATTTGTTAAAACAGTAAACATTCATATGCGAGGAAATACGATCACAGTATTATATATTAATATTGAGTGGTATGTTATATAAGGATATTTCATAACCCATCAATCCTCAGCAATTAGTAGCAGACTGAACATAGATATGCAACAAAACTACTCCGTAAGATACTTGCAACCGCTCGACAAACGTTGTTCGGCAAACATATTGAAGACCACATGACAGGTCAATATAAATGAAAATCATGACACTTATTGCATGAAAAAGGGATTTAGAGAAAAATAAAATATGAAAGATAACTTCATGCAGGAGATTTCTATAACTATCCAAACTTTATCGTTGAAGTTGTTAGCTTTGAATTGGGATAAACTTTATATAATAATATTGATAAACATAGACGATCGAAAAGCTGAATGACAAAACTAACAAAAAAAGCTAAGCTGAAAAACAATAAAGTATAATAAAAACTAAAATCCCGATCAGCGTTGATTAAGTTTACTGAATTATGTGTTACAAAATGGCCAATTTAAACTGTTTTTACGACATCTCAACGATATTTTGGATATATATACGATTACGTAACATCATCACAAAATTGTCATCTTAATTTTGGGCATAAGTGTTGTAATCTATAGCCGCACTTCAATTTATATACTATTGTATAAGATTGTATGCGACTAGGATTGATTTTGAATGACCCGCAACATAACAACTCAAAATGTGTATTCGAGGGATATAAGTCTCATGTAATTTCATACACTCGTAGGCATAGTATGGTTGTGTATCAAACTACCGAACTAAACCCGACTTAGGGCGTAATAGATCGTACCTGTCCTGTTTATTTCGTGATTTACTTTGTAGTCTTACCTATTTGTTTCAATTCTAACTCACGTCGAATAATTTATTTCATATGAAATGAAATCGCGGCCATGACCTTCTGTTTCAAAACGATTAAAACTCAATCAAAGTTATTGTGACGACATGATGCGATTTATAAAGTCGAACTTGTGTTGTTATATGTCGCATACGAATATAGTTGGAAGTGCTTGCAATCATTTAAAACCATTTAAATAAAACACAATGGACGTCCAACATACAATCGCACGAATGTGCAAGACGGATAAAAACGGCTCACTGGGGAGAAGTGATTCCAAGAATTTCGTATTTACTTCAGAGAAGCATTTACCGTTGACACGACATAAATTAATTCCATATACACTCGACATACGGCCAATTTCCAGCTAGCCGAATTTCCCGAAGCCAAGACAATGCGATAGGGTTATACAACGTTTTACCAAATTGTATGCTTAGTACGTATTTCAAGATGGAGAACCGCTTTGAAACGAAAAAATATTATACTTTATCAACATAGTCGTCTTTGATTAAAGTTTTCAAGCTAGCTTGTAATAATGGATGTGCAATGCATTTGTTCCTTGGGCGGAACACATAAAACACAAACAGCGATCTATGAAAGTACCTGTGTTGTCTGTCTGGACAATGATTTTTTACGAAACCACCACTCATTCATATTAGTGTTATAAGTGTTCATGTGTATTTTGAAGAAATTATAACAAATATATATATATATATGTGTGTGTGTGTGTGTGTGTGTGTGTGTGTGTGTGTGTGTGTGTGTTTGTGTGTATCGCATTAATACTAATTAACACTTATATCCTTGCATCTAGGAATTTACCAAAGTTGTTGCTGGTCAAGTTCAATGTAGAATTTTGGTGTTTCTTTTGAAACTAATAGTGCTGTTTTGAGTGTAATTTGTGATATAATTGATGAGTACTACCTAGCCTAGGTGCCTCTTTAACAGCTTTAACATCTTTCTTCTTCTGTAAGCTTTATCCACGCAAACATCTAAAATATAAATTGAGTGAAAACCATAACCTTGTTTATGGCCACTGGTGTATGTACGTTTGTGTAGTTTGTTTACAGTGTCTCTATCCAGCCGATGAAATCACTTGGTAATGCTACTAGAACCTGTGCATGGTTGTACTTGATCTGTGCTACTGCTAAAACTTTCCGACTCCTGGGGCCGATTTCTCGAAAAAGATTAATTAATCGGATTAAAAACGGGATTAAATTCGTTAAACGATTTAGCTGATCCACTTGTTTTAATCCGATTTCACGAAGCTGTGATTAGTTGATCGAGATTATCTTTCCGTTGATTCGCTTAAAAGGCATGAATACTCTTCAAAAGGAGAATGACCAGTAGTATATGTCATAACATTGGACCGTCTGCATAGACCGATTATGGCTGCCAAAAAACGCTCGACCAATTGGTCTGAGGAAGAAAAGAGCACAGCTCTTGAGCTGATTTCATCCAAAGGGCAGAAGCTATTTGGATCTTTTAATGGTGCTTCGCTGGGGGGGGGGGGGGAGAAGAAGGAGTTGTGGGAGTCCATCACACAACAATTGAATGCGTAAGTTTTCAACAGCGCATTTAATGCAGACACTTTTTTTTCCTTCGATTTTCTTCTTATGATCCAGTGTTGTTGTTTTTTGGAGAAATTTACTGCCTTCTAAGCATCCCTTTCGAAAAACAGTTCATTTCCCCAAAAATATTGTTGTAAATGTTTTTGGAATTTGAAAGTCGTTCTTTCTGGGTCACTTTCATCATACTAGATACTTAATTATCAAAGCTTGCGGAACTTGTTCATCTTATACCATATTTACATTGTACCTTATCAATGCTGAGCTCACCCATGGTTTTGGTAAAAACATAAATATTGATTGATTTGGGCTGATTTTGATGATTGGACATAAAATTATGTAACTGGGTTGAAGTAATCATGTTATAATATCCAGGCTTTTTCTCCTTGTGATTGAGTATGTACATTTGGCTCCAACCACAGGTGGTGCTCTTCTTTTTTTGTTTACATCCTAAAATCTATAAGTAAAGAAATTAAACATCTCTGTTATTTCAGATCGGGTGTCTGTTGTCCATCTAGGACATTGGAAGAGGTTAAGATAATGTACAAAAACTCGAAGGCAGCTGGTAAGCTTAATTATGTATTTTTTTAAAGTGAAATCTAGTACATGTATGTTAAATTTGATTTAAAACTTCACATTATGATTTCTTTACATTGTTCAGAAGATTTCAGTATGTTCAGAAGATTTCAGTAAACTGTTCAGCCATGCCAATGTTTTGTAGCTTAAATGTCTATATTTAAAAGAAAAATAGCAACTAATGACATATTGAGTTATAAACATCAGAATAGTTCAACTATTAAATAAGTACATAGAATTAATATTCAAATATTAATTATTGACAATTATTTCAGTGAAAGGGAAGATCGACTTAACTCGAAAGACTGGTGGTGGGGGAATGATTTGCCTATGCCAGTCAGAGGAAGTAATGGCCAACCATTTAGAAATATTCAATGCTCGGCAGCTAAATGGGGTCCCAGGATGGTTTGAATGTAAGCTTATTAGCCCAAGATGTTCAATGAATTAAATGTGTAAAAAATACATTTTTTGTCTTGCTTAACTGTTAGCACAAAGATAATGTGTTATATTTAAAAAAAACTCTAGCTACTTTAGGTACTATTCAATTTCCTGATATATATTTTTTTAATTTTATTTTGCCATGAGCAGGTGGAGCAGCTGCTAAAGATGAGCATGGAGTGGTTGAGGAAAGTGGATGGAGTTCGCTCCTCGAAAATATGGATACAGATATGTGAGTGATGAAAGCTTCATAGATGGATTAGTTGACATTTGTACAAACTACATCCAAATAGTGATTTTGAAATGTTGCTGTTGCAAATGCTTAAAGCCCTAGGTATCACGTATATATTTATATATAAACCATGTTACAATGTTTGAAATAAAGTTTGGAAATTAATATTTTTCAGCATTCGAAATGTCATTGACTATCATCCAAGTGAAACTGATATCTGCAAAGCAAATGCCCCATTAGAGGATGCAGTGGGTGATTGCGATGTGCCGAGCACATCTGGTTTCGTGCCCTCCAAAGGTATGGGTTTTTTTATATTGCAGTACAAAAATTTTAATAAGGAAAGTTGTGTTATCTACTTTTTCATACAAAGTAATTTGTGCGAGTACTTGTATAACTTAGAAACTAAACCCTTTATGCCTAATGAGTTATCAAGTGAGTACTGTAACTTAGTTGTAACTTTTATGTTTATGATCCTTTATAATTATGTTCTTTAAATATGCACTAACTACTACTTCCACTTCTACCTTCTATGCATCCATTTCTTCTTTCTGAGTGCAGATGTTGTTTCTTGTGAATCCTTGATGAAAAAATCTTTAGAACCGGTGTTAAATAGGACAAGTCTGCATTTTACATTAATCTTTAATGTTAAATAATGATAATTTGACATCTTCAATATTACAATCTTGTACAACATTTGTATAAACAAAAATAATTCTAATTTCCAAAAAACCCTGTTTATTAAACTCATGCTTTAGCAATGACTTCATTTAAATAATAGATATCCTCCAGTATACTTGTAAAATGTTTGTTGTTCGGGATCAGGTAAAATGTCGAGACGAAAGAGAAAAAGTGATGCTGGGGACTAGCTGTTTCAGCTTGAAGAAAAGAGGTTAACAGCAGAGACAGCAGCATTTTCTGCCCAAGAGCACTATTGGAGAGAGAAGAACAGAAGGGAGGAGGAGTTGCATCTTGTTACACTAAATTTTCGCAAACATCAACTTAAGGAATTTCAATAATTTAAAATCAATCAGATGTATAAATTCATCCAAATTCTAAAAATACTAAAGCACTCTTTCTCCAAAATATGATTTACCACATTTAATAATATTGTTTTAAAGATATACCACAGTTAATGATATTGTTTAGATATTACAAAAAGGATGAATAAATGTCAAACATTGGTTCTAAAGAAGGATACCAAGTTTAATTTGAAAGAAATGAGCATAAAACATACTATTTTTTACCTTATGAGACTATAGTAGATCACAATAAATCTTTAAGCATTCACTATTCATTTTTAAAAAATTGAGCTGCTATCAAATACATGGTTAAAATGTTGTAATCAGTATTTAATATTTTCCATAAATGCATGATTAAGTAAGTAGTTAATGGTTTCTCAGTCAAAGATTTTGTTTGTTAAATATAAGTACGTACTGATTTTGAATAAGAGTGTCACTTTAATATTACAAAAAGGATAATTAAATGTCAAAACCAATGGTTATTATGAAGGAAACAGAGTTGTATTTGAAAGAATGAGAATGAAAAAGTGGTATTTGTACCTTATGATACAATAGCAGTCCTAAGAAAATCTCTTAGCACTCACCAATCATTTAAAACAGTGCTTTCTTCTATTTGTAAGATACATGGTTACAATCTGTTATTTGGAAAGATATGTTAGTTTGTTGGTGCTGTTGTAATACTTTACCTCTACTTATAACATTCATTGAAGTTAGACCTACGGATGAACAAGCACGAATTCTTATACTTTTGTTTGGCATCAAATTTTTTAACAAGCCCTGCTATATAAATTTCTGAATTTGAGCAAGCCAAAAAAAACTATTTTACAACTGCAGGGCCTATGGGCTTGTGTTAATTTCGCCCACTATTATAACTGCAATGTATTTAAATAATTTACAAAATATGTAACTTGTTTTGAATACTATGCTTTCTTTTTAACAAATGGAAAGAAAATTTCATCCTCTAATTGCATCCTCTTTTTTCCTGAGCTCTGTTAAATTTGAATGTTAAATGGGATTTTATATTTAAGTTTCTTGCAGTGTCATACAATGATATTCCTAAAATCAACTACTTACGTTAATAATCTACTATAATCTAGTAATCTACTAAGTATAATTGTGTTTTACTTCTTGCTAGAAACAAGTCAGTCGTCCTAACATATATTTTGAAATAAAACTAGATAAGCACAAAGCATTTCAATTGCTACTCGATCTGAAGTATACCTTTCTTGAATTTCAAGTATGTGAGTCACTCCTATAATATAATTGGATCAAAATTTCACAGAGAATATTTATGGGTTTGTAATACATCATGAAGCCTACTCATTTTGATGTAAATTTGATGAAGTATATACATTTTGCCTATGATATTGTTTTATTGTTGTTACTAGTTTTACATGTACATTTGCACACTTCATAATAGTTGTTGAGTTTGTGCAATTATTTGCTGCAATAGACCATACCAAGTTGTTACACTTGTTCTTACTTAACATTTAATTCAAAAAATACCTGACTTCATTTACCAAAGTCTGACAGATGACAGTTCTTTAAAATAACACATTTAGAAATTCATGCTGTGTTCAAATCGCTTTTGTGAAGTTGTTTATTGTTTATAACAGTTTAAAAGATTATATCAATTGTTAGCCATGATAAACGGATCTATGTACCGTATATGTTTCTACAGTTTGTTGATATTACTTCAAAGCTTTCTTTACAATTTCGTTCATATCAGAGGGAGGAATTGCATATATAACAACTTTCATGCAAATTTGTGATATCTTATTCTGTGATACTAAATACTGTCATATATGATATGTATATAAATAAGTCTTTTTTAAGATGTTGTTTTGTTTTTATTTTATATACCATTAAGCAATGCATTCTGTTTTCCTTGAATAAGTAATAACTAAAAATCCATCTCAAATAGAAGTTAAAAATGTATGAGAGAAGTACCATGTTTTTTTTAGGCCCATTTCATTTCAGAATGGCTATTTAAAATTTTCTTAAACTATAAAAGAATTAACATATTAAAACTTATTGAAAGACTACAGAATGTGTCATCCATCCACCTGTACCTTCTGTTCATAGGTCAAATTTTACACAGACTAAAATAGTTTTTTTAAGGCTATTACAACTACATTCATGACTTGCACCATGTTACATGAGTTCAATAATCAGGAGGTAAAATATTCATGACATCATTTTATTTTTACACATGTTTAATAATGAATACAGTTTTCACTCCATATGTGGCAGAGACAAGAATTAAGTAATGGTTCAAGACAAATGCATAAAACATTTATTTTTTAACTTAAATATAAAAATCTTCAATCAAACTCTTTGTCAGCAGTGTTATATAACTGTTTTCCCCAAAATTGGCTTATTCATTCTGTGGGAGTGCAGCTTTAAAGTTTCAATGTAATACATCAAGAATTAGATGAGAAAATAGTGCTATTGGCACCAGCGTGAGAATGATAACATCTCCATATGTACAGAGACGAGCTTTAACTTAACAAGAGATGTTTGTCAAACATTATGACCTTTGTCATGATGACCCCTCAAATCAATATAAATCTTGTACTGGTCAGGCCCAGCCTCCATGTCAAGTGTGATGGCCATAGGTCTAGGCATTGTTGATTAATTACTCGGACAAGCTTTAAAATTTATTGCCACTGTTACCTTGACCTTTGACCGAATGGCACCCTAAATCAATAGGGGTCATCTACTGGTCAGGCCATATCTTTATGTCAAGTTCGATGACCATACTTCAAGTAATTGACAGACTGACCGACATGTGCAAAGCAATATACTCCTCTTCTTCTAAGTGGGGCATAACATATATAAAATTCGACTAATGATATAAAATCACTAGTAAGAATAATTTTGAAGGTGCTTGCTGTTTACCAGTTTGCATTATTGCAAACAATATAAAACCATACAGGTTTTTAAAAATAACGTTGGGCCACAATGTCTCTATATCGAAGTCCATTTTCGTTTGCTGGGATAACATCTGCCTGAGGCTGGTCAATGTCTGTAGCATCGTGCATGTTTGCCATGATGTCTCTACGTTCAATACCATAGTTATGAAGAAAAACACAGGCTATGATCACTTGGCATGCCATCTCTGGTTCCAAATGAAGACCATACGACAAGCATGGGAATCGTCTTTTCAGCACTCCAAAAGACCTCTCCACTGTTACCCGTGTTCTAAACAGTGCTTCGTTATACCTGAAAACATAGTCTGCCTTAAACTGGAAGTTTGACCGCTATAAATAACACACTTATTTATTTTTTTCATATACTTCTATGTCTTTTCATAATAAAGATATTAATCTCAAGTAATGCTGCTGCAGATTAAATGGTACATATTTGATTTTTTGAGAATAACAGAAAAAACTTTTGTTATTGTAGATACCTTTTTCAGAAAATATGATTAGTTTTATATTTCATAACCGATTGCATAAAAATACAGGTATTGACACAAATAAATAAACAATAGCTCTCAACTATTCCGCCGCTTTTCAGATTAAGGATTGATAAGTTTTGGCCAAACATGCATGGATCACTGTTAGATTAGATTTCAATGCAATACATGATGTGCTGAGATATTAACATGAATGTGATTACATGCAAAATTTTAACCAGATTTTTTAAGTGTAATAATAAAGGGCCATTATTTGCAAAATACAGTTATCTAACTTGGTTATTCAATTAGGTTGGGTGGTTGAATACTATTGTATAAAGTCTCAATGCAATAAATCAAGTAGTTGCTGAGATATTATCCTATGTGTGCTAACATGCAAGACCTTAACCAGAATTTCTAAGTCGCATAATAAAGGGGTAAAAATTATATAATATGAAAGATAGAGTTATCTTACTTGATTAAATAAGAAGGTTAAATGGTTGGGAGCCTGTGTGTAAAGTTTCAATGCAATACATGATGTATTCGCTGAGGTATTGACTTAAATGTGGTAACAAGCAAAACCATAACCAGAATTTCTAATTCTAACAATAAAGGGCAATTATTTTGCATTAAATGCAACTAGAGTTATCTAAGTTGATTAATTTAGTAGGTTGGATGGTTGAGTACCATTGTATAAAGTCTCAATGCAATACCTCAAGTAGTTGCTGAGATATTAACCTATGTGTGCTTGCAAGCAAAACCTTAACCAGAATTTCTAAGTCAAATAATAAAGGCCGATTATTTGCATTAAATGCAAACTAGAGTTATCTAACTTGGTTAATTAAGTAGGTTGGATGGTTGAGTACCATTGTATAAAGTCCCAATGCAATACCTCAAGTAGTTGCTGAGATATTTACCTATGTGTGCTTGCAAGCAAAACCTTAACCAAGGGGTGACGCCAACGCAGACAATTGGGTGAGTAGTATAGCTCTCCTTATTCTTCGAATAGTCGAGCTAAAAATAAGCATCTATAATCTACATAAAAGTAGTGTATGTGAAGTACCTTTCTTGAGGTCCTGTTCTTGGATTCAGGTATTGTGTGAGAAGGTATGGCTTACAGCCATACCCACTGTCTCCCAGTATGTACCCATTATGTTGGCCTACAATACAACATCAAGCAAATTATAACAAATGGTCAGTGTTCTGTTTCCGAGATTGATTTTAAAATATTGCAAATTAATACTTTTATTTCATAATCTATAAATCCACCTTTCGTATGTGTGTGTGTATATATGTGTGTGTGTGTGTGTGTCTTTAGACCTTGCACTATGAGGCAGCCAGGGATTGAACCAATGACCTCCCGCTCCATAGGCGGATGCATAACCACTAGGCCACGGAGACAGTTAATCAAGATTGGATAAAAGAAAATTTTCTTAGACAAAATAAAAAAATATTGACCTGACATTTTAAAGAACATCCTAAGTTCATCATATAACATCATAATACCTCTTGAAAAAAATCACATAAAAGCCAAAGTGACCAGTTTGTGTAAAGACCAGGAACCGTTTAGCATAAGACTTCAAAGTCTTCATAATATATCCCTAATAGGAGACTAGTACTTTTATTATCCACCATGCACTGTTGTTTCGATTATGTAGCACTAGTAAATTGTAACCACATCTCTTTTCCCTGATTCCGAAAGGCTGTGGTTACAATTGACTGGTGCATTACTACCAACCTAAAGCAAAATAATTCAAAAGGTTAGAAAGTTAAACAAAACAAAAATCACTCCAGGTACCTTGCTCTATTCTGATGCAAGGCGTGACTCTCTGAATATTCTCGAGTCGTGGACACTTCCTGGCCACTTGGCAACAACATTCATAAAACGAAGCTTTTTATCACAAACCATCTGAAATAGTACACATACAACAGTAGTAAAACTTGTCTTCAAAGCTGCACCCTCATAAATTGATCTTTTGGTAAACCGTCTTCAAATCTTATAGAGAAAAAAAACACAATTTGTGGTCATATGTAATGCTATGGACAAATGCCTTACCCTTATGGAAAAAATTATAAATAATACATGAAAGACCTTAGTACAATAAAACACACTGACTTTGGTTGTCCGGTATGTGAGTTGCTTTTCATCTGGTCGACCCTGGTTCGATTTCCCAGCTTGGGTGCATGACTGCGTCATGCCAGTGCATCAGTGTGAGATTGATTAGTAGATACCAAGTTAGACAATTGTATTATCCAGGTACTCCTGACTCCCAAACAACATAAGACCACACTCTCTCATAAAATCCTGCCAGCGGGAATTAATAATATAATGCTTATTAATTAGTTTTACAATCATAAAAAAGAGATTGTAAAATGAATAAGTTTAAACTATAACAAACTCATCACAACTTCCTTCCATGTACCTGTACATTGATCGAATGATACCCTTTCCTGTTTACATAATCGGCTTCAAACTCATGAGGGGCTCGTACACATACTTGAGTGCCGTCTATCAAACCAATGACATTTGGAAATCCTGAAATTTTAGTAGGTTATTTAGAATAAGATTATATTTACATCATTTTTATTAATACTTAATAAGTACTGTACATGGTGTGTTTGCGGGATAAGAACCAGCTACCTGTTACACTCTGCTGTCATGCTAATGTTTATTCAGTTGTGGATTTGAGCCCCACATTGAGTGCATTTTTCCTCCCATGTTTCTTTATACTAGAAATAACCAGGGAGTGAGAAGTCTGCTTGGTGTGGAGCTCTAATCACAGCAATAATATCAGCTAACCCGTCAGTTGGTTCTTACCCACATACATGCATCACTTTGATAAATACTAATGTACACATCCTTTAGAATTTTTCAGAGTGCTGTCAAGAAATGTGGATGTAATAGTTAACAAATTATTTACTTACACCAATTCCGGGGATAGAACATTTACAATAGCATATAAATCTCATTTACTTTCATCTTGAACAGGTGTTCAAATACAATTAGAAAAGGATAGCATCTAAATGCTAGAAACACGATTGGTTTTTCAGAATAAAGTATTCCCTATTATTACTTAGACCAAACCTAGCTTACCATTAACTTTACGGAAAGAACACGTGAGGTCTTTTATTAAGCAGTATATCAAAGTACGTCTTGCTTCTTCTACAGCTGATCTCGAACTCCCCGAGATGTGCTCACAGACCAGTGACGTCAGCACTTCATGTGTCAACAGGTCAAAGAGTGCACTCGCACTACACTCTCCCCCTGTTTCTTTTGTTGGGACGGCACCGGGGTCTGTAGAAGGCTGATCAAGTCAAAAGTATCTGACAAGATCACTGCTAGGGCTGGTCCAACCAGTAAGTTGAACGAGCCACTGACGACTACCAAAATATCTACATCAGTAAATATTTACTTCCAGCACTTCTGGTTGAGGATACTTGAAGTAACCAACTGCAACTAGGTGTTATGGGCTTAACTTTTGTAAACCCATCTACTTCACCTTCCCCCTCCCACCTAGAAGAAAAGGAAGGCAGCTAATCCTGTATTTCAGGATACTGCTTACAGCCGCTGACTATAAGCGTTGGCTGTCATTGATACTTCATTCTCCCCTGGGTCCCATGTCCTGCTTTCTGCTGTTGTCGGAGAAGCCTGAGTATCAGGCTCAGATGAAACGGCTAATTCAGAGACAGCTATTTGCGGAGAGTCCACTCTGTCCACCGGCTTGCCACTGTCGTCACAGACATGGTGTTGTTGCTCTGTAATGTATTGAGCACTCGCTGATCCCCTGTGCACAATCTCACTCTGTATCGTTGAGCCCTCCGGCCACGAGATACTATGTGCCCGTTGTGTACTACCCAATGTGGCTGTAGCCCCCACTCCCTGACAGGCGCTCCCGGATGCTGGGTTCTCGAAGGCGCGACCTTCCCCAACCTCAGCCTTCTGCGCTGCCACCGGAACTACATCTACCTTCCGGGAAAATGAACCACATTGGTTGTCAGCCCTCACACAATAATTACAACCACCGCAAGGAAGATCTTCAACTGCAACTCCAGCTACATATGAATTGCAGTGACCAGGATTATGCAGATATGGACTTCAACAAACAAACCTTGACAGGAGGTGCAAGTACTGTACCATCAGCTGGCAGAGAACCTGGTGTCAAACAAGGAGAAGGTGTTTTGCCTTGTTCTGACTGTATGTCATTTGTGGTCTCATTTAATGAAACAATGACTGCAGATGGGGCGTCTGGTAGTGAATTGGATGGTACGGTCTCATTAGAAACAAGTTTGCTACATACCTCGTTTCGCTGTTCTGGGTTTGAGCCGGAGTATTCTTGGGTCAAGGATTGGCTCGCTATCCTGACCCTTTTGCGTTTAAAACAAACGCCTTAAAGTCCTTCTTGTGGGGACATTCAGCAATCAAGTGCGACTTACTATCACAAATGTAACAGCCATACGTACCTCGCGGACGGTTGAAACGCTGCTGTCTGCTACGCGGTTGAGTGGGCCTAGCTTCTCCAAGCCGCTTCACCTCTTCTCGCAGACTCTGTAGTTCTCTCTTGAGAACGCTCATGTCTAACGCAGTTCTAGAAGGATTCTGAACGGCGTAGACATTTGCTACATCTTCGTCATAATCTACTGCTTTATTAATAGATTTTTTCTTGCCCATAGCACTCTTGGAATGCTGAAACAACCTGATGTTATTCATGGCCTCTTCAATGGTTGTATACTTACGCATGAAGGTGCTATGACCAGCTTCTCGATCTTGCAGGCCTTGACAGAAGCGGTCTATCGCCTGCTGGTTTGTGAAGGTCTCCGGCAGTGACCGGAAAGCTTCAGCCGCTAACTCTTGTACCCTATCTGCCCAGTCTTCCATACACTCACCTTTTTCCTGTCATTCAACTGCTTTTGTGCAGAGGCAACCAAGGTCTCAAACCCGTCAACCTCTGTCTCAATCTTTGAAACAAGAGGGGTGGTATGGGATGTTTGTACACCTAGAGGAGGTGGGCAGGTGTTGCCGACCAAGTCTCTGTTTGGGGTGAAATCCAACTCTTGCATGACAGTGTCCGGCAGTTTATGCCGAAGCATTGTCTGCAAACTTTCTGGTGTGAGATTGCCATAATGCTCACGCAAATCCACAATAGTAGATGCTAACCTTGGGCCAATATTTGGAATTGTCTGCAAGTCTTCAACAGACAAGAAGTTTACAAGCACTTTACTACTGGCCATGCTTACAAATCAAATGCTCCTGAGTAGAAGATTAACTTGATTGTACAACCACCGACCTTGTTTGTCTTCTGTCCGGCTACTCTTCCCGTCCGAAAAGTTGCTAAGGACGCTGAAAAGGCCTCAAAAAACAAACAAAAGCAAACGAAGGGGCCGGGTTCGTGGCAGTCCATGAAGACTACGACGTAGAATCAAATAATCAACTGGTAAGACCAGAAGAAAATTAACAACGGCCAAAAATTGACGAAAAAATGTGACTTCAAACGCGGGAAAATTCTCGAGGAAAATTTGCCAACAAAAGTTGCAGAATTTCAAAACACCGCTGCCACCATAAAAGTATTCCCTATTATTACTTAGACCAAACCTAGCTTACCATTAACTTTAGGGAAAGAACACGTGAGGTCTTTTATTAAGCAGTATATCAAAGTACGTCTTGCTTCTTCTACATCTGATCTCGAACTCCCCGAGATGTGCTCACAGACCAGTGACGTCAGCACTTCATGTGTCAACAGGTCAAAGAGTGCACTCGCACTACAAGAATAATTAATTGAAATCACGATATTTTTGTGTTTTACAGCTAAATCGATTAATAAATGATGGAAAAATACTTCCTTAGGTATAAAATGTTAAAAATCGTTCGACAATGTTTGACAGCTGCTTCACTTCCGCCACTTCCGGTCCGGTGGTTTTAGGAACTACCGAATTTTATATTCACAGGAAGGAAATACATCGATAATGTTATTATATATAAATGCGTGTATGTTCTTACCCGCAAGTGCATAAAATTCCGCCCTCTTGGCAAGCCTAGCCATAATTATAATAACCCTACGCATTGCGCGACACACAGATGAAGTCGAAAGGCCATGAACATCGCCGATTACGGTGTAATGGGAACTACTTGCCACAAAGTGGAGTGTTACAAATACACTCAGAAGAGGGGGTAGGGGACAAGAACGCTGAGTTGCCCTCTCCAACAAAGGAAACATCAGTGTCACCAGCGTAATAATACTCTCCGGCCTATATCGGTAGCGCCGAAACACCTCCTCTGGCGATAGCACCTCCAACGGGTTTAATCTGTCCCTAAACAGGCGCGGAATAGTAATTCCGGCCGCTCTCTCACGCAGACGCTGCAATCTTCTGTGAAAGTCGGCCATTTTTAAATCGCTTATCCGAGATTTAATCCTATTAATTATAAGAATTAAAATAACGGGATTAAGCTCATTAGATGATCCAGATAATGTTTCGTGAAACCCAAAAATTAACAAGATCATCTTGAAGATCAAGTTCAAAAATTGATGTTTTATGCATTTCCTTTAACCGTTCGTAACGGTTTAAACCATATTTTTTTTAAATTTTTTTCGAACGAAAATATGAAGATGTGCGATCCAGCAATCTTTTATCATTGGTTTACAGATATTTACGCAAACATTTGCTCTTTCCAAGACATAAAAATAAAAATAAAAATGTAAAAAACGGTATATCTGTGAGAGTGCAGCTTTAATAACACTCCATATAAGTTTGACAATTCACCATTGCTATCGTGTAGATATTTGAAATCTAAATTATCTTTATTGTTAAATGATATAAACTCGGCGGCATTCCAATATCCCATTTAAGTAGACCAAATAACCAATACATAGTCGGAGTCATTCTATACATTGTTTTTGCATTCAGAATTAAAGTGAAATTGGTATAATCCATGCAAAACGGCCCGTACCTTGTAGACTTGGCCTTGGATTCGTAAACGTATTCCCTGCTAAAAGTTTAAAGTTATTTTGGAAAAAAATCAAATGTTTTCGCTGTATTTTTTTTTATTATTTGCATGGTCTACTTGTAGTCAATTCACCATTTTGACTTCGAAATACATATGTAAATATTCTTCTTAAGGTCTGATGTTAGAATGAATGATTAATACTTTAAACATTATACCACGTAATAAGTACAATGGTGATAGGTGTACGCATTTAAAAAAAAAGTATTATGTTTCTTCCATCTATGTCTTCTTTTTCAGTATCAATATAGTTTTTGCATTCAACCTGCATGTATTTGGATTATAATCCGCTTTAAACTGGCGAGCGCCGCTGTAGCGAATGAGGTCCTATCATCAATTATAGATAACGGATGATACACAAAGTCTGCCGAGGCAGGATTGGAGCACAACAAAATGAACACCATTTCATCAGACAAAGATTTTCATCTTAACACATATACCTATTCTGTAGTTCCTATAGTGCGGCAAAGTCCTGTTTGATTATCATACACCGGGCCCTTTGACATCTGTAGTGTGCATCGTCGGGCATCCATCTCCGGTATTTGCAGGAATTACAAATAGTTTTATGACCAAGTACAGCATCAAAAACGGAAAATAAATATCACAACACACCAAGAGACCGAACATGAGAATCAAATTTATAGGCAATGTCGCGAAAACAGTAATCCTTTGTGTCGTCAAATTAGGAGCCCCAACCGCTGAAGTTGTGCTATAAGGGGTCGCAAAATGTGTGTACATGAAGCGAAAAACAATTATAACACAGCATAGGATCGAACAGGAGAATTAAAGCCATAGACAATGCCAAAAACAATTTCATCCTTTGCTTCGTTATATTTGGAGAACCAATCGCTTGAATTAGTTTGTTATGTGCCGCAGAATACATGCATATCAAAGGCGGTAGGCACCAAAAGGAGCAACTTCTTAAAAATTGAGAAAGACCAAAACCATGTTGGCTGCTTTTTGAATCACGCCGACGAAACATTAGAAGCAATAATTTATATATAAAAGCGTAGGAAGAATCCATAAGAAATCAGCATTGAAGCAAACAAAGGTGCCTACAATGAACACCAAACAACGATGAAAACTACGTTGCCAGGACACTTAAATCGACAAAAAGAGATTTGACAAAAATAAACGAAAAACAAAACACAATCGGTTCGAGTATATAAGACCAAGATGGGAATGAAAAGTTTCAAAGTATCGATCCTTTACAAGAAACCGTGAGAGAGCTGCACGGAAATAAATTTGCGAACCAAAAATATGCGCTGCACACTGTATTAGAAACACAATTTTGGAATAAAAACACATCCCTGTATTTCAATATTGACCAAAAAAGGGATTGTATTAGAACAAATGAAAACACATTGTTGTATAATCCATATTATTTCTTTAATGACAAAGCTCAAGTGAGTTGACGAGCTAATGATAGTATTGCTTTTTGCAAGGCGCTTCTAGTAAATACATTGGATAATGCAACCATGTGCTTTAAATTATTAACAAAACAGAACCATATTATTGTTCAACTGATTATAGTGGTTTGATATTAGTTTAATGAGTAACGGCCTCATGGAAAACAACTTAAATCATATTATACCTTATTATACCTTAATACAATAATCGGAACAAGAACAACATGAACCATTCTTAGTTTAAGGCCATAAATTGCTGACCTATCCTCAAACCGATGTGCTAAATATTGAAATGTACATACATGTACTTATATCCAGCTTAATACACAAGTCAATCACGACATTTGATACAATCATAGCGTACATACAAACGAACTTACGTTTTTTTCGTTTTTCTTTCACACAGTTTTGAATAGAGCTAAAATCCCTCATATGCCTGCTTACAAATATAGATTTGTTAATGTAAATTTTGAATAATTATTGATGTTTAACAAGTATAATTTATGTCCATGCTCACTATGTAAAATACCTGACCATATGTGTAACCCGTTTTCGAAAAATCAACTTTCGATTTAAATGTATACTATATTAAGAAAACACTCAAAGGGAGGCTACTCAGATATTGTGTAGAAGAAATTGCTTTTTCTTCACATCATTATTAGAATGACGTATATAGCTAAATGAAAAAGATGCCTAGTGGGAATCTCAAATTTGAATGCATGCAACAACCATGCCAAATTTTAATCTTATTTGAATGCGTCTATATACTCTTATTAAGGGTTGTGTGTGTGTGTGGGGGGGGGGGGGACGGGTAAATGAGATTTCATGGCTTTCTATGCTACATTAAAGGATCATTTAAATTTTTTCAATGTTTATATAAAGAAAAAAAACACACTAGTATTTGTCCATTGGATACAGCCATGTATTATCAGTTGCACTGTAAGTAGCTGGGGATGTATTGGATATACACTTCAGTATTTTTATACCATGTACGAGCGAATCTCCCATGTTGTATGACAGCACTAAGGTTGTATATTCAATACACCCCCAGCTTCTATCTGCGAGACGATTAAATCTCATCGAGTGTTTTTTAGTTATACAAATTTTATAATTACATAAATAATTACATAAAACAAAATATTAGGGGTGTATGTATTATACACTCCCTCCACATGATGAATGTATACCAATCGGATTGTGTCATTTATATAGGAGTTAAAAATATTAAACTTTAAGACGGCTTTGTTTTAAATATGTTTAGGCGACAGATGGCTTCCACTGTATGGATGATCATACCTTGAAGGAGATAGCACATTCACGAGTAAAAACTATATAGTAGTTTGTGTTAAATGTTTGTTATTTGTCGGAGTGTGTCTAGTGTTCGCTTGCTCCGAGTACTTTTATGCACGACATTGGTTAAATGATATTGTGGAGGAAACCAATTATGAAGCAGAGTATATCATGTAATAGAATAGCTGAGGTATCGGATGGTGGAGGAGACTGTAATCGAAAATCTGCGATGGCTTATGGTGGAGTTGACTGTAATCAAATAGCTAAGGTACCTGATGGTGAAGCAGACTATACTATAATAGCTGTGGTATCTGATGGTAGAGCAGGATGTAATCAAATAGCTGAGGTTCCTAATGGTAAAGAATACTGTTATTGAATAGCTGAGGTACCGGATTCTGGAGTAGACTGTGGAATAATAGCTAAGGTACCTGGTGGTGGATCAGACTGCTATAGAATAGCTCAGGTACTTGATGGTGGTGCTGATTAATAGAATACCTGAGGAACCTGATGGTGGAGCAGACTGAAAAAAATAGCTGAAAAACCTGGTGATGGAGCAGACTGTAATGGAAAAACTGAGGTATATGATGGTGGAACAAACTGTAATAGAAAAGCTGAGGTATCCGATGGTGAGGCAGACTGTAATAAAATGGCTGAGGTATCTGATGGTGAAGCAGACTGTAATGGAATAGTTGAGGTATCTGATGGTGAAGCACACTGTAATGGAATAGCTAAGGTACCTGATGGTGGAGCACACTGTAATAAAATAGCTGAGGTACCTTATGGTGGAGTAGACTGTAATTGAATAGCTGAGGTATCTGATGGTGAGGCAGACTGTAATAAAATAGCTGAGGTATCTGATGGTGAAGCAGACTGTAATGGAATAGCTGAGGTATCTGATAGTGAAGCACACTGTAATGGAATAGCTAAGGTACCTGATGGTGGAGCACACTGTAATAAAACAGCTGAGGTACCTTATGGTTGAGCAGACTGTAATTGAATAGCTGAGGTACCTGATGGTGGAGCAGACTGTTATAGAATAACTGGGGTACCTGATGGTGATACAGACTGTAATAGAATAGCTAAGGTACCTGATGGTTGAGCAGACTGTAATAAAATAGCTGAGGCACCTGATGGTGAAGCAGACTGTTATAGAATAGCTGAGGTACCTGATGATGGTGTTGACTGTAATGTAATAGCTTAAGTACCTAATGTTGGAGCAGCCTGTAAAAAGACTGTCTGTTATAGAATAGCTGAGGTACCTGATGGTTAAACAGACAGCAAAAGAATAGCTGAGGTACCTGATGGTGGAGCATACAGCTAAAAAATAGATGAGGTACCTGATGGTGGAGCAGACAACACAAGAACAGCTGAGGTATCTGATGGTGGAGCAAACTGTTATCGAATAGCTGATGTACCTGATGGTGGAGCAGACTTTAAAGGAATAGCTGAGATACCTGATGGTGGTGCAGACTGTTTTAGAATAGCCGAGGAACCCGATGGTAGAGCAGACTGTTAAATACAAGCTAAGATACCTGATGGTGGATCAGACTGTTATAGAATAGCTGAGGTATCTGGTGGTGGAGCAGACTGTTATCGTAAAGCTGAGGTACCTGATGGTGGAATTGACTGTAATCGAATAGATGAGTTACCTGATGGTGGAGCAGACTGTTATAGAAAAGCTGCGGTATCTGATGGTGGAATTGACTGTAAAATAATAGCCAAGGTATCTGATCATGGATCAGACGGCTAAAGAAAAGCTGAGGTACCTTATGGTTGAGCAGACAGCAAAAGAAAAGCTGAGGTACCCTATGGAGAAATTGACTGTAATCAAGTAGCTGAGGTATCGGATGGTGAAGCAGACTGTAATCGAATAGCTGAGGTACCTGATTGTGGAGCAAACTGTAAAATAATAGCTTAGGTACCTCATGGTGGATCAAACTGCTTTCGAATAGTGATGTCCCTTATGTTATATCAGACTGTAATAGAATAGCTGGGGTACCTGACATAGAGCAGACAGTTAAAGAATAGATGAAGTATCTGCTGGTGGAGCAGACTGTTATCGCAAAACTGAGGTATCTGATGTTGGAATTGACTGTTATCGAATAGCTGAGGTATCTGATGGTGGAATTGACTGTAATCGAATACCTGAGGTACCTGATGGTGGAGTAGACTGAAATGGAATTCCTAATGTACCTGAAGGTGAAGTAGAGTGTAATAGAATAGCTGAGGTACCTGATTGTAGTGCAGTCTGTTAATGAATAGCTAAGGTATCTAATGGTGGAGACTGTTAATGAATAGCTGAGGTACCTGATGGTGGAGCAGACTGTAAATGAATAGTTAAGGTATCTGATGGTGGAGCAGATTGTAATAGAATAGCGGAGGTACCTGATGGTATAGCAGAATGTACTCAATTAGCTGAGGTACCTGATGATGGAGCAGACAGCTTAATAATAGCTGAGGTACCTTATGGTGGAGTAGACTGTCAAAAAATGGCTAAGGTACCCGATGGTGGAGCAAACTGTTATCGAATTGCTGAGGTACTTGATGATGGTGCAGACTGTAATTGAACTGCTGAGGTACCTGGTGGTGGTGCAGACTTTAATTGAATAACTGAGGTATCTGATGCAGGAGCAGACTGTAATAGAATAGCTAATGTACATGATGGTGGAGCAGAATGTATCAGAATGGATCAGACTTCGATAAAATAGCAGGTACCTTATGGTAGAGCAGATTGTAATAGAATAGCTAAGGTACCTGACATGGAGTAGACTGTTATAGAATAGCTGAGGAACCTGACATTGAGTAGACTGTTATAGAATAGCTGAGATATCTCACATGGAGTAAACTGTAATAGAATAGCTAAGGTACATGATGGAAGAGTAGACTGTTACTGAATAGCTGAGGTACCTGAATTTCGACCTACGATTCTTTAGGAGAGATGCTGACCTCTGGCATACAAACATGCGTCTTACAATCGACAAGCCTGGTACTTATATTGAAAATATGTTATTTCTTATTTTAGAACCAGCATATGCTTAAGCAAATTTACGTACCGGCAACATCGGACGGACAGACCGCCACCTTTAAACTACACTCAACCGCAATTGTAGCAACTGTGTTAAGTGATCCGCACGCTCTGCTCCAACATCTTTCACGCATTGATTTGTTAGTTATTTTTCGCTGGATCTAGAATGTTTAGCCTTATATTACATGTGTGCAATTCATACCTAATCATTTCGATGAGTCAGCCTTCTTAGAGACAAGTTACTCAGCAATAGCACTTGACAATACGGTATAAACGATGAACGCTGCATGGTTTTGATTTTAAATACCAATTTCATTTGGCATCTTACCGTATCAATGTGATCCCAATAACAAACATCTGAACATCAAATCATAAGTTTCTAGTTCAAGGAGGAACAACCTACAATCAAATGTGACTTCATAAAATGTGTTGTATGTCCACACTGGATTATGAACTTCTGCGAACACTATTTTCGAATGATTACTATTTTCGTATTTTCGAGCTTCGTAAATACAATGAAATCTTAAGTAATATTACCAACACTTAACAGTTTAACATTTAGAAACCCAAACAATCCATTTTGAATTCTGTTTTTTTTTTTGGGAGGAATGCTTGAACTTTTAAACTCCACTAAGCATATGTAACTTGAATAAACAAGAGGGTAATGATGGCCCTTAATCGCTCACCTGTGTGAAAGTTTTAAACATTTGTTTTTGTATGATAATAATGAGTTTATTCGTTTGTGGAGATGCAACTAGGGATCAATTTATGAGCGAGTATTGTCAAATCAAAAGTTTAGGGTTTAAACTAAAGGTGTGCGGCTCCGTTTTCCAACACCGGCCTGCTGCGTTTTATTCAGATGATTTCTACCCATTCTTCCGTCTGTACGTTGTAACTGGTGAGAATGTACCAGAGAATCTTCTTTCTCGATGACTCTCCCCGACTGTCATTGAGAGTGCCAATAACTGCCGCATTGTTTGAATAAAATTTCGGATAAACATTTTCAAACTGGTGAGGGGATGGAGGGATTTTTATATAACCAATAAAACTCCATTTGAATATGATGCTCAAATGTTGTGTATCTAAATGATTCTGCTACCTCTACGCTCTCACCCGATATGGTTTCCTTTGCCATGTATATCCCATATTGGGTCAACTACTAACCCCGTAACTAATAATATCACTCACATAAATGACGCAACGCCATTGGTCCTGGACTGGTCAAGCTTCACCAAATTTATATCGTACCAAAATGACGTCTATTTTCCGATATCGATGAATAAATGAAACATTTATACATATTAACTGGTTATCGGCGTGATAAATATCTAACGGGGTGGGTAGGTGACCCAATATTTATATATTTATTTATCACCATTTCTTGAATACCTGAACAGCCGAACAATGACATGAAAGTTTATCACGCTTTATGATGATTGCCTTGAAAGTTAACATCCTCTTCGAAAATATTTCAATGTGTCGTTACTGCTTATCAAGAATAGTTCGTCAAGATAAACGCCATTTCCCTGTTGGCACCGCTTTGTTTTGTTTTCTAATATCCGATATAAAATGTACAGCACTGTGTGTTTCGGGATGCTTCGCTTGTTTGCAGAAACGTTCATATTATTTTCTTCGCTCAAAGTTCAAGGGGGTGTTGTTACCTTAAAGAAAAAATCTTAATCCCAAATAAGACTTACCAGAATTAATTCAATTGTCTTAATATACAAAAAAGGATGAATAAATATCGAAAGCAATGGTCCTCGTGAAGGATACCGAGTTTAATTTGAAAGAAAAATGCAGAAAACACGATATGTCTTCCTTGAGATGAGTAGATCGCAGTAGATATTTTAGCACTCACCAATCATTTAATATGTGTGCGTTTTCAGCTATTCATTACACGGTTGCAATCTTGTTATCAGCAATTAATATTTTCAATAAATGCACTATTTAGTTAGTAGGTTTATCATTCAAAACATATATTTGTTATATATTGATTATGAATTAGAGTGTCACTTAAAACCTTCCTGTACACCCAAATGTCATTTTCACTTAGACGATAACTGGTTGTGATAATGAATAAGTCATATCAACGCATATTCACTTCCAGGTTAATTCCCAGCTTGAAATGCGGATTTTCCAAGGTAAATGATGGTCATTGTTATCACAAAATATTGATTCACAACCAACGGCAGCAGCGCAAATATCGTCACTTGTTACTTCAATAGAAGCAATAATATACGTCGACTTTCCAGGACCCGATTTGCCAACGACAGCATTGTCTACAGCTTTGTTTTCCATCGATTCAAGTATAAATAAAAGTTGTCTTGTAATCTATGCAACTGGTCGCAGTTTTTATCTACATGTCTTGCTATCCAGTCTGTTCTTAAGAGAAAAAATACGTGTGCCCAGTGTTACAATTCAGCTTCGAAACCTACTAATATAGATGGTAGGCAATGGTCTGAGATGGTATAACCATGGTTTGATTGATTCAATGTAGGGATGCAAACGAATGGCAAAATTGATATTCGAATATTCGGTAATTCTTTCGATCGAATATTCGAATACAAAAATTGATCCTTTAAGAATTGTAGTTAACTAATATTCACTAACGTAATAGCCAGGGCCCTGTTACCCTTCCTTGTCGTATTCGGTACACGCGACTGACACTTATTGTTTCACAAATTAGCCTCTGAATTTCCCCTTTTTCAGAATATATCCCAAGAAAAAGCGATATATTTAAAAAAAAAACGAACTTAATCAATAAATAAATAAATAACTAAATAAATAAATAAATAACTTTATCTGCGTTCACCTTTCTAAACAATGCAAAATAAGATCGGGGAATTTCGTTTTTTCCCGGTTAAATGACGATATGCGCCAACGTGTTACTTGCAGCCTCGTTCTGGGATTGATGTTTACGAAATATATTTATAGAAAACGCCACCAACCATGGCCAAACGTCGATTTTGACTGATGTATTGTACAGCAATACAGGACATATATCCTTAAACGTAAACCATACAATTACTTTTCAACGCAAGAGCGTTGTATCGAAACATGGAAAACAGTTTAAAGCACATAACTAGCACATGTCCTTCGAATCATCAAGGCGATTTGCGCAATATCGTCAAGCTTGATTAGCAGTGAAGACAACACATTGGTATAAAGGCCGATCTTATATGTTCCCAAAATAATTAGAATGTGTTTGATGTCACTTGTCTAACAGCCAGTAAATGCAAAATTACGGGGACTGTTTATAGTTCCCGACTATATATCCGATATGGCGCGTGTATAGTGTCATCAAGTTCACACCTCTGGCATTACAGGTCCATCGTTGTAAAAACAAGACAGACGAAGATGACAGTTGTAGGCAAAAAGTTTATTAATTTATTAATTCAACAAAAACATCGAATATTCGAATACCGATTTTGACATTCGAATACCAAACGTTCGATCGAATATTCGATAGCTTAATAGAACGAAGAAGTTTAACTTATACTTTAAGATATTTAGTTCGAACAAAGCTTTTTTTCACTTCTCTCCACCTCTTATTTTACAACAAAGGATAGGTTTTCGTATTTCCGTGGTAATGACGTCGTCGAAGGCATCGACCCAAGATTATTAACATGTAACTTAGACGTTGCAAGTCGAGTTATGCCCCCTTACCAATTAAGAAAATGAACGAGCTATGATTAATACACAGCGTATATGAATGTAGTATACACGAACATGATAGGTGGTGTTTTATCGCTGACGTCACAGAACTTGACTCGCAAACAGTTCTTGAGGCTATCCTACATGCTTATGTATAGGTGCCCGAGTGTCTAAGACATTAAGCTAAGTTTATTTAAACAATGTATGCGACATAGTGATTTTTGCATTAAAGAACTGTATGCATTGCCAAAGTAAATAGCTAATCGGCTTATTTTGTAGTGTTGACAATTTATTATTAATTATCATTTTATGTATTTGTATTTGAATATCACCATGAGGTGGAAATAAAGATAAATTTAGTTGGTATTAAATAAAAACAATAACCATAACATAGAAAAAGAATACCCTTTTCAAAAAACAGTGCCAAAGAAAACCAACGCGTTTTAATTAATCAGTGAGGTCTGCGACCAGAGCAAGGTATCGCGAACAAAAATTAAATCACCACCTGGCAGTCACTTTATCGGTTTTATATTTGTTTCAAGATAAGACAAACCAGACCAAGAAGGACAAAAATGGCTACACTATAGACAAAGTACCATTTAATAGAGTCCGCTATTTAAAGCTGCATTCTCAGCTGCATTCTCACAGATTGAAGTTTTGACAATTTTTGTCTTGGAATGAGCCTATTTTTTATTAAATGTCTGGACACCAGTGATACTAGACTGGTGACAAAATATCAGATCGCAGTTTACCATATTCACGTTTGTTAATTGATGATTTATGGCTAAAAGCGTTACTAACGCTTTTAGAAAAAAATCTATTTTTCGGCGGTTTTCCAAACAATTGAGATCAGTTCTGTTGTGAGTAATCTTATACGACTGAATTAAATGCATTTATACCAAAATCAGCTGAATCTGAGACAAAAACTAAAACAATTGTCAAAACGATCAATCTGTGAGAGTAAGCCTTAACATATTTTCGTCACAGAAGTTTTATGTTCTTCCTCTTAATAAATTTATATCAGAAACAACACTGTTTTGACATTTATAAAACCTTTTTCCCACAGACAAACTATTTATTTATGAACCGTTCGTCATAACTTGAAATTATCTAGAACTGTATAAATTTTTCAACGATGGTGAACATTTTGTTTGGTAAGATGGACCAAAACGAGGTTAAAATTATGTCCAAAAGTTTCTACGCATCAACTGGCGACACATGGAACACAAAAGTGTATATTACAAATATTAAACACCACAAAGATGAAATTTATACACAGGAGCATGGTTAGGATCGACGAAAAACAGCATTAACGCACACAAACACATTGAAATATTGAAACAAGAAGTGATGCCTAGTTACTAACAATCGCACACGTTCATGAATAAGCTGATTGACGGCTCAAATGTATTATTTTGCTCAGTCTACCACAAAGGATATATAACTTGCATTAATAAGGTGATATATAATTTATTCTACAGTGCAGCGGTTTGTAAACACAAACTGGTGAAGTTATAAACACGATACATTGTACAAGTTTTTGTGTGAATTCTATTCAAGTTACTCGATTGAGGTACTTGTTTTGTAAACCATCCATTGCTCGAACACTTTGTTCACATTCTTAGCCTCTTCTTCGCACATGTTCAGCAAACGGTTTAATGTGTAGAAACAAGCAGGAAAGCTAGCCGCTGCAGACACTAAGAGTCCAAAAATGTTAATACTCCCTTTAAGCAGGTTCTCCAACGTTTCAGACACAAGTGGTATAGCACACATCCTAAGAAAGCTTTCTCGTGACGCTAAGATAATATGCGAAGTCATACCGATGTCCTTGTACAACGATTCCAGAGACATACCCATCTTTGCTGCCAGCTGTTCCATGGTTTTCTTATCTGTTCCCAATTGCAACTTGTAAAATCTCACTTCCGTCATAAGTATTGCAACTTCACAAGCTAATCCAAAACCTGGAATCGGGGTAAGCGAGCCAATTGAAGCAAGCAATGCCTGTTTTTGTATCCTTGAACGAAGAGCAGCTACCTTTTCGACTATGCTCGAACCTACTGCCGATATGGAAAAGATCAATGATTGCTTAATGAGTGAAGTCAGAGCTTATGTCAACGTCTATTTTGGTTCTGATGAAACAGAAATGCTTTTTACGTTTTTCAATCTCTCTAACCAGCCATAGGTCATTTTTTTTAAAACGACACTGCGTTATCAATATGAAGAAGTCGAAACTCTCAAACTGCACAGCTTCCAGTTCCAGATAAGATTCTTTCGGAAAGTTTGGGGTTCCAAAACCAGGAAGATCATAAAACAATAATGTCTTCTTTTCAGGGTGTTGGAATTCTTTGCAACCTATCGTCCACTCGTTACAGCCTACCTTGGCCGCTGTAGGATCGTCCCCACTAAGTTCAAGCATTGCATTTATAAAGGAGGACTTGCCTGATCCTGATTCACCAATGATAGCAAACCGTATCGCAATATTTTGGCAAAGGTTCAACTCTGAGCTGATCTTCTTCTCCAAAGCAGAAATTCCTCCTGTGCTAAGCGTTTCCTCATATTCCTTTTGCATTTCGTCAGGCATGGTTATATGCACAAAGGAATCCTAAAAGATGTAGAAAAGTTAAAAACAGCTACAAAAAAGATACGCCGCACAAATAGATGTGTCAATTATTTATGTCAATCGTATTTTCCTTTAAGTAGTAATATATAACCAATTCAATAAGTTACATGGTTGAGTTATGCTAAAAGAAGATATCTCAGTGATTGGCCCAAGATGTCCACTTGAAAGTTACGTTTAATGAAGACAGTGTATTAATCGATAGGATGATATTATTTATATAAATAATATTTACATACCGTTTTATCCACATCAGAACCATTCACCACGGCATTCGCTGAAACAGTAAAATATGTATATGCGAGAAAAACTGCCCATCGTAATAGAGTACAAGTATGTCCTTGTCTTCGGTTGCATATCACAATTAGTTTTCGTTTCTAAATAAATAGTGAATAATTGTTCGTTTCAGTGTAAGATCATTTTGTAATTATCATTTTATGTATTTGTATTTGAATATCACCATGAGGTGGAAATAAAGATAAATTTAGTTGGTATTAAATAAAAACAATAACCATAACATAGAAAAAGAATACCCTTTTCAAAAAACAGTGCCAAAGAAAACCAACGCGTTTTAATTAATCAGTGAGGTCTGCGACCAGAGCAAGGTATCGCGAACAAAAATTAAATCACCACCTGGCAGTCACTTTATCGGTTTTATATTTGTTTCAAGATAAGACAAACCAGACCAAGAAGGACAAAAATGGCTACACTATAGACAAAGTACCATTTAATAGAGTCCGCTATTTAAAGCTGCATTCTCAGCTGCATTCTCACAGATTGAAGTTTTGACAATTTTTGTCTTGGAATGAGCCTATTTTTTATTAAATGTCTGGACACCAGTGATACTAGACTGGTGACAAAATATCAGATCGCAGTTTACCATATTCACGTTTGTTAATTGATGATTTATGGCTAAAAGCGTTACTAACGCTTTTAGAAAAAAATCTATTTTTCGGCGGTTTTCCAAACAATTGAGATCAGTTCTGTTGTGAGTAATCTTATACGACTGAATTAAATGCATTTATACCAAAATCAGCTGAATCTGAGACAAAAACTAAAACAATTGTCAAAACGATCAATCTGTGAGAGTAAGCCTTAACATATTTTCGTCACAGAAGTTTTATGTTCTTCCTCTTAATAAATTTATATCAGAAACAACACTGTTTTGACATTTATAAAACCTTTTTCCCACAGACAAACTATTTATTTATGAACCGTTCGTCATAACTTGAAATTATCTAGAACTGTATAAATTTTTCAACGATGGTGAACATTTTGTTTGGTAAGATGGACCAAAACGAGGTTAAAATTATGTCCAAAAGTTTCTACGCATCAACTGGCGACACATGGAACACAAAAGTGTATATTACAAATATTAAACACCACAAAGATGAAATTTATACACAGGAGCATGGTTAGGATCGACGAAAAACAGCATTAACGCACACAAACACATTGAAATATTGAAACAAGAAGTGATGCCTAGTTACTAACAATCGCACACGTTCATGAATAAGCTGATTGACGGCTCAAATGTATTATTTTGCTCAGTCTACCACAAAGGATATATAACTTGCATTAATAAGGTGATATATAATTTATTCTACAGTGCAGCGGTTTGTAAACACAAACTGGTGAAGTTATAAACACGATACATTGTACAAGTTTTTGTGTGAATTCTATTCAAGTTACTCGATTGAGGTACTTGTTTTGTAAACCATCCATTGCTCGAACACTTTGTTCACATTCTTAGCCTCTTCTTCGCACATGTTCAGCAAACGGTTTAATGTGTAGAAACAAGCAGGAAAGCTAGCCGCTGCAGACACTAAGAGTCCAAAAATGTTAATACTCCCTTTAAGCAGGTTCTCCAACGTTTCAGACACAAGTGGTATAGCACACATCCTAAGAAAGCTTTCTCGTGACGCTAAGATAATATGCGAAGTCATACCGATGTCCTTGTACAACGATTCCAGAGACATACCCATCTTTGCTGCCAGCTGTTCCATGGTTTTCTTATCTGTTCCCAATTGCAACTTGTAAAATCTCACTTCCGTCATAAGTATTGCAACTTCACAAGCTAATCCAAAACCTGGAATCGGGGTAAGCGAGCCAATTGAAGCAAGCAATGCCTGTTTTTGTATCCTTGAACGAAGAGCAGCTACCTTTTCGACTATGCTCGAACCTACTGCCGATATGGAAAAGATCAATGATTGCTTAATGAGTGAATGGTTTAAGGTTTCTGCACCATAACATTTAATGAATATGAGGCAAATAGGGATTGGGGCCCTTTTCCTTGTCCCTATCTCGTATAGCCTGCCTTAAATCCTAGATAATTCATATGTACTATCACCTAGGACTAGGTCTCAGCTACACGCTGACATAGTTCGGTATGGCCCCCTTGCTTGTTTTAAGATTAATGCATCATAACATGTAATAATATGAGGCAAATAGGGATTTGGAGCCTTTTCCATGTCCCTATCTCGTATAGCCTGCCTAAAATCCTGGTAATACATATATACTATCACATAGGACTAGGTTAAATCCGCTGACATAGGTCGCTATTGTCCCTTTGCACGTTTTAAGGTTTCTGCACCGTAACATTTAATGAATATGAGTTTAAAATAGGCATTTGGGGCCTTTTCCATATCACTTTCTCGCACAATCTGCCTTAAATCCTAGGTAATTCATATGTACTATCACCTAGGACTAGGTTTAAGCAACGACCTGCCATAGGTCGCTATGGTCCCTTTGCTCGTTTTAAGGTTTTTGCACCATAACATGTAATGAATATGAGGGAAATAGGCATTGGGAGCCTTTTCCATGTCCCTATCACCCATAGTCTACCTAAAATCCTAGGTAATTAATATTGTACTATCACCTAGGTCTTGATCTAAGCTACACGCTGACATAGGGCGGTATGGTCCCCTTGCTCGTTTGAAGGTTTTTGCACAATAACATGTAATGAATATTAGGAAAATGGACATTGAGAGCATTATCCATGTCCCTATCTCGCACAGACTGCCTAAAATCCTAGATAATTCATATGTACTATCATCTAGTACTAGGTCTGTCCTACATGGTGACATAGGTCGCTTTGGTCACCTTGCTCGTTATAAGGTTTCCGCACCAAAATATGTATATAATATGAATCAAACATGCATTGGGAGCCTTTTCCATGTCCCTATCTCGTACCATTACCTAGGACTAGGTCTCGGCTGCATGATGACAAAGGTCGATATGGTCCCCTTGCTCGTTTAAAGGTTTCTGCACCGTAACATTTAGTGAATATGAGGTAAAAATAGGCACCGCGAGCCTTTTCCATGTCCATATCTCGCATAGCCTGCCTAAAACCCTAGGTGATTCATATGTACTATCACATAGGACTAGGTGTAAGCTACATCTTGACATAGGTCACTTTGGTCCCCTTAATTGTTTTAAGGTTTTTGCACAATAACATGTAATAAATGTGAGGCAAATTGGCATTGGCAGCATTTTTCATGTCCCTATCTCGCATAGCCTGCCTAAAATCCTAGGTAATTCATATGTACTATCATCTAGAAATAGGTCCAAGCAACGAGCTTACATTGGTCGGTATGGTACCCTTATTCGTTTTAAGGTTTCTGCTACATAACATGTAATGAACATGGGTCAAACTGGCATTTGGAGCCTTTTCCATGTTCCTTTTTCGCATAACATGCCTAAAGTCCGAGGTTATTCAAATGTACTATCACTTAGGACTAGGTCTCGTTTACAAGCTTACATAGGTCGCTATGGTCCCTTTGTTTTTTTATGGGTTCTACACCATAACATTTAATAAATATGAGGTAAAAATAGTCATTTGGAGCCTTTTCCATGTCACTTTCTCGTACAATCTGCCTAAAATCCTAGGTAATCCATATGTACTATCACCTAGGACTAGGTCTAAGCAACAAACTCTCATAGGTCTATATGGTCCCCTTGCTCGTTTTAAGTTTTCTTCACCATAACATGTAATGAAAATAAGGCAAATAGGCATAAGAGGCCATTTTCCACGTCCCTATATCGCATAGCCTGCCTATAATCCTAGATAATTCATATGTACTATCATCTAGGACTAGGTCTGAGCAACGAGCTGACATAGGTCGCTTTGGTCCCCTTGCTCGTTTTAAGGTTTTTGCACCATAGCATGTAACGAATATGAGGCAAATATACACTGGGAGCCTTTTCAATGTCCCTATCTCGCATAGCCTGCCTAAAATCATACGTTATTAATATGTACTATCACCTAGGACTAGGTCTCTGCTACATGGTTGCAAAGGTCGCTTTGGTCCCGTTTCTCGTTTTAAGGTTTCTGCACCATAACATGTAATTAATACGAGGCAAATAGGCATTGAGAGCCTTTTTCATATACGTATCTCGCATAGCGTGCCTAAAATCCTAGGTTATTCATATGTACTATCACCTAGGACTTGGTCTCAGCTACATGGTGACACATGTCGCTGTGATCCCCTTGCTCGGTTGAATGCTTACGTGCCATAACAAGTTTATGACTATGAGGCACATATATATTGGGGGTCTATTCCATGTTCCTCTACCGCAAAGCCTGCCTTAAATCCTAGGAATTTCATATGTTCAATCACCTAAGACTAGGTCTCGGCTAAACGATGAAATACGTTTCTTTGGTCCCGTTTCTCGTTTTAAATTTTCTGCACCATAACATGTAATGAATGTAGGGCAATAGGCATTGGGAGCCTTTTTCATGTCTCGCATAGCCTGTTTAAAATCCTAGGTAATTCATATGTACTATCATCTAGGACTAGGTTCAAGCAACGAGCTGACATAGGTCGCTATGGTCCCCGTGCTCGTTTTAAGGTTTTTAAACGATAACATGTAATAAATGTGAGGCAAATTGGCATGTGGAGCAATTTTCATGTCCCTATCTTGCATAGCCTGCTTAAAATCCTAGGTAATTCATATGTACTATCATCTAGAAATAGGTCCAAGCAACGAGCTTACATAGGTCGGTATGGTACCCTTATTCGTTTTAAGGTTTCTGCTACATAACATGTAATGAACATGGGTCAAATTGGCATTTGGAGCCTTTTCCATGTTCCTTTTTCGCATAACAATGCTAAAGTCCGAGGTTATTCATATGTGCTATCACTTAGGACTAGTTCTCGTTTACAAGCTTACATAGGTCGCTATGGTCCCGTTTCTCGTTTTAAGGTTTCTGCATTATAACATGTAATGATTATAAGTCAAATAGGAATATGGAGCCCTTTCCATGTCCCTATCTCGTATAGCCTGCCTAAAATCCTAGGTTATTCATATGTATTATCACCTAGGACTAGGTCTAAGATACACGCTGACATAGGTCTCATTGGTTCCCTTGCTTGTTTAAAGGTTAATGGACCATAACATGTATCAGTATGAGGCAAATAGGCATTGGGATCCTTTTCCATGTCCCATAGCCTGCCTAAAATCCTAGGTAATTTATATGTACCATCACCTGGGGCTATGTCTAAGCAACGAGCTGACATAGGTCGCCATGGTCCGCTTAATTATTTTAAGGTTTATGCGCCAGAACATGTAATAAATGTGAGGCAAATTGGCTTTTAGAACATTTCTCATGTCCCTATCTCGCATAGACTGCCTAATATCCTAGGTAATTTGTATGTACTATGATCTAGGACTAGGTTCAAGCAACGAGCTGTCATAGACCGCTATGGTCCCCGTGCTCGTTTTAAGGTTTCTGCACCATAACATTTAATAAATAAGAGGTAAATATAGGCATTTGGAGTCTTTTCCATGTCCTTATCTCGCACAATCTGCCTAAAATCCTAGATAATTCATATGTACTATCACCTAGGACGAGGTCCAAGCAACGAACTTGCATAGGTCGCTATGGTCCCCTTACTACTGTTAAGGTTTCTTCACCATAACATTTAATGAATATGAGGTAAAAATAGGTTTTTGGTGTCTTTTCGATGTCTCTATCTAGCACAATCTGCGCTATGTTCCCTTGCTCGTTTTAAGGTTTCTGAACAATAACGTGTAATGAATATAAGTCAAATAGGAATGTGGACCCTTTTCCAAGTCCCTATCTCGTATAGCCTGCCTAAAATCCTAGGTTATTCATATGTACTATCACCTAGGACTAGGTCTAAGATACACGCTGACATAGGGCGCTATGGTCCCCTTGCTTGTTTAAAGGTTAATGCACCATAACATGTAATGCATATGAGACAAATAGGGATTGGGATCCTTTTCCATGTCCCTATATCGCATAGCATGCCCAAAATCCTAGGTAATTCATATGTACCATCACCTAGGGCTAGGTCTAAGCAACGAGTTGACATAGGTCGCTATGGTCCCCTTAATAATTTGCGCCAGAACATGTAATAAATGTGAAGCAAATTGGCATATGGAACATTTTTCATGTCCCTATCTCGCATAGCCTGCCTAATATACTAGGTAATTTGTATGTACTATGATCTAGGACTAGGTTCAAGCAACGAACTGACATAGGTCGCAATGGTCCCCGTGCTCGTTTTAAGGTTTCTGCACCATAACATTTAATGAATAAGAGGTTATTATAGGCATTCAGAGTCTTTTCCATGTCCCTATCTCGCACAATCTGCCTAAAATCGTAGGTAATTTATACATACTATCACCTAGGACTAGGTCTAAGCTACACGCTGACATAGGCCGCTATGGTCCCCTTGCTCGTTTTAAGGTTTTTGAACCATAACATGTAATGAATATGAGGCAAATAGGTAAAAGGGGCCTTTTTCATGTCCCTATATCGCATAGCCTGCCTAAAATCCTAGATAATTCATATGTACTATCACCTAGGACTAGGTCTAAGCAACGAGCTGACATAGGTCGCTTTGGTCCCCTTGCTTGTTTAAGGTTTTTGCAACATAACACGTAATGAATATGAGGTAAAAATAGGCATTTTAAGTCTTTCCCATGTCCCTATCACGCACAATCTGCCTAAAATCCTAGATAGTTCATATGTACTATCTCCTAGGACTAGGTCTAAGCTACACGCTGACATAGGTCGCTGTGGTCCCCTTGCTCGTTTTAAGGATTCTGAACTATAACGTGTAATGAATATGAGTCAAATAGGCATTGGGAGCCTTTTCCATGTTCCTATCTCGTATAGCCTGCCTATAATCCTAGGTAATTCATATGTACTATCACCTAGGACTAGATCTAAGTCACACACTGACATAGTTCGCTATGGTCTCGTTGCTCGTTTTAAGGTTAATGCACCATAACTTGTAATAAGAAGAGGCAAATAGGCATTGGAAGCCTTTTCCATGTCCCTATATCGCATAGCCTGCCTAAAATCCTAGGTAATTCATATGTACTATCACCTAGGACTAGGTCTAAGCAACGAGCTGACATAGGTCGTTATGGTCCCCTTCCTCTTAATTATTTAATGGTTTCTGCACCATACCATGTATTAACATTTAATGAATATGAGGTAAAAATAGGCATTTGGAGCCTTTTCTATGTCACTTTCTCGCACAATCTGCCTAAAATCCTATATAATTCATATGTACTATCACCTGGGAATAGGTCTAAGCAACGAACTGGCATAGGTCGGTTTGGTCCCCTTGCTCGTTTTAAGGTTTTTGCACAATAACATGCAATGAATATGAGGAAAATAGGCATTGGGAGCCTTTTCCATGCCCCTATCACTCATAGCCTACCTAAAATTCTAGGTAATTCTTATGTTCTATCACCTAGGATTAGGTCTAAGCTACACGCTAACATAGGTCGCTGTGGTCCCCTTGCTCGTTTTAAGGTTTCTGCACCATAACATGTAATGAATATGAGGCAAAAAGGCATTGGGAGCCTTTCCCATGCCCCTATCTCGTATAGCCTGCCTAAAATCCTAGGTAATTCATATGAACTATCACCTAGGACTAGGTCTAAGCCACACGCTGACATAGTTCGCTATGGTCCCCTTGCTCGTTTTAAGGTTAATGCACCATAACATGTAATACTAAGAGGCATATAGGTATTGGGAGCCTTTTCCATGTCCCTAAATCGCATAGCCTGCCTAAAACCCTAGGTAATTCATATGTACTATCACCTAGGACTTGGTCTAAGCAACGAGCTGACAAAGGTCGCTATGGTGACGTATGGTCCCCTTAATTATTTAAAGGTTTCTGCACCATACCATGTAATAAATGTGAGGGAAATTGGTATTAAGAGCATTTTTTATGTCCCTATCTCACATAGCCTGCCTAAAATCCTAGGTAATTCATATGTACTATCATCTAGGACTAGGTTCAAGCAACGAGCTGACATAGGTCGCTATGGTCCCCTTGCTCGTTCTTAGGTTTCTGCACCATAACATTTAATGAATATGAGGTAAAAATAGGCATTTGGAGCCTTTTCCATGTCACTTTCTGCCACAATCTGCCTAAAATCCTAGGTAATTCATATGTACTATCACCTAGGAATAGGTCTAAGCAACGAACTGGCATAGGTCGCTATGGTCCCCTTGCTCGTTTTAAGGTTTCTTCACCAAAACATGTAATGAATATGAGGCAAATAGGCATAAGGGGCCTTTCCCATGTCCCTATATTGCATAGCCTGCCTAAAATCCTAGATAATTCATATGTACTACCACCTAGAAAAAGATCTAAGCAACGAGCTGACATAGGTCGCTTTGGTCCCCTTGCTCGTTTTAAGGTGTTTGCACAATAACATGTAATGAATATGAGGGAAATAGCCATTGGGAGACTTTTCCATGCCCCTATCACTCATAGCCTACCTAAAATCCTAGGTAATTCATATGTACTATCACCTAGGACTAGGTCTAAGATTCACACTGATATAGGGCGCTAGGGTCCCCTTGCTTGTTTGAAGGTTTTTGCACCATAACATGTAATGGATATGAGGAAAATATACATTGGGAGCCTTTTCTAAGTCCCTATCTCGCATAGCCTGCATAAAATCCTACGTTAGTCATATGTACTATCACCTAGGACTAGGTCTCTGCTACATGGTGACATAGGTCGCTTTGGTCACGTTTCTCGTTTTATGGTTTTTGCACCAAAACATGTCTTTTATAAGAGGCAAATAGGCATTGGGAGCCTTTTCCATGTACGTATCTCGCATAGCCTGCTTAAAATCCTAGGTTATTCATATGTACTATCAACTAGGACTAGGGCTCGGCTACATGGTGACATATGTCGATATGGTCCCCTTGCTTGTTTTAAAGTGACCGTGCCATAACCAGTTAATGAATATGCGGCAAATAGACATTGGGGGTCTATTCTATGTTCCTCTACCGCAAAGCCTGTCTAAAATCCTAGGTTATTCACAAATACTATTACCTAGGCCTAGTCCTCGGCTACACGATGACATAGGTCGTTATGGTCTCCATGCTCATTTAGAGGTTTCCGCACCATAGTTATACCATTTTATGCGATAAATAGTCATTTGGAACCTATGTCATCTCCTTATTCCGCCTATTCAGCCTGAATTCCTAGGAAATTAACATGTTCTATCACCCATGGCCATGTTTTGGCTACACGGTGACATTGATCGCTATGGTCCCATCGCTGATTTTAAGGTTTCCCCTGTATATGAGTTACTGACTATGTGGTTAAATGAGTAACCCAAAAAATAACACGTATACTTTACTTTTAATTATAAACCAACGTTTCGGCGTGTTTTTTTACTGACTATGTGGCGAATAGCCATTATGTGCCTATATTCAAATACGGCATTGCCGGCCTAAAATCCTAGGTTATTCACATGCAACTTTTACCTATGGTTAGGTCTTGCCCCCACAGTGTTATAGGTGTCATATCCAGGAATAAGAGACTCTTAATACTACTAGTATACTGATCTGACAATATATGGAGATACGGTGCTAGCACCGCATCACCGCGGTGATATGGTGATACGGTGCTACGGTGCTAACTTCACGCACATATTATTGATTACCGTCTTACAATTAGGTTACATAACACCATTTCATCATGAATACAAATTTTGGACCCATTATGACTTAGGAACTTAGGTTAAAGTTTTAGGGCACATTGTTAGCGGTAAAAGCTTGGCCAAATATTGGGATCAACTTATCTGGGGCGAAAGAAAATAATTCATGTTTCTATTAATCTCAATACATTACTCCCGTCATTAGTTTTGCCGGTAAACGACGTGCCGAATTGACTTCACGGAGACTATAAAATTCGGGTAACATTTAAGTACATTCAAAGTGCATTAGACTTTATATATTTATATAAAGAAAGAGATTACGGAGTTTGTTCAAACTAATTCTTGTTTCATTTACTAGTTAGAGGTTAAGTGGTTTACCACTAATTCTCAATTGGGCCGCGGAAATGTTGGGTTGCACAATGGTTGCTAACATAAGACTCTCGAGAAAATACCTCAAGCAGCAAAATCAGAAATATTTAGTTAGCATAAACGAAACAGCGTCGGAAGTCAGAGAATTCCAGCAGTACCACTGTGTAGGAACTACCATCCGCAAAGTCTAGTAGCATGACCAAGGGGTTCCATCGGCTGGGTAGAGACTATCAGTATCTTCCATCACCGCTCATGTAAGAAAGGTTCATAACAGCCCGAGCGTAGTTCATTTTGCCGAAACGAGGTCTACCGAGTTTCAGCAAAACACCATGCACATGAATCGGGATGAACCTATCTTACACGAGCGGCCATGGTAGATGCCTTTTCTCCAATCTTCCATACGGTAACTTTTTTATCTTTGCCCGAGGGCAAGATAAGGATTTCCAGCATGCCCAAATATTTGGATCTACTTATCTGGGGTGGTAAAAAATGTAAACTTCTGCTTATCCTTCAGATAAACCAACTATTTCATATAGATGTCCATACACCAGTGTGGTAAAGTAATGGTCTTCACTTGACGTATATTTCAGATGCTCGACTGGATGCAGCTGACACTAACAATTTGAACGATTTGGTATTTGTGCGTTTGGCTAGCTATGGAGGACGATGTTAAAGATGCGCCTAGGACTGGTAATATTCGTCATTTATATCACCAATTACACACAAAAATAGCATCACCAAATTATAAGTTTTAACTTAACCAGTAACAACTAAGGGTAAATTTCTACATTGCATACCATTGCAATATAAAAATCATATGGTTTTTGCACAAGTTTTAATGCTGTTTATATAGAGAATAATTGTTTGTTTGAGCGTAAGATCGCAATATATTTAATACAGTGAACACCTAAAGCAGGAAAGCAACGTGTGAAATATCTACTTTTGATGTTCACGAGGTGAAATAGTTTTTATAATATGCCTATAAAGGATAAAGAACTCATTTAGTCAATAGTGATTTAAAATTACTGCGCTTGATGACGTCAGTAAACAACGTCGCACGCGCTTTTTGATGAAATGTACATAAGTGCGTTTTTTACCTTAATTTTTCCACGAATTGATAATTTTAAATATGCAAGAAAAAATATCAATCATGTATTTCCGGTTCGGATTGAAAAATCCGACCCTCGGGCATGCTGCATGGCCTCGGGTCGGATTTTTCTTTCCGTACCGGAAACATTATAGATACGTATATACTTTCGCCATTATGTGGAACCAAACATACTGACGCCAATATGTAGAATCAAGAACATCAGTGCCAATATGTAGAATTCAAAATACTGACGCCAGTTTGTAGAATCAAGAAAACTAATACAACTTAATCGAATCAAGAATACTGACGCCACTTAATCGAATCAAGAATACTGATGCCGCTTAATCGAATGAATAATACTGACGCCACTTAATCGAATCAAGAATACTGATATCACTTAATCGAATCAAGAATACTGATGCCACTTAATCGAATCAGGAATACTGATGCCACTTAATCGAATCAAGAATACTGATGCCACTTAATCGAATCAAGAATACTGACGCCACTTAATCGAATCAAGAATACTGACACCTTTATGTAGACTGAATAATGCTAACGCCACTCAATATAATTAATCTATACTGACGCTACTTAGTAGAATGAAGATTAGTGACGCCGTTTTGAAGAACCAAGAATACTGACGCCACTTTGTAGAATGAATAATACTGATGCCACTATATAGAACGAAGAATACTGAAGCAACTACGTAGAATAAAAAAATACTGACACCACTATGTTTGATAAAAATAATGACGCTACTATGTGTGATAAAAATACAAACGCCACTGAATCGAATCAAGAAAACTGACGCCACTATGAAGATTTAAGAATACTGACGCCACTCAATATTATAAATCGATACTGACGCCACTATGTAGAATGAAGAATACTAACTCCACTATGTATAACCAAGAATACAGACGTCACTATGTACAATTAAGAACACTGACGCCACTGTGTACGATAAAAAAATAATGACGCAACTATGTAGGATAAAGAATACTGAATTAAATCTAGAATACTGACACCAATATGTATAATAAATATTATAAGTATCTATCATGTGTATTCGGTACGGATAGAAAAATCCGACCCGTGGGCACATGCGTAAGCCTGTAACGAGGTTTGCCGAGTATCTAAATTTATCAATTTGTGGAAAGAATGACGTTGAAAACGAACTTTTGTACAATTGCACCAAAAAGCGCGTGCGGCGTTGTTAACTGACGTCATAGCGCGTAGTTATTTTGAATAAGTAAAAATCGCATTTTTTACGATTATTTATTTTCAATTTTAAATCGAAGTCTTGTAAACATATATATTTGTTTGCTCTTTATTGAAACGGCACAATATACTTTTCATAAACCATACAATAAAAGAAATAAGAAGTGGCGCGTTGTTGCGCGTGACTCATCTTACATGGGGGGGTGGTGTCAGATGGGTTTTTCCCAGGCAGCAGGCACGTTGACAGGACCCACCCTATGGCCACCCCCCTCTAAAAAAATATTTAAAAAAATTCAAGACCAAAAATGATTGGAACATGATCATTTATCATAAAAACATAAATATCAACCAAAAATTCCACTAATTTTTTTCCCCAATATTTACTATTATTATACAGTCGAAACTCGTTGGCTCGATATCTCATGGCTCGATATCCTCGTTGGCTCAACCAGATTAAAAGGATCGATTTTTATTTACTCTTTGTTCATATAAACAAAGACAGAGACAAGTTATTTGGAGAAAATTGGTTGAAAAATAAGTTAGTTACGTGCTTTTCAAAAACACCACCCTACGTACGAGGGCCTTCACATGTCAACCTTTACTACATAATAAAAGTAAATATTGGGGGAAACAAATAGTGGAATTTTTGGTTGATATTTATGTTTTTATGATAAATGATCATGTTCCAATCATTTTTGGTCTTGAAATTATTTTTATGCCCCCGAAGGTGGGCATATTAATATCGCACCGTCCGTCCGTCTGTCCGTCCGTCCGTCCGTCCGTCCGTCCATCCGTCCGTCCGTCCGGCTCTGTAACTTTCCCTTGTATGGAAGTCAAGGTCACACTTAGTGTTTATTCACAATGGAGTGCTGCATATAAGGACATAGAGTATAGGTTGTCGTGTCCGGGCTGTAATTTTCCCTTGTATGGACAGATTTTAAAATAACTTGCCACATGTGTTCCACATACCAAGACGACGTGTCGTGTGCAAGACCCGTGTCCCTACCTCAAAGGTCAAGGTCACACTTAGTTTTTATTCACAATGGAGTGCTGCATATAAGGACATAGAGTATAGGTTGTCGTGTCCCGGCTGTAACTTTCCCTTGTATGGACAGATTTTAAAATAACTTGCCAAATGTGTTCCACATACCAAGACGTCGTGTCGCGTGCAAGACCCGTGTCCCTACCTCAAAGGTCAAGGTCACACTTAGTGTTTATTCACAATGGAGTGCTGCATACAAGGACATAGAGTATAGGTTGTCGTGTCCGGGCTGTAACTTTCTCTTGTATGGACAGATTTTAAAATAACCTGCTACATGTGTTCCACATACGAAGACGACGTGTCGTGTGCAAGACCCAAGTCCCTACCTCTAAGGTGAAAGATACACTAAGTGCTTATTCACAAGGGAATTCTGAATATAAGGACATAACATTGTAGGTTGTCAAGTATGGGTGGTATTTTTTATGTTCAGAGGCAATTTAAAATAACTTGCCATATGTATTTGACACGTAAAGGCAAGATCAACTTTTCATCTACTGACCTTGTTCAATGTCACATTCGGGGGCATTCATCACATACTGTGACAGCTCTTGTTTTTACTATTTTTTTAGAGGGGGGTGGCCATAAGGTGGGTCCTGTCAACGTAACTGCTGCCTGTGGGTTTTTCCAGCACTGGTCACATGACCGGAAACACATGTCCGGTATGCAAGAATAATGACGCAACTATGTAGAATATAAAATACTAACGCCACTGTGGAGAATGAAGAAAATTGTCGTCATTGTGTAGGTCCAAGAAAAGTCTGATGCCACGCTTAGGAATCGAGAATCCTGATGCTACAATGTATAATCAAGAATACTGACATCTCTTTGTCGAGTTAAGAAGACTAACGTAGATTCGTATTATCAAGTATACTGACGCCACCATGCAGAATCAAGAATACTGACGCCACAACGTAGAACCAAGAATAATGATGCCACTTTGTTGATTTAAGATACCTGACGCTACGGTGTAGAATTTAAACTTCTTACGCCATTTTGTAGAATCAAGAATACCGACGCCACTCTATAGAATCAAGAATCGTGACGCCACTATGTAGAATCAAGAAATACTGACGCCACTTTGTGCAGAAAACACAATTATTTCTTATATTCTAACTCGAGTCTTAATCTCCAGTCAAACATTACAAGTAGTTTGTTACGTTCAGTATCAAAATTAAAAAAGTCCATTTATCAGCCTTACGATTTGTTTGTGTGCTAGTAAACATTACCTTAAATTGAAATATGTTTATTTGTAGCCTTAAGCTATTATAATAAGTGAGTGTCCGGCCGTCCGTCCGTCCGTCGTCAACATTTTCCTTCAAACAAATACTTTTCCTAAACCACTGGGACTATTTCAATCAACTCCACAGGAACTTCCTTGGGTTCCTCTTCCAGATTCATTTCAATAAACGTGGTTCCATCCAGAACTGTGGTTGCCATGGCAATCGAAAGGAAACACTTTGAACATTTTCTTTTCATAAGCCACTGACCTGATGAAAATTTTGTTTTCATAAGCCACTGACCCGATTTTAACTTCACAGGGAGCTTTCTTAGATGACCCTGTATCAAATTCCTTCAACTTTTGTGCCGGTTTATTGCCGATTCGGCTTGCGCCTCGTGAAATCCGAATCGGAAAAATTCACTCGCCTGGAATACAACCTCCCGGATCAAAACGCAGTACTAATAACCCTATTTTAGTTCATGTTTTCTGGTGGTTTATAGAGATTGGTCAATTAAATAAATTTGATATATCACTGTTTTGAAACAGCTTTGGCTTTGCCACTCGTGGAAATATGACTTTCGGTGCTCACTTGATGAAATAAAATCGATATCTCACTGAAACCTCCTGTTATTCTCTATCTCGTATACGCTGTCCGATGTTCCGGTGGTTTATTGAAATTGATCAGTAAAATACATTTTGATATTTTTCACTGTTTTATTTTTTTAACTCAGCGCGCACAGGGATGTGACACAATTTCAACGACGGCGTAACGTTCGTGTACAATTTGTTGCGCTTTTCTGAAAAACTACAATTCAACACAATTTTACATATTTTAGGCATATGATAAAAAAGACTACAACACTCTTAAAATAAAACTTTTGGTGCTCGGTCGGTGATATAAATTACGATCTTACACTGAAGCAAACAATTATTCACTATTTATTTAGAAACGAAAACTAATTATGATATGCAACTGAAGATAAGGACATACTTGTACTCTATTACGATGTGCAGTGTTTCTCGCATATACACATGTTACTGTTTCAGCGAATGCCGTGGTGAATGGTTCTGATGAGGATACAACGGTATGTAAATATTATCTATATAAATAATATCATCCTATCGATTAATACACTGTCTTCATTAAACGTAACTTTCAAGTGGACATCTTGGGCGAATCACTGAGATATCTAGAATTGATGGCGTTTTTCCACCAGAAATAAGATGCAGCGCTTGCTCGACTTTGCATTGGTTTTGTATCTTCTTTCAGCATAACTCAACCATGTAACTTATTGAATTGGTTATATATTACTACTTAATGTAAAATACGCTTGACATAAATAATTGACTCATCTATTTGTAGCTGTTTTTAACTTTTCTACATCTTTTAGGATTCCTTTGGGCATATAACCATGTCTGACGAAATGCAAAAGGAATATGAGGAAACGCTTAGCACAGGGGGGATTTCTGCTCTGCAGAAGAAGATCAGCTCAGAGTTGAACCTTTGGCAAAATATAATTATACGGTTTGCTATCATTGGTGAATCTGGATCAGGCAAGTCCTCCTTTATAAATGCGATGCTTGGACTAAGTGGCGACGATCCTACAGCGGCAAAGGTAGGCTGTAATGAGTGCACGACAGAAGACATTATCGTTTACTGACCTTCCTGGTGTAGGAACCCCCAAATTTCCGAAAGAATCTTACCTGGAAGCTGTGCAGTTTGAGAGTTTCGACTTCTTCATATTGATTACACAGTGTCGGTTTAAGGAAAATGACCTTTGGCTGGTTAACGAGATTGAAAAACGTAAAAAGCATTTCTATTTCGTTAGAACCAAAATAGACGTTGACATAAGCTCAGACAAAAGAGCCCACCCACGTTCAGACAATCGAGACAAGCTACTCCAGGAAATTCGAAGCAACACAGCCGACAAATTAAAATCAGCAGGCGTCGGTTCAAGCAATATTTTCCTAATAGACAACTATGATACAAGACTGTTTGATTATGAAAAATTGATGGAAAGACTCATTGTCGACGCACTCATAAAACAATCATTGATCTTTTCGATATCGGCACTAAGTTCGAACGTACTCAAGGAAAAGGTAGCTACGCTTCGTTCGCGGATAAAATACCAGGCACTGCTTGCTTCAATTGGATCGCTTACCCCGATTCCAGGAGTTGGATTAGCTTGTGAAGTTGCAATACTCCTGACGGAAGTGAGATTTTACAAGTTGCAATTGGGAACAGATAAGGAAACGATGGAGCAGCTGGCAGCAAAGATGGGTATGTCTCTGGAATCGTTGTACAAGGACATCGGTATGACTTCGCATTTTATCTTAGCGTCAAGAGATGCTTTCTTAGGATGTATGCTGAAACCATTTTGTCTGAAACGTTGGAGAGCCTGCTTAAAGGGAGTATTCCCATTTTAGGACACTTAGTGTCTGCAGCGGCTAGCATTCCTGCTTGTTTCTATACATTAAACCGTTTGCTGAACATGTGCGAAAAAGAGGCTCAGAATGTGAACAAAGCGTTCGAGCAATGGGTGGTAAACCAAACAAGTACCTCAATCGAGTGACTTTAATAGGATTCACAATGCCAAACATACACTTGTACAATGTATCGTGTTTATTAGTTTACCAGTTTGTGTTTACAAACCGCTGCTCTGTTGAATTAATCATATCACCATATTTTCTTTATGGTAGACATAAGAACAAGTACATTTAAACCGTCAATCAGCTTATTCATGACCGTGTGCGACTGTTAGTTACTAAGCATCACTTCTTGTTTTAATATTTCAATGTGTTTGTGTGCGTTAATGTTGTTCTTCTTCGATCATAACCCTAACCCTAACCCTAACCATGCTCTTGTGTATAAATTTCATCTTTGTAGTGTTAAATATTTGTAATATACACTTACATGTGGGGTGTAAGATGAGTTTTTCCAGAAATAAAAGTACCATGGCGAATTTTCCTATGACTGTAGACATTTCTAGAACATTTCCGAGATAGTCATTATTATTAGTGTAATAGTAAGATCTGTCCTGGGTTAAAACAGTATCTAGCCCATCTCGTCAATGGTACATACAGTCACGGTTTCTCAAATTTCTCTGGCCACAATGTTAACATGCATCGGAGCCTATTTGACGACTTGTATTCAAATATTAATCGTACGTTTGTGTAAGACTCGGCACATGTCTTTTTTCTTTTAAGGACAGACTGAATAAACACAGCGACCAGTTGTTCTAGCAAGACCTCTTGCAAGAACTAGAACACAAATTCTTTTTCTACTTGAATCGATGGAAAACATAGCTGTAGACAAAGCTGTTGTTGGCAAATCGGGTGCTGGAAAGTCGACACTTATTAATGCTTCTATAGAGGTAGCAAGTGACGATATTTGCGCGGCTGCCGTTGGTTGTGACTCATTATTTCGGGATAGCAATGACCATCATTTACCGTGGAAAACCCTTATTTCAAGCTGGGAATTAACCTGGAAGTGAATATGCGTAGATATGACTTATTAGTATCTATCATGTGTTTTCGCTACGGATAGAAAACTTCGACCCGAGGGCACGCGTGTAAGCCGGTAACGAGGCTTGCCGAGTTACCGGAGACGCAGCGTGCCCGAGGGTCGGATTTTTTATCCGGACCGGAAACACATGATTGATATTTTTTCTTGCATATCTAAAACTATCAATTTGTGGAAAAATTCACGTAGAAAACGCACTTTTGTACATTTTATATAAACGCGCGTGCGACGTTGTTTACTGACGTCATAAAGCGCAGTTATTTAAAATCACTATTGACGTCAAATAGTTCCTCTAAAAATCGCGTTTTAACGATTATTTATTTTCAATTTTAATTAAAGTCTTGCATACTTAAATATTTGATTGCGTTTTTTTGAAATGACATAATATACTTTTCATTAAACATACACTTTAAGAAATAAGAAGTGGCGCGTGACTCATCTTACATGGGGTATGTAAGACGGGTTTTTCCAGCACTGGTCACATGACCGGAAACACACGTCCGGTATGCAAGAATATTCATTCTCACAATCAGAGTGAAAATGACATTTAGGTGGACAGGAAGGTTTTAAGTGACACTCTAATTCATAATCAATATTTAACAAACATAACTTTTGAATGATAAACCATGAACTACTAACTAAATAGTGCATTTATTGAAAATATTAGTTGCTGATAACAAGATTGCAACCGTGTAATGAATAGCTGAAAACGCACAAATTTTAAATGATTGGTGAGTGCTAAAAGATTTACTTGTCTCAAGGAAGACATATCGTGTTGTCGGCACCTTTCTTTTAAATTAAACTCGGTATCCTTCACGAAGATCATTGTTTTTTTTTAATATTTATTCATCCTTTTTTATACATTAAAACAATTGAATTAATTGTGGTAAGTCTTATTTGGGAGTAAGGCTTTTTCTTTAAGGTAAGAACACACCCTTGAACTTTGAGCGATCAAAATAATATGAACGTTTCTTCAAACAAGCGAGGGCATCCCAAAACACACAGTTGCGTACATTTTATATCGGATATTAGAAAACAAAAAAAAATCGGTGCCAACAGGGAAATTGCATTTATCTCTACGAACTATCCTTGATATACAGTAACGAGACATTGAAATATTTTCAAAGCTTGAAGAGGATGTTAAATAACAAGGCAATCATCATAAAGCGAGATAAACTTCCACGTCATTGTTCGGCTGTTCAGGTATTCAAGAAATGGTGATACATAAATATATGAATTTTATTAACATTTTTTAACCTGTCCAACAAGTTGGTGTCATTTAATGGTTTCACGCACTGTAACATCATTTATGCGACCCATCCTGTAACTGTTTAGGATTTTAACGAGACTCTCGGAACAGCTTCGGTTCAAAGAATGTACTAAAATACAATTTCAGAAACTAGAATAAGATATTTATTTAACAAATACAACTAAACGGACTAATTTTCAATACAATAATTAATACATGTAGCAGTTCTATAAAGTAATAAACATATACATCTTAAGACAACTTATTGAAGACGGGCATGAAAACCAACACTCAAAGTAAAGTGCCTGCGATAAGCGACATGCATTTTATCGGTTCGTGATGTTACAAGACTCATTTCCCTTAGAAATGCGGGAAAATTAAATGAAAAATTAAAATTGCCAATTTATTGTTATAAATAAGGATATGTGTTGTAGGAATATTAAACTATGCGTAGCAAAGAGTATTGTATTCAATTGACTAATGCTTACGGAAAGGATCTGCAAAATATACATCATCGTGAAATTGTAAATGGTATATAATTGATATCATTATATTACATAAAATAAATAGTTTGTGTTACTTTTATAGTATTGTTCGATGCGAAATGTATTTATTTACATATTAATTTCTAATTTCTCAAGCCGTACATTGTAACTCAGACTTGTTCCTTTGATGATTTTAACTGCAAAACTAATGGGTTTTTTATAATTCATATGGTATTTCTGTATGGATCTATCCGAGTGTTTACATTTCATTACAATCAATCATATTGTTTTGAAAGATTATTTACGGCGTGTCGTGCACAACAAATGTGTGTCAAAATGTTTATTCTTTAATGAAATTCATTGAACTGGTATTTGTTAATGGATTGCATATTCGTGCACTTAATTTTAAATCCTTGTTTGTCTTTAAACACATTTAAATCTGATGCGCAATTGAAACATGGTCAATTTTTTTTTAAGATAGTATTTTTTCTCCAGAAGCAACTTTCGTACACCGATACAATAATTAAACTGGAGAGACTGCGATGGCCGCCCCAGAGCCCGTCTCTATCGACGAAACCTCCGTTTCACCGACTGCCGGCACATCGTCTATTGACATGGCAACATCAGTCTTAAGTTCTGCATCATTCTGCCTTTGACGTAATACCGTAATACCCTGTACCTAAATTTTCTAAGCGGTGCAACAGGAATACTCAATAACAACATTCAACGGATGCATTTATAGCAAGCGCGCGAATTAAAAAGACAGCATGTACACGAGTGCTATTTTGGTATCGGGCAATGACAAATGCAAAAAGTTTAATGAGCTAGAGACTTGCAGATTTAGACTTGTATTTTGCAATCGGTTTGTTACACAATATACATGTGTAAATACTAGTTATTGTTTTATTTATGTAGTTTGTACTTAGCAATTATTTAGATAAGGGTTTTAATTGCTCACCGAATAACTTACAAAGGAAAGGCTAACTAAATAATTGACAATATGATTAATCAAGTCAAGTCATGGCCTTGACCCTTGATATTTTGTTTGTATCATTATACAATGGCCTTCACCCAAATTTGTTCCAAATTATGTCCCTTAATGAGCTATACTGTTAACTTATCAACTACGTTTTTTTTTCTGAAGATACAGCAGTGAAATTTGGTCCATGAGTGCACTTTTGAAAACAAATATCAATGTTTTCTCGGATGAGCGTTACTGTGTCCTTATGAACTAGGATTTTATTGTTTAAGATACAGCAAGGAATGGTCATGTGTATAGTTTTGAAAACAAATGTTAATGTTGTGCACTGATGACCGTAACCACTCCAATATTTGACAATACTCGATCATAGTTTGATCCCTAGTTGCATCTTCATAAACGAATAAACTCATTTATTATCATACAAAAACAAATGTTAAAAACTTGCATTCAGTTTAGCGATTTAGAGCCATCATGACCCTCTTGTTTATTTTAAGTTACATATGCTTAGTGGAGTTAAAAAATTCAAGTATTCCCCTCGAAAAACATAATGCAAAATGGATTGTTTGGGTTTCTATTTGTTAAACTGTTTAGTGTTGGTTATGTAACTTAACATTTTACTGTACTTGTATTTACGAAATACTTGACGAAAATAGAAAATATTCGAAAATAGTTTTCGTAGAAGTTCACAATCCAGTGTGGACATAACATACAGTTTAAGAAGTCACATTTGGTTGTTGGTTGTTCCTAGAAACGTATTATTTGATGTTCAGATGTTTGTTATTGGGATCACACTGATACGGTAAGATTCCAATTGAAATTTGCATTTATAAATCATAACTATGCATCGTTTACCGTATTGTCCAGTGCTATTGCCATTGCAGAGTAACTTGTCTCCAAGTAAGGCTGACTATTTTTCGAATGGATTAGGTATCAATGGCACACAATTATTATAAGGCTAAACATTCTAGATCCAGAATAAAGTAACTAACAAATCAATGCGTGAAAGATGGTGGAGCAAAGAGTGCGGATCACAGTTGCCACAATTGCGGTTGGGTGTATTTTAAAGGTGGCGGTCTGTATACAATCAGATACCTCAGATATTATATTACAGTCTACTCCATATCAGGTACCTCAGCTATTCTATTACAATATGCTCTACCATAAGGTAACACAGCTTATCGATAGCTTTCTGATCCACCATCAGCTACCTCAGCTATTCGATAACAGTCTGCTCCACCATCAGGTACTTCAGCTATACGATTACAGTCTGCTCCATCATCATGCACCTCAGCAATTCGATTACAGCCTGCTTCACCATCAGGTACATCAGCTAATCCATTACATTCTGCTCCACCATCAGGTACTTCAGCTATTCGATTACAGTCTGCTTCACCATCAGGTACATCAGCTAATCTATTACATTGTGTTCCACCATCAGGTACATCAGCTAATCCATTACATTCTGCTCCACCATCAGGTACTTCAGTTATTCGATTACAGTCTGCTTCACCATCAGGTACATCAGCTAATCTATTACATTGTGCTCCACCATCAGGTACATCAGCTAATATATTAGGTTCTGCTTCACCATCAGGTACATCAGCTAATCCATTACATTCTGCTTCACCATCAGGTACTTCAGCTATTCGATTACAGTCTGCTTCACCATCAGGTACATCAGCTAATCTATTACATTGTGCTCCACCATCAGGTACATCAGCTAATCTATTAGGTTCTGCTTCACCATCAGGTACTTCAGCTAATCTATTACAGTCTGCTTCACAATCAGGTACATCAGCTAATCTATTACATTCTGCTCCATCATCAGGTACATCAGCTAATCTATTACATTCTGCTCCACCATCAGGTACTTCAGCTATTCGATTACAGTCTGCTTCACCATCAGGTACATCAGCTAATCTATTACATTCTGTTCCATCATCATGTACCTCAGCTATTCGATTACAGTCTGCTTCACCATCAGGTACATCAGCTAATCTATTACATTCTGCTCCACCATCAGGTACTTCAGCTATTCAAGCACATTCTGTTCTATCATCATGTACCTCAGCTTTTCAATTACAGTCTGCTCCACAATCAGGTACCTAAGCTATTCGATAACAGTCTGCTCCTGCATCAGGTACATCAGCTATTCGATAACAGTCTGCTCCACCATCTGGTAGCTCAGCTATTTGATCACAGTCTACTCATCCATAAGGTAACTCAGCTATTCCATAACAGACTGCTCCACCATCAGGTACCTCAGCTATTCGATAACAGCCTGCTTCTACATCAGGTATTTCAGCTATTCGATAACAGTCTGCTTCACAATTAGGTACCTCAGCTATTCGATAACAGTCTACTAAACCATGAAGTACATCAGCTTATCGATTATAGTTTGCTCCACCATCAGGTACCTCAGCTATTCGATAACAGTCTACTCCAAAATCAGGTACCTCAGCTATTCTAGGAGAGTCTGCTCCACCATCAGGTTCCTCAGCTATTCAATAACAGTCTGCTTCTGAATCAGATACCTCAGCTTTTCGATAACAGTCTGCTCCACCATCAGGTATCTCAGATTTTCTAAACTAGTTTGATCTACCATCAGATACCTTAGCTATTTTTATAGTCTGTGCCACAATTAGGTACCTAAGCTATTTGATTACTGTCTGCTCCACCATCAGGTACTTCAGCTATTCTATTACATTCTGCTTCACCACCAGGTACATTAGCTATTCTAGTTCAGTCTGCTCATCTATCAGGTACTTCATCTATTCTTTTACAGTTGGCTACACCGTCAGGCTCCTCAGCTATTCTATAACAGTCTGATCCATTATCGGGTACCTCAGCTTTTCTTTTGCGGTCTGCTCCACCATCAGAAACCTCAGCTATTTTATAGCCGTCTGATCCACCATCAGGTACCTAAGCTTTTAAATTACAGTCTGCTCAACCGCCGGGTTCCTCATTTATTATATAACAGTCTGCTCCACCATTATGTACCTCATCTATTGAATAGCAGTCTGCTCCTGCATCAAATACCTCAGCTGTTCGATAACGGTCTGCCCCACCATCAGATACCTCAGCTATTCGATAACAGTCTACTCCAAAATCAGGTACCTCAGCTATTCTAGGAGAGTCTGCTCCACCATCAGGTATCTCAGCTATTCAATAACAGTCTGCTCCTTCATCAGGTACCTCAGCTTTTCGATAACAGTCTGCTCCACCATCAGGTATTTCAGCTTTTCTAAACTAGTTTGATTCACCATCAGATACCTTAGCTATTTTTATAGGCTGTTCCACAATCAGGTACCTCAGCTATTTAATTACAGTCTGCTCCACCATCAGGTACTTCAGATTTTCTATTGCATTCTGTTTCCCCACCAGGTTCATAAGATATTCTATTTTAGTCTGCTCAACTATCATGTACTTCATCTATTCTTTTACAGTCTGCTCCACCGTCAGGTTCCTCAGCTATTCTATAATAGTCTGATCCACCATCGGGTACCTCAGTTTTTCTTTTGCAGTCTGCTCAACCATCAGGTACCTCCGCTATTTTATAACAGTCTGATCCACAATCAGATACCTTAACTTTCATTTTAAAGTTTGCTCTACCAGCAGGTACCTCAGCTGTCGATAACAGCCTGATCCACCATCAGGTAAGTAAGCGTTAATTACACAGGCTGCTCCGCCATCAAGTAACTCAGCTATTCTTTTAAAGTCTGCTCCACCATCATGCACCTCAGCTACACTTTTGCTGTCTGCTCCACTGCCAGGTACCTCAGCTATTCTTTAACAGTCAGATCCACCATCAGGTATCTTTAGTTTATTTACAGTCTGATCAACCATCAGATACTTCAGCTATTCTATAAAAGTTAAATAAATTATCAGGTACCTCAGCTATTCTATTTCAGTCTGCTTCACAATCAGGTACCTCAGTTATTCTATAACAGTCTGCTCCACCATTAGGTACCTCAGCTGTACTATAACACTCTGCTCCACCATGATGTACCTTAGCTATTCTAGTACAGTCTGCTCCACGATCAGGTACCTCAGCTATTCAATGACAGTCAGCCCCAGCATAAGGTACCTATTGTACAGCTATTATTTTGCTGTCTTCTCCACCATCAGGTACCTCAGCTACTCTTTTGCTGTCTGCTCCACAATCAGGTACCTCAGCTATTCTATACCAGTCAGATCTACCATCAGATACCTTATTTTTTACAGTCTGCTCCACCATCAGGTATTTCAGCTATTCTTTAACAGTCTTATTGACCATCCGGTACTTCAGCTATTCTATTACAGTCTGCTTCACCCTCAAGAACCGCAGCTATTATTTTACAGTCATCTTCACCATCAGGTAGTTCAGCTACACTATAACAGTCTACTTCACCATCAGTTACCTCAGCTGTTCTATAACATCCGCTCTACCATCAAGTACCTCAGCTATTCTTTTACAGTCTGTTTCACCATCAGGTTCCACAGCTATTCTATTACTGTCTGCTCCACTATCAGGTACCTCAGTGTTTCTTTATGAGTCTGATCATCCATCAGGTACCTTAGCTATCATTTTACCGTCTGCTCCACCATCAGTTATCTCAGCTATTCTGTAAATGTTTGCTTCACCAACAGGTAAATCAGCTATTTTATTACAGTGTCCTTCACATTCAGTTACCATAGCGGTTTTGTAACAGTGTACTCCACCATCAGATACCTCAGCTATTACATTACATACTGCTCCACAATCAGATGCCTCAGCTATTATATTACAGTCTGCTCCTATATCAGGTACCTCAGCTATTCTTTTTCTGTCTGCTCCACCATAAGGTACCTCTGCTTTAATATAACAGTCATATCTACCATCAGGTTCCTCAGCTATTCTATTACTGTCTGCTCCACGCTCAGGTACCTCAGCTACTATTTTGCTGTCTGCTCGGCCATTAGGTACCTCAGCTATTCTATAACAGTCAGATTTACCATCTTAAGATACCTTATTTTTTAAAGCCTGATCCTATATCATTTACCTACGCTATTCTATTACAGTCTGTTTCACCATCAGGTACCTCAGCTATTCTATAACAGTCAGATCTACCATCGAGTACCTCAGCTATTATTTTACAGTCTGCTCCACCATCAGGTACTTCAGCTATTCTATAACAGTCTACTTCACCATCAGAAACCTCAGCTATTATATTAGTACACTCTACACCACCATCAAGAACTTCAGCTATTCTTTTACAGTCTGCAGCACCATCAGGTTCCTCACTTATTCTATTACAGTCTGATCCACCATCAGGTACCTCAGCTATTCTATAGGAATTTGATCCACCAGGTACCTTAGCTATTATTTTACAGTCTGATCCACCATCAGGTACCTCAGCTATTCTGTAACAGTATGCTTCAACAACAGTTACATCAGCTATTTTATTACAGTCTGCTTCACCATCAGTTACCTCAGCTATTTTATTACAGTCTGCTCCACCTTCGGATACCTCAGCTATGACGTTTCAGTCTGTTTTACCATCAGGTACCTCAGCTATTCTATTACAGCCTGCTTCACCACCAGGTTCCTCAGCTATACTATTACAGTCTGCTCCACCATCAGGTTCCTCAGCTTTTCTATAGAAGTCTAATCCACCATCAGGTACCTTAGCTATTCAATTACAGTCTGTTCCACCATCAGGTACCTCAGCTATTCTTTCGGAGTCTAATCCACCATCAGGTACCTTAGCTATTCTATTACAGTCTGCTCCACCATCAGTTACCTCTGCTATTCTTTCGGAGTCTAACCCACCATCAGGTACCTAAGCCAATGTTTTACAGTGTGCTCCACCATCAGGTATCTCAGCTATTCTGTAACAGTATGCTTCACAAACAGGTACACCAGCTATTTTATTATAGTCTGCTTCACTATCAGGTACCTCAGCTTTTCTATAGGAGTCTTATCCACCATCAGATATCTCAACTATTCCATTACTGTCTGCTTCACCATCAGCTACCTCAGCTATACTATTACAGTCTACTCCACCATCAGGTACCTCAGCTATTCTTTCGGAGTCTTATCAACCATCAGGTACCTTAGCTATTATTTTACAGTCTGCTCCACCATCAGGTACCTCAGCTATTCTGTAACAGTATGCTTCGCCAACAGGTACCTCAGCTATTTTATTATAGTCTGCTTCACTATCAGGTACCTCAGCTTTTCTATAGGAGTCTTATCCACCATCAGATATCTCAACTATTCCATTACTGTCTGCTTCACCATCAGCTACCTCAGCTATTCCATTACAGTCTACTTCATAATCAGATACCTCAGATATTCTATTACAGTCTGCTGCACCATCAGATACCTCAGCAATTCCATTACAGTCTACTTCACCATCAGATACCTCAGCTATTACATTACAGTCTGCTTCATTATCAGATACCTCAGCTATTCTATTACAGTCTGATGCACCAAAAGATACCTCAGCAATTCCATTACAGTCTGCTTCACCATCAGATACCTCAGCTATTCCATTATAATCTGCTTCACAAGGAGGTACCTAAGCTATTATATTGCAGCCTGCTTCACCAGCATTAACCTCAGCTATTATATTACAGTCTGCTTCAACATCAGGTACCTCAGCTATTCTTTTACAGTCTGCTCCGCAATCTGGTACCTCAGATTTTCTGCAACAGTTTTTTTCAACATCAAGTACCTCAGCTATTTGATTACAGTCTGCTCTACCATCAGGTACCACAGCTATTGTATCATAGTCTGCTTCACCATCAAGTACCTCAGCTATTCTTTTACAGTCTGCTCCACCAGCGGATTCCTCAGCTATTCTATTACATGATATGCTCTTCTTCATTATCGATTTCCTCCACCGTAACATTTATCCAATGTTGTGCTTAAAGGTACTCGGAGTAAGCGAACACTAGACACACATCGACAAAAACAAACATTAAACACATATTACAATATAGTTATTACTAGTGCCTGTGCTATCTCCTTCAAGGTACTATATTTCTTACAGAAGAAGCCAACTGTCGCCTAAACATATTTAAAACTAAGCCGTAATAAAGTTTATTATCTCACCTCCTACATAAATGACGCTATCCAATTGGTCATAATTGATCACGCGGAGGGAGTGTATAATCCATACACCCCTTATATTTTGTATAATAAAATGTAATTATTTTTGTAAACTTAGTATCTGTATTACTAATAAAAAAACTCGATGAGATATAATCGTTTTACAGATAGAATCACGGTGTATTGGATATGCACCATCAGTGTTATCATACCACGTGTGAGCTCAGCTCGTACATGGAATGAAAATACTGAAGTGTATATCCCATACACCCCTAGCTACTTACAGTAACTAATAATACATGGCTGTATCCAATGGACAAATACTAGTGTTTTTTTCTTTAATTTATATAAACATTGAAAAGTTTTAAATGTTCCTTTAATGTAGCCTTGAAAGCCATGAAATATCATTTCACACACACACACGCACGCACGCACGCACGCACGCACGCACACACACACACACACACACACACACAACCCTTAATAAGAGTATATGGACGCGTTCAAATAAGAGTGAAAATTGGCATGGTTGCATGCTTCAAATTTGATTCCCACTATCCATTTTTTTCATTTAGCTATATACGTCATTCTAATAATGATGTGAAGAAAAAGCAATTATTCTACACAATATCAGTAGCTTCCCTTTGAGTGTTAATATAGAAAACATTTAAATGGAAAGTAGATTTTTCGAAAACGGGTTACACATATGGTCAGGTATTCTACATAGTGAGCATGGACATGCATTATACTTGTTAAACATCAATAATCATTCAACATTTACATTGACAAATCTATATTTGTAAGCAGGCATCTGAGGGATTTTAGCTCTATTCAAAATTGTGTGAAAGAAAACCGAAACAACGTAAGTTCGTTTGTATGTACGCTATGATTGTATCGAATGTCGTGATTGACTTGTGTAATCAGCTGAATATAAGTGCATGTACATTCCAATATTTAGCACATCGGTTTCAGCATAGGTCAGCAATTTTTGGCCTTAAACTTAGAATGGTTCATGTATTTCTTGTTCCGATTATTGTATTAAGGTATAATATGATTTAAGTTGTTTTCCATGAGGCCCTAATTCATTAACCTAACATCAAACCACTATGTACAATCAGTTGAACAATAATATGATTTTTTTTTGTAAATAATTTAAAGCACATGGTTACATTATCCAATGTATTTACCAGAAGCCCCTTGCAAAATGCAATAATATCATTAGCGAGTCGTCAACCCATTTGGACTTGGTCATTATAGAAATAATTTGGATTATACAACCATGTGATTTCATTTGTTAATTCTAATATATTTACACCTCAACTTCCATTCCTTAAATGAACTGCCTTTCGGCAATTGCGTTTATCAATCGATGAACGCAACATCTTCGGATATGTTCGGATCGCAATTCATCGCATAACAATATACATCAAAACTATTGATCTTGTAATTGTTGTATTGTGTCAGTAGGTCTCGTAAATATAAATCAACATTTAAGAAAGTGTTAATTTATTCTATTTTAAACGTATTATTGCCAAATGTGTTTCCAGTGGTTGATTTTTTCCCGCGTTATTGTGACGTCATTTGAAAAAAATGTTTCCGGTTACAGTCGGGTCGTTCTATTTACATTATGGGTAAAAAAGGATTACTGAAAGGTTTTCTTAAATGAAATGAAGTATTTTTTAACAATTCTTGAATGAAATAATGAACTATTGGTGTGAATTTAAGGAATGAATTGCAGGGTTGATGTCATTATCGGGGATATGAACGCAATTGGGCTGGTCAACGTACGCGTGGAATCATTCGGACTCCACACACTTTGACCAGCCCAAGTGCGTTCATACCCCGATAATGACACCAACCCCGCAATTCATTCCTTAAATAATCCCTTTTTGGTCAATATTGAAATACAGCGATGTGTTTTTATTACAAAATTCGTGTTTTTAACATAGTGTGCAGCGCACATTTTTGGTTCGCATGTAGGTATTATGCGGCACATAGCAAACTAATTCAAGCGATTGGTTCTCCAAATATAACGAAGCAAAGGATGGAATTGTTTTTTTGCATTGTCTATGGTTTTGATTTTCCTGTTTGGTCCTATGCTGTGTTGTAATTGTTTTTCGCTTCATGTACATACATCGTATTTTGCGACCCCTTATAGCACAACTTCAGCGGTTGGGTCTCCTAATGTTACGACACAAAGGATTATTGTTTTCGTGGCATTGCCTATAATTTTGATTCTCATGTTCGGTCTCTTGGTGTGTTGTGATATTTATTTTCCGTTTCATGCTGTACTTGGTCATAAAAGTATTATTAATTATTGCATATACCGGAGATGGTTGCCCGACGATGCACACTACGGATGTCAAAGGGCCCGGTGTATGATAATCAAACAGGGCTTTGCCGCACTATAGGAACTACAGGATAGGAATATGTGTTAAGATGAAAATCGTTATGTGATTAAATGGTGTTCATTTTTTGTGCTCCAATCCTTCCTCGGCAGACTTTGTGCATCATCCGCTATCTATAATTGATGATAGGACCTCATTCGCTACAGCGGCGCTCGCCAGTTTAAAGCGGATTATAATTCAAATACATGCAGGTTGAATGCAAATACTATATTGATACTGAAAAAGAAGACATAGATAGAAGAAACATAAGACGTTATTTTTTAAATGCGTACACCTAGCACCATTGTACTTGGTACGCGGTATGACGATTAAAGTATTAATCATTCATTCTGACACGAGACCTTTAGAAGTATATTTACGTATGTATTTCGATGTAAAAATGGAGAATTGACTACAAGTAGACCATGCAAATAAAAAAACATTTAAATACAGTGAAAGCATTTGAATTTTACCCAAAATAACTTCAACCTTTTAGCAGGGAATACGTTTACGAATCCAAGGCCGAGCCTACAAGGTACGGGCCGTTTTGCATAGATTATACCAATTTCACTTTAATTCTGAATACAAAAACAATGTAAAGAATGAAGCCAAAGATTTTACTACGCCGACCCCGACTATGTATTTGTTAATTGGTCTGCTTAAATGGGAATATTGGAATGCCGCCGAGTTTATATCATTTAACAATAAAGATAATTTAGTTTTCAAATATGTACACAATAGCAATGGTTAATTTGCAAACTTATATGATGTGTTATTAAAGCTGCACTCTCACAGATATACCGTTTGTACAACTTTTTTATTTTTTGTCTTGGAAAGAGCAAATGGTTGCGTAAATATCTGCAAACCAATGATAAAAGATTGCTGGCAAAAGCATTGCCTTGTTCAAGGGGTGGTCATAAGACGAGAAAAATCTACAACTAAACAACTAATCAACCAAACAGCAAAATAAGAATTAGGCCAAAAAAAAATTGTTTGTTTAGGGTAACCTTCCCAAAATTTCAAGGTAGGGTAGGTAGGGATTTTTTTTTTTCAAAATCTGTCGTAAGTTCAGAGTGTTTTCTTGCACATTGCAGTCTTTCCTACATTACTGTCATTGCCTGACTTTGTTTTATCATATAAACAATAATTCTGATTAAAATCTGCATTTATCCGCCCTTCGTAACTCTCTATTCGCTAACGAATATTTTTTTTGCTCAGAAACGGAAAAAAATAGTAAGGGTCGGCGCATTTTTATAGGTAGGGTCGGGTTACCCGAAACGGACATATTTTTTTAGGCCTTACCTGGTAAGCAGAAACAAAACAACATCAGGAGCCGGAAAGTTTAAGCAGTAGCACAGATCAAGTACAACCATGCGAAGGTAACATTACCAAGTGATTTCATCGGCTGGATAGAGACACTTAAAACAAACTACACAAAGTAATAATATATAAATATATATACAATACTTTTAATTAAAATTGAAAATAAATAATCGTAAGACGTGAAGCGCGATTTTTAAAGGAACTATTTGACGTCGATAGTGATTTAAAATTACTGCGCTTTATGACGTCAGTACACAACGTCTCGCGCGCTTTTTGGTGAAATGTAAAAAAAGTGCGTTTTCTACATAAATTATTCCACAAATCCATATTTTTGGTATGCAAGAAAAAAATATCAATCATATCAATCGGCAAGCCTCATTACCGGCTTACGCGCGTGCCCTCGGGTCGGATTTTTCGATCCGTACCGGAAACACATGATAGATACTTATAAGATTACATGAGACTTAAATCCCTCGAATGCACCTACCTACACATTTTGGGTTGTTCTGTTGCGGGTCATTCAAAATCAATCCTAGTCGCATACAATCTTATACAATAGTAGGTAAAGTGGAGTGCGGCTTTATATAGATAACAACACTAATGTCGTCCTATTAAGCTCTACATGTTCGTGCATTTCCGATGACAATTTCGTGATGATGTACCGTAATCGTATATATGGCCAAAATATCGTTGAGATGTCGTAAAATACACTCACATTTTGGTTAACCTTTTGTGAATCAGTATCTTGCGAGTTATCTCGCCTTTTACATCACAGCATGTCGGAAGAATGTCGAGACAGCGTGATAGGGGTAGTAGTGATAATTCACCTGGAGGTACGACCGATCGCCGAACTATGAAAACACACAACAACTGCATAACAAAACCCACATTTTGCAAGAAAACTGTTTGGGCAATAGGTCGCCGACCTGTTAACTACGTATGTTTTTAAATTGTCCGATCACCGATCACTTTCAAAGATGAAAACTTAAACGTTGTTTGTTTTTGATGTGCTTCTATCCTGCCCCGGCAGACCTGTTGTATCATCATCTGCCTTTTATTGATGATAAGACCTCGGGCGAATTACAATCTAAATAAATGCAGGTTGTATGCAACTATATTTAAACTCAGAAAAGAAATTAATAACATGAATAGTAGCATCCGGACCACCTCGGCCATTTTCCATCGAAAGCAACCTCGGATGTATATGGACAGTTTACAATGTCAGAAATCTTTATAATAAACTAAGCTGCATGTAGATCGCGTAGTATGTTTTACCCAGCAGTAATACTTTATCGCTGTACTCGTGGGATTTTAATTATTTATGCAATAATTCTTTACTTTGTCAATCAATTTAGACTTAATTATACAAAATATTCCTCAAAACACAATTAGATACTACTACAATTAAAATCTTTATATATGTATAATATACCGGCATACATCCGAGGTTATTTTCGATAGAAATAAGCGAGATGTTCCGAATGAGATAGAAGAAACATGAGACTTTATAAAGATACACGCTGCACCTTTGTACTTGTAACGCGGTATGACTATTAAAGCGTTTGATAATCATTGATTTTAGCATGAAATTTAAGAAGGAATATATACTTAAGTCTTTCGATGTAAACCATGAATAAACTTCAAGTACATTATACAAATGACATAACATTCATAGCGCATTTGAAATGAAAAGAAATGCTTTTATTACAAATACACCGACTCTGGTTCATTTGGTTGATTGATATAATGGGAATATTGGAATTGCGCCGAGTTTAAGTCATTTTACAATAAAGGTAATCAAGATAGCAATTATTTTTTACAATCTCAAGGTGTATTTTCAAACATACATGGAATATTATTAACATTTATAGATAAAACTTTATATTGATATAGAAAGAGACAATCGGAGTTAGTTTTAACTGATTCTTGTATCATTTATTAGTAAAAAGAAACGATACTGATCAGCCGTAAGTATTTGCATTTTGGTAATTTAATTTTAAATAAAGCCTCATTTTGCCTACGTGTATGCCGTTTTTATGTAGTTTTATGTCCGGTTTCTCATGTGGCAATATATTTCCCTTAGCTGTCGACGTTAAGTTATGGAAAGTTTCCCAAGTGATTCTCTTTTTCATCATAAAAGAGTAGATAAGTGCTTTTGTCATTTCCAAAGAAAGGACTATATCGAAGGTAGCATTTTATATAAAGTGTCACGGTTAAACATAGACACTAGTGTTGCGGAAATATATACTTATAGTATAAGGGTTAGTTTCCTCGAAAGCGACGTCAATGTAAGGCAATCATCGTATGTAGGTCAAACTATTGGGTTGGTCAGAGGGCAGATATAAGAGGAGAACATTGCACAAACTTAGCAACTAAATACAAATATGAAATGCAAATACCTAAGCAGATACAATACAACATCAGAAGTCGGAAGTTTCCAGCTATAGCACACATTAACAACAACCTTCTGCATGGTCTAATAGCATTACATACAAGTTTTTATCGCTATGAGATAAACCAACTATAACGATGACCATAAAGCAGGTAATGGCTTCTACTTATATTTCAGATGCTAGAGTGGATACAGCTGACCCTTACTATTGGAATGATTGGGTTGTTTTTGTACGTTTGGCTTACAAAAAAGAACGATGTTAACGATGCGCCTAGGCCAGGTAGAATACGTCATTTACCTCACAAATTATACAAAAATAGCCATACTTGTTTCAAACGCAAAATCAAAATATGGATTTTAACTTGTTCTGCTGGAACTTATTGTCACAATCCACGCGTTTACAGATTTATACTATTGCAATCACATAATTGTTTAAATTTATATTAATCAGTTGTACTTTCGTTACAGCTGTTAAATCGTTTTTGTCTCAAGATGTCCAGACAGACAACACAGGTAATTTCACAGCAGTTGGCTGAGTGGTAGCAATATCGCTATATGTCGTGCAAGGGCATTGTCGTAAATTGAACATGCTCTTCATAAATGAATTCGGAATTTCTTCTGCCCTAGTAAGCTGTATTATATACGTCTTGCAGGTTCATGCAAGAATATGTCACTCTTAAACAAACGGTGAAATTCTCGCAAGCACTTTAATATGAGGAATATTACGACAATGACCATGGAAGTTAACGATCAATCATGGAGTTTATAGTCGTTATGTCTTAGCTTACATAGCTAATTTATTGAGGAGTAAAACCTTGTGCGGTATTATACGAAAAACTAAAATTTTCAAATTAAGGCAAACAATCTTAAGACGCTTGTCTTCATATTTTTCGAATGATATATAATGATGAGTATTTTCCTTGCAGGTAGAAATCAAGCAGTTACTAAAGCCGTTCAGACTGACAACGAAGGTACGTGTAATAATATCATATATTACCGTGTAAGTGATCATGTTTGCGATAGCAAGCATGTAATAAGATATTAACACAAATACTGACAGAGTAAAAAAGAATCAAGACAAACAAAGGTCATTATGTAAAATCAAAAGTATGTCCCGGTCGTGATTTCTTTGCATATGTACACAGTTATAATAGGAAGAGATCGAATGGAAAATAGTATATATACGACTGTAAAGTTCACCTAGAATGCACCAGGATAAGAAACTATATATAACGCCCTACGTACTAAGCAAGGAAGCGTAATCTACAATCATACTATGCCTTTGATAATAAAAGATTACTTGTGACTCAGGTTATTAGAATACGCGAAAGCAATCGCCTGCGGCTTCACTTTACAGTTTTGTTGTTCTATTCGTAGTGCAGTCTTACATAAGTCATCACACTCGCAAACACTATCATACGATAATAGATTTGGTGGAATGGAGCTACCGATAACATAAGATTAATGCCGACCTAGTTAATCGGTTTTTCTGCCTGGAAAGGATAGCTATAAGGTAATGGACGGTTACATAATATTGCAAATGAATGTTCACTAAACACTCGACTTATAGATTCACAATCCGATATTTATCGAAAATCCCGATGCTTTGGACATTATGGCAGTAGCGGCAATTTATACAATCAGAGTGCGTCCGAATCGACGTCGTGTTGAACAGAATAAGCAGAAGAAAATGTTTCCTCGACTAGCGGTCATGTGTTTTGAAGAATCATAATGACTTGAACAGTCGGACAGACAATTTCCCAAATTGTTACTCTTATAATATTGATATTTTATCAACTACTTAGCACAGATCATTCTAATAACCTAAGTTATGGCAGTTTATTTGATTTTTTTCCACCCGGGGACACTTGAAGTGCACATCTTGTATGACACAAAGCTAGCTTAAATACATAAATTATATAAAGACGAATTTGTTGATAATATATACTATTATTTTTTGTTTCGTAGAGCGTCTTTGTCTTAAAAGACGTTCTAAGCAGACTTTTCATTTTTAATAAAACGTTAGAAACCCCCTTACATTGTCTTGACCTTTGCTACAAAATATGGCCGCTTCGAAACTAGCCTTATGTCCAGGGTAAGTAGAAGCGATATACAACATATTACAAGTGTAATGTCGTAAAGGTATTATAATTCAACAAGCTCCTCGGAAAAATATGTCGTAGTTAGGTGTATTTTATTCGCCTTGCCATGGTCCCGATTTTATTGCATATGCATACGATTATTCTAGGACGGAAATTTTAATGAAAGAAAATAATAATGACTGCATGGTTCATCAGTCTATTACACAGCTTAATCCGCAATAAAACTCAACAGATTGTATAATGTTTGTGTAATTATACAAGTTTTGTGTTTAGCTCACCTTAGCCGTAAGCTGTGGGTGAGCTATTAGGATCGATGAATGTCCGTCGTCCATCGTCTGTCGTCCGTCGTCCGTCCACTTTTAGTTTGTTAACACTCAAGTGGTCACATGTTTGCCTCAATTGTCACGAAACTTGGTCAGGATGTTTGTTCCAGTAATTACTCGGACGACTCTAGAGGCTACCTTTACAGTCCAAATATCCTGGAAAGGTTGTTTCGTTGATTTCTCGATCAAGTTCGAATAAAGGTCATCTGGCGTCAAAACAAGGTCATAGAGCCAGAAGATGAAAAAAACCTTGTTAACACTCTGAAGGTAACATTTTCGGCCCAAATATTCTGGAAATTTGTCAGAAATGTTTTACCGTTGATTTCTAGCTCAAGTTCGAATATGGGTCATCCGGGGTCAAAAACTAGGTCAAAATGCCCAAATATAGAAAAACGTTGTTAAACCCTCTAGAGGTAACATTTTCAGCCCAAACCTCCACGAAATTTGTCAGAAAGGTTGTTTTGATTTTTTCATGTCAAGTTCGAATTTGGGTCACCTGTTGTTGTTTTTTATGTTATTGTTTTAAAATCTTTAAAGGTACCAACTTCAAACTTCATGAGCTTATTCACAGTAAATTGTGATTTTTTTTATGACGAGTTATTTAAATCCAACCTAAATATTGTAAGAGTTATTGCCAATTGTATCTTTTAAACAAATACGTATTTGTCATGTTTTTACACGCCTGTTTAAAAAAACTGGACATATAATAGTTCCACCTATGGTGTATGGAAGGGCAGACAGGTACCATCCAGTATGTAGTCCGATCAATTACTTTTAACCCTTTGTCCAATCTTGACCAAATTTGGTCAGAATATGTATGAACGTGTTTGATAATTAGCAAAATTGCTGTAGTTACCCGAGAGTTATTGGGCTTTAATTATAGAAATAACCTAAAATTGCTCTTGTCCTATCAATAACCTTTTAAGCATTTGTCCAATAATCACAAAGTTTGGTGAGAATGTGAATTGGCATTATACATCAGAGAAGCCAAATCCCTGTTACTGTCCTTTAATGATCAACAAGTCTATAGCACAATGTTTTACTCAGGTGAGCGATATAGGCCATCTTTTTTTTAAATTCAACCTTTCTTACGTTTTCCTTGTAACATAAATGGAACTTCAGAGGCTTGGATGCGCAAATATAAATATGATTACTTGCAGCATAGACAATTCAAATGATCAAAAGCAATACTAAATAAGAAACATTCAGAATAAGGCAAACATTCTTCAGACATTTGCCTTTGTAGATCTTCACCATGTACGATAAGGAGAATTTTCCTTTCAGGTCGAAATCAAGCAGTCACTAAAGCCGTTCAGACAGACAACGAAGGTACGTGTTATAAAATACAATAATAGAATCAAGAAAACGGACGCCACTATGTTACATAATTATTTCTGACACTTTTGTGTTGATTCAGTTATACTGACGCCATAATTTAGAATTAAGAATATTTATGCAACTACGAAGAATCAAGAATATTGTCGCCACTATGGAAAATGAAAATTAATGACGCAACTATGAAGCAACAATAATACAATAATACTGAAGCCAGTGAATTATATGAATAATAATTACGCAGTTACGTAGAATAAGTAATAATGACGCTACTATGTAAAGTCAAGAGTACTGACGCCTCTGTATAATAACGAATCCAGACGTAGCTATGTAGAATCAAGTTTATTGACACTACTTTGTACAATCTAGAACACTAACGCCAACATGTAGCATCAGGAATATTGACGCCACTTTGTAGAATCATTAAAACTGATGCAACTATGTCGAAACGCTTTTTTCCAATTAGTAGTTGTCAACCTTTGTTAGAATTGCTTTCTAAATCCAGTTTGTTACTGCCAGTATCAGACAAAAATATATGAACTATTAAAAGTCCATTTACCAAATCTTCATCAGCCATATAGAAAATCAGTTTGTGCGAAAATGGGAATCATCTTGAATTGCCTTCAAATCCTGTTGAAATCAATGCTTTTCATAATGCGGAGGGTATATTATTTTCAACTATTTTATGCTAGATTGAATGTCTGGTTTCGTATCATCTAAGTATTTTTCATATTTATGTCACGTCGGGTATAATTCACAATTAATTAAATTAAGATGATTTTTTTTAAAATTCGTTATGTGTGTAGTTAGGCTCATTTACTTATACTGAGTCAATTCATGTCATAATAATTGAACCATTCTTAAACCATGTTATACCAGTTGATGAAAATGTTCTATTTCTCTTTAATATTGGTTTCGTTTCTGGTCGAAATCAAGCAATCTGTAAAGCCATTCAGACAGACAATGAAGGTACGTGTTATATCCGCATTATAGTTGAAGGAATAATATGTTATTCTACACTAATCATAATGTCACTGTTTTTCCCCTTTTTCCAGATGAAAGTTCCGTTTAAGTGTTTAATTTGAGACGAAGCATAAGATAAGCTACGTGTGTTTATATTTAACATTATCAGTTAACACTCTGGATCATGTCGGTGCTTGTTCATTTATTAGGTGGACTATCGTGCGAATGTCGGCTGTCGTTAAGCAAATAATCGGCATTAACTAAAAACTTCTGTTGACAAATGTCCAAAGGAACTCGGTAATATTGTAATTGTACACCCTTGACGCTGTCGAGACTTTTGCTTTGAGTTGCAACGAGCTGGCGCTGTGAGGGAGAAGAAATATTTTGCTAGATATGTCGTATGAATTCAAACCTTTGCCGCCTGACGGATATGGCCTACGGAACATAAGCTGTTTGAAAATGATCGGCGTCGATAGCTTCGCGTACAGCTTACCATACGCTACGACATTCAATTGCTCATGATGTCTTATGATCTTGCTGACTTAAAGCTATTTCTACACCATTGCGAAAATATGAGACACAACGCGAACATAAGTGTGCCAAATGATGACTGATCCACTACGATATTACTTCGCGTACAAGAACTTTTTTTACATCGAGTTCGTGTCAACGAGAAAGACGATCCAATCGAGTATACGCCTGTGGGCTTCGACTGTTTATGTTTAAATATATGAGACTGTATCGCACTTGTTAAGACGGGAAGGTTTTTTTCAATATTTAGCATTGATTTTCAACGCAGTTGATGGGGCTACTTAATTTTGAAAGCCCATATCATGTTGTAGTATTTTAATTCCGTTTTTTAAAAGATGATTATTAACTCGAAGAGTATTGTACCAAGCCGTACACATTACGTCTCAACTTACCGATTAATAACTTATAAACCCGAACATTTTGACTTGTACGAACCCTTAGTAATTCCAACTATATCGTACAAAGATCTCTGTATTCTCGTGCATTTCCAAAGATAATCTTGATTTTTCGTAACATACATAAATCGCCCGAAATATCGTAGAGATAATGAACAATTCCCCCATACACATTTTGGTCAACTGTTTTTCAAACAACTCGTGGTCTTTCGTGCGGTTGTATCGATCGAGTTATCGCGCTTTATATCGCGGCATGGCAGGATACGACCGATTATGAAAACAAAACTAACAACGACATCCTTTCAATACTTAGTTAAAACTACAGAAACAAGCTCAGTAGCAAAAAGTTTAAACATAAACCCGGTTAAATGGCACTGGGTAAACGCTAAAGACATATACACACAAATTTGCAAGAATACATTTGGGGCGGTAAGTCGCCGATCGGTTTAGTACCTTTTGTCTAGTTTCGTTTGAATATTGTCCGATTATCGAAGGCTTCTTAAGACTGATATCTTTCTGAATTAAATCGATCTTGGCAAAAATATTACAAATATTTAAGTAAACTTTATCAGCGTTTAGCGGGATTTATCTTATTTTACTACTCAGCTTCTTTTAAAGAGTTATTCAGCTTTTCGGTCGTCTATGGAATACCAAGAGGAATTTCCGGCATGAAGTAATATTTCAGTAGCTTAGACGTTAAAGTGATTTTACTTAAATATGAAATGCTTTAAATTTGTCCAAGAAACCAATTCACGTTGAAGAATATATATATATATATATATATATATATATATATATATATATATATATATATATATATATATATATATATATATATATATATATATTTCACTGTCTGGTTAACTGTCTCTCCACGTACGGCCCATTCTGTCACACTTATCAAACCAATTAAGAATAAGATATGATGTATCACCGCTAACGCATAATGTAGTGTATATCACGTATCAAAGGCCACATTTGCATACACATAACTGATTAAAAACGAGTTCCTATTTACATATTTTCTAATTGTATGAACCTGTCGTGTTGTCTGCATAATATTGGCTGTGCAACGGTCTTCAAGTGGTTGCCGAGGTTTGCCTCGTAATGTGCCCTCTACGGGGGAGGAAATATTATTTCTTAGAAAGGAAAACTATTAAGTGTATCTATAAAACGTGTTACACAAAAAGTATATAATAATAACCTAGGATTTCCTCGCATGTGATTCTTTATTGTTTTAGCGAATGCAGCTGTGAATGATTCTGATGACGGGTCAATGGTAAGTTAATATTGTTGCTTTATTACTTTATACAAAACCATTCTAACCACCATAAAATTGTTTAAAGTAACGTATTTCAGTTTCCCCTAATGACCCATAAACAATCGTCGGATACCCACGAAAGACTATTACGTATTCCTAAAAATGCAAACGGAATAAAGTACCAGGGTTGTGGACGATGTTCACAATCGAATACAGATCACAAAGCTTGCAAAAGGGATGGATCCAAAATTTGGCGCAAGAGATGGGGGAGAAACTTCTTGAATGCACATGTTCGTCCCATAGGCTAAATGCTTTATGAAAATAGGTCTATGCAACGTGTCATTAAGAATGTATATTAAATGTTTCTTACATATTTAAGGATCTCTTCGTGGATAATCTGCAAGATGAACATGAAGCAACACTGATCACAGGAGGATATTCCGTTTTGCAGAAGAAGATCATCTCAGAGTTGAATCTTTGGCAAAATATAGTGATACGGTTTGCTATCATTGGTGAATCAGGATCAGGCAAGTCGTCCTTTATAAATGAAATGCTTGGAATTACTTCGGACGATCCTTATGCGGCAAAGATAGGCTGTAATGAGTGCACGCCTGCATGCCAAGAATTTCGACACCCTTGTAAGAAGACATTATCGTTTATTGATCTTCCTGGTGTAGGAACACCAAACTTTCCGAAAGAATCTTACCTTAAAGCTGTGAAAATTGAGAGTTTCCACTTTTTTATATTGATTACACAGTGTCGGTTTAAAGAAAATGACCTATGGCTGGTTAAAGAAATTACGAAACGTGAAAAGCATTTTTATTTTGTTAGAACCAAAATAGACGTTGATGTTAGCTCGGACAAAAAAGCCCACCCGCGTTCACATAATCGAGTCAAACTGCTCAAGGAAATTCGAACCAAAACAGCAGAACAATTGAAATCAATAAATATTGGCCCAAACAATGTTTTCCTGATCGACAACTATGAAACCAGACGATTTTACTTTGATAACTTGATGGAAAGACTCATTGTCGACGCACCGTCACTCATTAAGCAATCATTGATATTTTCGATATCGGCAGCAAGTGCGAACATACTAAAGGAAAAGGTAGCTTCTCTTCGTTCACGAATAAAATATCAGGCAATGCTTGCTTCCATTGGCTCGCTTGCGATTCAGGGAGTTGGATTAGCTTATGAAGTTGAAATACTCATGAAGGAGGTGAACTTTTACAAGTCACAATTGGGAACAGATAAGCAAACGATGCAAGAGCTTGCAATGAAGATGTGTATAAACGTAGAGCATATATACAAGCGACTCGATATGACTTCGTATATTCTCTTAGCGTCAAGTGATAGCTTTCTTAAGATGTGTACTGAATTTGCTGTATCGGAAGCCACAGAGAGTTTGCTTAAATGGGCTGCCCCTTCTTCCGGACATTTAATATGTGCGGCAGCTAGCTTTCCTATTTGTTACTATACACTAAACAGATTGCTGAATATGTGCGAAAAAGAGGCTTATAATGTGACCATAATGTTCGAGCAATGGATGTGCGATGTAACGAGTGCGCCGATATAGTCAGAAGTTCGTGGAATTGCTAAATAAAATCTACACATTTTAACATTTTTCAACGAACGTCAGCTCGCTATAAAATATATTTCAGGTGTAAATGACATATAAAATTTCAAACTGATACATACAATATTAAGGAAACTACTGCTTTTTCATTAACATGAGGTCAGTATAGCCCCCGCAGTTTAAACATCAGAATCTGACGTCAACGTCATAACTTCTTAAAGTAAAAGCCGTTCGCCGCAATACAACGTCGATGTCTCGCTACCCACTGCCGGTAAATGTCACTGAACCACTCTGACTTGTACAGGCGTGTCTGAGGTTCACTCTGTAATTCCTGAAAGTCATTGAAGCGTTTTACCTTTCAGTTCACATTTAAGTATCGGAAAAAGGGCAAAATCACATGGCGCTAGGTCCGGCGAATAAGGGGTGTGGGGAAGGATCTCCGCTTCAAGCTGGAATGTCGCTGTAGTCTGGGCCTCCTCCGATCTATGCGCTGGTGCATTATCCTGGTGAAGAATCCACGCATTATGCAACGCCTGTGGTCTCTTTAATGCCATCGCCCTGTACAAGTCACGCCTCAATACCTTAATAGGAGAACACAACTGAGGCTAATAACATAATGCATTTGTCGCGTTTTGCGTACTTCATCAAGTATCATAACTAAAACTAACACTTATTCAATCCCATGTTTTTAATCATAAACTTTTTAAACAGTGTTTTATGCAGATTTAATCAAGAACTAAATATTGATAAAAATGAATTTTGTTATATATCACTTAACCTTAGAATAGTAAGCACCCGTCACAGATTGGCCCCGTGGAACTGCATGGAGTAGAATAACATCGTGCACATCAAAGAAGACAATAAACATATGCTTTCCTATCGAGCGGGATGATCGTGCCTTCTTCTGAGGCGGGGAACCGGTAGTCTTCCATTGACTGTTTTGCTGTTTTTTATCAGGGTCGTAATATACAGCCAGATTCATCGCAAGTGACTATCTTCTCAAGAAAACGGTTTCCTTCCTTTTCGTACCGAGCTAAGAATCGGCGTGATTCCCGTACTGTTCTGCTCATCTCATCTTCTGTCAGCAGCCGTGGAACCCAACGCGCACTCACTCGACTCATTTTCAAACTGTCTTTCATTATCGTCCGTGCCGACCCATAACTCATGTCCAACATCTTGCCTATTTCATGAAGAGTGACTCGACGATCAGCTTCAACGATGTTTCTCATGGCCTCGACGTCACTCTCCGTAGTTTGTGAAACCGGTCGCCCAGACCTCACGTCGTCACAAATGCTGTCTCGCCCGTCATTGAACCGCTTGTGCCACTTGTACACGAGCATTCGCTTAACTGGAGTTTCACTCGATGATTCATTCATCAGTTTAAGTTTTGCGATGGAGTTTTTCCTAGGTTCACACAGATCTCTATCACTGCCCGTTTTTTCAATCTGTCTTCTGGCGTCATTTTAAACAAAAAATAACTATACCGTTCTGTCTAAAATGCTTACTTTGAAACAAACAAACAAACCCACTGACTTAAAACTTCCCGTCATCACTCGTTATTGACGTCACGTCAAATGTGCAAACTTTCGCGCCGTTTTATTTGTTTCAATGTGATTGGTAAAAAAAAACAAGATATTGTCATGGGTTATTTTAGCAACTGCGGAGGAACGCGCGACCACCTGTTTCCATAGTGATCACTACGTTGTCATAATAACATGCTATTCGATGAAACTCGCATTCCTAATTTCATATTACCTGATTATTATTGTATGAAAGTTTTAAAGATATGCTGCATATTGTTTTCATTTTATCAAGCTTTTCCTACACGAACTTCTGGCTATGCCCTCGTATATAAGTTCACCAGTTTGTGTTAACAAATGGCTGCATTGTTGAATTAATTATATCACAATATTATCAAGCAGGATATATATCCTGCAGAAAAATACATTTGAACCATCAATCAATTTATTCAGGAATGTGTCCGTCTGTTAGTAACTAAGCACCATTTCTTGTTTTAATATTTCAATGTGTTTATGTGCGTTAATGTTGTTTCATTTTGTGGTGGTAATTATTTGTAATAAACACTTTTGTATTCCATGTGTCGCCAAGTGATGCGTTGAAACCTTTGGACATTATTTTAATCTCGTTATGGTACATCGTGCCAACCAAATATTCACCATCGTTCAAAACATCATTGATTTAATTCATACGGATGCAGTTATAGATAAGTTAAAGTTATGACAAATGGTTCAGAAATAATTAGTTTGTCAATGGGAAAAAAGGTTAAAAAAAACAAAAAAGGATTGTTTCTGATATTAATTTACTCAGTGAAAGAACCTAACACAAGCTTCTGTGATCATAATAGATGGACCGTTTTGACATTTGTTATAGTTTTGGCCCAGAATTAGCTGATTTTGATAGCAATGCCTTTAATTCAGTCATGTAACATTACTCACATTAGAACAGATCTCCATTTATTGGATAACTGCCGAAAATTTGATTTTTCTCAAAGCGTTAGCAGCGCTGCGATCTGATATTTTGTCACTAGTCATGTACCACTGGTTTCCAGACATTTACACAAACATCGGCTCATTTCAAGACAAACAAATGTCAAAACGTCAATCTGTGAGAGTGCAGCTTTAAATAGCGGACTCTGTTAGGTGGTTCTTTGTCTACAGTGTAGCTGTTTTTATTTTTGTCCTTCAGGGCCTGGTATATCTTGAAACAAATATGAAAGGGGCTATTTAATTTTTGTTTGCGATACCTTGCTCTGGTCGCAGAGCTCACTTGTTAAACAAAACGCTTTGATTTTCTTTTAAAAGGGTATTCCTTTTCTTAAATTATGGTTATTGTTGTTCTTAAATACAAACTTAAGTCAACATATCTTTATATCCACCACACGTGATATTCATATTATATAAATATGTACGAATGATAACTAATAATATAAATGACAATACTGTACATAATAAGCAGATTAGCGATTTACTTCGGCAATGAATACAGTTGTACAATTCAAAAATTGTGATGTCGCATACATTGTTTAAAAAACACAAGGCTTTATGTCTAAGACATTCAGGCACGTATATATAAATATAAAGGAACGCCTCAAGAAACTGTTTGCGAGTCAAGTTCTGTGACGTCAGCGATAAAACACCACCTATCTTGTTCGTGTTTACTGCATTCATATACGCTGTGTATTTATCATATCTCGTCTATTGTCTTATAACTCGGCTTGCAACGTCTAAGATGAATGTTAATTCACTTGGATATATGCCATCGACGACGCCAATACCACCGTAATGCGAAAACTTCTCATTTGTTGTAAAATAAAACAAAACAAAAACAAACGAGGCGGATAGAAGTGAAAAAGCTTTGTTCGAAATACATGACACATGACGGTGAATTAAAGCATGGTTATACCATCTCAGACAATTGCTTAATCCATATTAATAGGTTTTGAAGCTGAATTGCCTGTGATTTCAAAAACATGCTGAACATGCTGGATATACGCGATCTACTTTTTATTGTTTGCATTTCCAGTACATTGTTTGTCCTCGTTCACCGGATATTGTCATTTAACAAAATACACTGTAGTTACGTTTAACCAATTTTATTTTTCTTAGGAGAAACGTAACTTTTGTCCAACCTTGTTTAATGTTTATACTCAAGTGGAAATTTCTCCCCATATATTATGTTGGGGTCGTGAAGCAGTAGAAATCAGTGATATCGTGCATGCCAATTGGTCAATTGACTATAGAATATATAGGAAATTTATTTAGTGGTCTGTAACCTAATTACAACTCCGAGAGACGTTAATTTGAAGGTAATCAATTTCTATTGCCATGTTTAATTAATTTTTACACTAAAATGGTAATGCTTATAGAACTACAGACACAAGTAATGCAGCATGACAACTTTTCCAAAACTTTAGACATTGCTAGAACAATTTCGAGATATTGTAATGGAAATACCTGTCCTGGGTTAAAAACAGTATCTAGCCCATCTCGCCAATGGTACATACAGTCACGGTTCCTCAAAATTCTCTGGTCAAATTGTAGACAAGCATCGGAGCCTATTTGACGACTTGTATTTAAATATTAATAGTACGTTTGTGTAAGAATGGGCACATGTCCTTTTCTCTTGTGGATAGACTAGAAAGAAACTTGCAAGGCATCTAGATAAACACAGCGACCAGTGGCTTAGAAGACAAATTATATTTCTTCTTGAATTGATAGAAAACAAAGCTGTAGACATAGCTGTTGTTGGCAAATCGGGTGCTTATTATGGAAGTAACAAGTGACGATATTGGCGCTGCTGCCGTTGGTTGTGACTAAACATTGATCCTCATTTACCCTGGAAACTCGGGAAATACCATGCATACTCACCACATTGCTGAAGGTGCCGTTTTAGAACGAGGGCAAACTCACGACAATATATCATATTCATTCTCACAACCAGTTATCGTCTGAGGGAGAATGACATTTGGTTGGTCAAGAAGGTTGGAGGTAACAACACACCTTTGAAATTTGTACGAAAAAAATGACATGAACGTTACTGCAACAAGCGAGCTCATCCAAATCACACAGTGCTGTACATTTTATATCGGATATTATAAAAATTAAAGAGGCGTCTATCTGTACGAACTATTCTTGATATATAGTAACGAGACATTAAACTATTTTCGAATGTTGAAGAGGACGTTAAATAACAAGGCAATCATCATAAAGCGACAGAAACTTTCACATCATTGTTATTGCTGATCAGGTATTCACGAAATGGTGATAAATAAATATATAAATATTATAAACATTTCTACCTGTTCACCAAGTTGGTATAATTTGCTGGTTTCGGGCACTGTTAAATCATGTATGCGACCCGTCCTGTAACTGTTTAGGATTTAAACGAGATTCTCGGGACAGCTTCGTTTCAAAATATGTACAAGAATACAATTTAAGAAATTAAAATGAACGAATGCAAGTAAACGGATGAATTTTCAAAAAGTTACTTTATACATGAAGCAGTTCTATGAAGAAATAATCAAAAACAAAGCAACAAAAGAGTATTCATGAAGCCAAAACTTGACATACTGTCATATATACGACTACGAAGGTTATGCCTAAACCTAGTTTCTGTTGTAAAAGAAAAACGAGGATGAGAGAAACGGAATTGCATTGTATGCACTACGTAATCTAATACTCGTCAACACTCGTGCCTTTTAGCTATTACCATGCCTTGTATCAGCAGCCATACGAAAGACAATTATGTGGATTTTAAGGTAATTGAAGCTTTTTTGTATCATGTATATGCATCAGTATCTATATATCTATGCAGTGTACATGGAATTCACAGTGTCATACCAGTTTTAAGAAACTATTATTTTCCTTTTTTTTTTAAAAAACCCATGTCAATGTTACTGCACAATTTTACACTGAGTACACTTAAGTTGTAATGATTAACTGCAAACACAAGCAATGTAACCTGAAAACCTTATTTTATAGATTTTGACCGTACAATACCGATTTGGAAATATTATATTAGAAATGCCTGTTCTGAATTAATAACCGTTCCTATCACTATTACAACTACATACATCTCTTCAATGATAAAAAAGTCATAACTTCTCAAATTATGCTACTTTTAGGTCACACTGTTGGCTTGATTTGGACCACATTTTAAACTTTCAACTGTTTATTTATGTAACACACGGTACATGTTTTTGTATTTCAGTTCTTCTTGAGAACGATCTGGATATCAAGTCATCTCGATAAAAAAGCGAACAGTTGTCTGAGCAAGACCTCTTGCAATGATAAGATGACAAAGTCCATTCTTATTGGAAACACAACGTAGTAGACATAGCTATAGTTGGCGAATCGGATGCTGAAAAGTCGACGTTTATTAATGCTTTGATAGGAGTAACAAGCGACGATATTGACATGATGCCGTTGGTGGTTGTATAACTGTTCAGGATACCAATGCACAGCAGTTACCCTGGAATGGCCGCATTTCATGCTGGAAATTATCCGGCATAGTTTTGCCCTTGTTCTGAAAAGACACCTGCCGGGTAGCGAATATGCGACGTTATGAACTATTCATACACATCACCAGTTATCGTCTCAAGGAAACATTCGGATCACCTAGGCCATTTTCCATCGAAAACAACCTCGGATCTATATGGACGGTTTACAATGTCAGAAATCTTTACATTTTACTACGATGCAAATTGATCGCGAGGTTATTTCAATTTAGCAGTTAAACCTAATGACTTTATTCTAGGGATCTTAATTATTTATGCAATAAAACACTTCAATGACAATCAATTTAAACTATTATTTAAAATTCAACGGCCTACTTCTACTAATGTACCGGCATACATCCGAGGTTGTTTTCAATGGGAAATGGCCGAGGAGCTCCAAATGCTAAGGGAAAATGACATTTAATTGACCAGGAAGGTTTTAGGTTACAACACGCTTTTGTAATTTGTGCAACAAAAAATGATAAGAATGTTTCTACAGACAAGGTGTGCATTTAAAAAACGTACAGTGCTGTACAAATTTTATCTGAGAAAAGAAAAGAAACAAAGCTGCGTTTACAGAAAAATGGAATGCTGGCTAGAATAAAATTAACGAGTCCTTTTGCGAATTGGTGTGCAAACCGAGTAATCACTTTCATTAAAGAGGGAAGAAGGTAATGAAAACCTGCATGAGCCTCCTAAAATATTAATTTTAGGATGTTATTCATTATGCTTTTGAGTAAACTGATATTGAATTTCAATGGTAAATGATGAATAAGAATGACTCGTTAATTTTATTCTAGCCAGCTATCGTGTTTGTGTCGGTATCTAGACCGTTCATTTCTTGGGCGTGTTTAGACGAGATGTATATTAAGGTATGACATTATTTGTCAGTTTATCAGTTTGTCCGTTTATTCCGTTTTACCTGTTAACGACTCCTCCAACAGCCGCTTATGAATTTCATGGATACGTCAGGAACTCGTCTGGACATGCGACAATTTAATTGGTTACAATTTGTCGTCCCTCTACCGAGCGATGGACATTTAAACATCATATACACTGATTATCACTAATGGGATTCTTCTATATCGCTTCAGGAATCCCAGAGGAAAAAAGTAACTATTGGCATCTTGTTAGATGTCTGTTTGTCGAAGTAAAATGTCGAAGTATTGTCAATCTTGGTAAACATTCTTCCTCGTCTACTACTTTAATGAGAACATTATTATGAATGGGGAATTTGTAAATAAATATTCAATTCATGGATCGACGTTTTGGGTATTCGGAGAACGGGGATGAAGATATATATATATAAATTTGATTGACACGTTTTACGTCTACGAAGTTGGGGTAATTTGATGGTTTCATACACTGTAGCCTAGTTCATGCGACCCGTCCTGTACATGTTTTTAACGTAATTCCCAGAATGGCATTGTAACAAAGCATATACAAGAATAATTGCTGAACTTATTAAAATGTTGATATCGGAATAAAACATTTATCGAACAACTACAACTAAACGGAATATTTTTTAATCGTTGATCAATATATGAAGCATTTACATAAAGTAATAAAACATTCACTCTAAAAGCGTCAACATTAAGTACCATGCAACTACAACTTGACTATTTGGTCCGACAGCACTGTAACTATGAAATCGGACAATTGATTAAAGACGCTAAATGTGTAGTTTTCATGGATCTTTTAACGAGGGTCCTTGTGATTTTTGCTCAACTCAACTCAACTCAATTTATTTGTAAATAAAGGCCTCCGACCCAGAATACAACATCAACAAACGTTTACAATAATATAATCTGTGCCACCCTGAAATACTGACTGCTTTATGTTTTATCTATTATCTACTGCAGTCAATATTTGATCTAGAGAAAATATGCAACATGCTTAACGACAAAGCTATCGTTACTGCTCATTAAACAATTAAATGAAATTTGATTTCTCTGACTACTATACCAGTTATATAGATGGTTTATTCGTATTTCCTCATATTGAAGGCACTCGAACAAGGCGTGGTATTCAATTACATACCTGGATGTTTAAATACCTGAAACAGTGTAAACAAATTCGATTTTCACGTTGAACATAATTGTGTCTACCTATTTCAATGTTTAACTTGTGGCTTGAGCATCTAAAACGCGCGAGTGCTAGTCTGATTTTAAAAGGTATGTCTATTGTTAGATATTTCTCAGGGGTTAACAGTGATTTAAAACACTGATAAGTGCCGCATCGCGATGAAGTAATAACATCATTATGCCAAGTTTGGGATATGCAATCGTTTAAACGCTGCTTGAATGTATATAGAAATAAATGTATACCCCCAACGTCCTGCGAGATCCAAACATAACCAAAGCCAAACCTAAACAGCAGATTTTTAACACCAGTTGCCAACGTTCACCTACCCATCTCGTCCAGCGATTTTATCATTTTATAGCAATTAACTGGATATCTTTGATTTGGCATTTGCAACAATTTGCAACAAAATTTGATTCATTATGAATAATATACAGTGCAAAGTGGAAGTCGACCGCATTCCCCAAGTACCATACTTGTATTTACTGTCGAATTCACTCCAATAAAATATCTACACAATTCTGCTTGTTCAGACCCGAAGGTGAGAATTGGAGATACCATACTGTCAAATAGTTTAAATATATCAGAATGCGAAAAATAGCCGAACGGCTTTTGGAATTGTTTTATGGAAAAGGCTGCTTTGCGTGCCTGTGACACCAATTTAGTTTTAGCCGTTGTCCAGGAAAGTTTCGCGGTAAACAATAATCCCATATATTTGTATACGGATACGGTGTTAATTGGATGGTCATTGAGAAACCATTTCTCATAGTTACGTAATGGACCACCGTTCTGAAATACTATTATTTCTGTCTTTTTTTAAAATTCATTTGCATGTACTCGTATCTTTACAAAAGCTAGAAACAGCATTAAGTTGCAACTGGAGATTGTTTGCCGTATCTGCACAGTTCGCTACATCGTCAGCATACATAAGACAAACAATATCAGGAATATCATTAGTTATAAATATGCCATTTCTGCATGGGTCTCTTAAATGTGCTACTAAGTCATTGATGTAAAGAGAAAATATTATTGGTGAATTCAAATCCCCCTGTCTGGTGCCTACGTTACATAAAAATGATTGGGAAATGCTATTTCCCTCAACTTTTACATGGGCGCTTAATTTTGAATACATTGACTTAAGAACTGTTAAAGTCTTACCATTCATGCCCTTTTCTGAAAGGCTAGCGAATAATTTAAAGTGTATAAGGGAACCAAACGCTTTCTGAAAGTCTACGTAAAGGACATAGAAGCGGCCCCCCGGTTTTGAAATATATTTCTGAACCATACTTTGTAGGCAAAATAACTTATCAACTACAGAGTAGCCTGAACGAAAACCTGCTTGTGACTCTTCAATGATTTCGTGTTCCTCGACCCAAGCATATATTCTGTCATTTATTATACTAGAAAAAATCTTTACATTTTAATTTAGCCGCTTATTGGATAACGGATTGCAATTCAATGATGTTGTTGGGTGGCGGGATCTTAACCGAAGGTCGACATATTCATGTGATTGCTACACTTCTATTTTACGGTGAAATTGCGATTATGAACTTTAGAATCGCCTGTCTTCATGAATTTTGTGGCTCTTTGAGAGTGGCAATCGCTGCTGCATTCGTTTAGATATGTCTTTGAATCTAATACGCAAATGTTGCGGCATGAAAACAAACACAAAGTAAAATGCCTGCAATAAGCGACATGCGTTTTATCGGTACGTGATGTTACTGCGCTTTCAATTATCGGAGAAATTCGGGAAATATAATGGAATATTGAAAATTCTCTTGTTCTACTAAATCAGGATATGTATTAAAGGAATATTAGTATATCCATAGTAAAGAGTACATATTCCAAATGATGCGGAAAGGATCTGCAAAATAAACATTTTAATGTTATTGGAAATTATATTTATTTGATATAATAGGTAAACAAAAAAATACATAATTTGTGTAACTTTTGAATAGGATTGTTTGATGCGATATGCATTTTAATTACGCGTTCATTTTAACCGAGGCACACCGTAACGTAGACTTATTTTTTGACGTTTTTTAACAGTAGCATATTTGTAACGAACGAGACCTTCCAATTCATTATATTTCTTGTTTTAGGTTGATACGCAATCAAAACTTGGTAAAGCCTATTCCGTATCGTTGTTATCTTTTCGTCTTGTTACTCCTTTCTCTGGCGAGTTTTATGCCACAATACCACGATATGACTGGTGAGGCTGCCACAGCTTTACCCTCAGCCTCATAACCTTCTCTATCGACGATACCTTCGTTTCAACAGCCGCCGGCACAATGGCTAAAGTCATAGCAAGATCAGTGGAATTTCTGCTTAATTTGGTTTCGAAATAACCCCAAATGTTCTACGTTTTAGAGAAAGAATACAAACACGCAATATTCAACAATTGCATTTAAAGCAAGCGGCAAAACCAAAGACAGCATGTGGACGTGCGTACGTGCGTATGTTAGTTCTTGCTTTTTTTTGGTTTGTAGTAGTTGCATTTACGTCTACAATGACAATTGGCTACATGAGAATGACCTAGCATTAAATAAATGAAAGATGTGTGCGTGTAAGATGGTGAAGCAGATTACGTGCATAGCGGTCGAGTCTATGTTAGTGGTGGCGGTCTGTCCGTCCGACGTTGCTGGTATGTAACTTTACTTTCGCATATGCTTATTTCAAAATAACTAGGCACAAATATTCGCCCTAAAAAGCAGTCGTATCGAGTGCAAGACATATATGTTTGTACGTCAAAGGTCAAGGTCACAATAAAAAATAATCATTGTTTAAGTCTTGAATTTTTGCTTGGCCATACAGCTTAGAACATTAAAGTTGCATGAGTACATGTTGCGTGCAAGGTCAAATGTTAAGGTCACACTAAAGGATAATTGGTAAAATTGTCTTTTAGTTTGGCTTGGTTGAAATCGTTGTCGCATTATGTTGCTAAGTATCAATTTCAAGTTCATTTTTTGTCTTACCCTAGTGCACTACGTAGTACAGTTTATATCTTACCCTAGTAGGCTATGTAGTTAAGCCTTTGTCTGACCTTAGTTCACTATGCAGTTCAGACCTAGAACACTACGCACTACTATTCGTGCGTCTGCTCCACCATAGGATACGAACACTTTTCAATTATGCTCTGCTTTACCTCTGCCACATCATCGGACACTTCCGTTACTCGATACCTTCAGTTAAGCAAATGTCACGCTTAAAAGTGCTCGAAGCAAGAAAACACTAAAACCTAAACAATTGACACACAACGCCATAAAACAACAACAAATACTCATAGAAATATATAGTTATCAGGAGTACCACCATTTCACGGTCAGCAAAAGAGATTAGGAGCTCTCTTGGGGTGAAACTGGTGAACTAGCGCTCATCGTCAACCTTGCACCAAGTTTTACTAATACGTGCAACATTTAACGCATTGAGCCACGCCGGTGCATCTTAAAGGCAATGAAGCATAAAACGAAAATTCATATCAACTAATATTATACTTCAAGTACTCAACGACCATGCATATACCACATCACCTTCCAATGAAAGCACGAGTCGGAGCATCAAATGTACGATTCATTCATACCTGGACAGCCATCTATCATCAAATTGCATGTTTTGCCAATGTGTATGCCTTTTCAGGTATTAAGTATATGTCAGGGGATTTAAAATATGAGAAAGATTAAGGCCCAAATCGATAACATATCCTCAATTCATTGTGATCAGTTGACTAGAAATATGATTATAGTTTGCAAAATAAATAAAAACACAAGGTTGCATTAACCAACGTACTTATTTAAAAACCTTTGCCAAATAATCTCGACAAATTGCAATGACTGGCCTTGCTCAGGCTGGTCACTTGTCAGAGTTTTATTGTCGGAGTTGGTCAAAGAAATCAATTTGATCATGAGACCATGTGATTTTATTCATTGACGAAATATACTTTCTTTATTGGTCATGATTAACATGATTAACAAGCTGCGACGTCGTATTACAAAATTTGTGTTTCACTAACGTTACGCGAACGGCATCTATTAAACTGCCTTTTCGTTTTCGATCTTTAACTGTTCCTGGTAGTGCATCGTTATCTCGTTCATTTTTGTCATATCTCTTTAGTCTATTCAAGTGTCCTTGCAACGTAGCTGTCGTCGTTGTTTGGTGTTCATCGTCGCCTTTTTTGTCTTCATGGCTGCTTTGTTTTTATAACTCCTTCGCGTTATATATTTGTCATCGCTTCTGAAATTTCGTCGGCGTTGTTCTAAATGCACAGATACACGCAAAGGATGTCATTTTTTTGCGCAGCAATTTATATGGCTTTGATTCTCCCTTCACATATTTAGTTATTGTTTATATATGTACGCCTTATTGTGCACAGAAGAAGAAGAAGAAGAAGAAGAAGAAGAAGAAGAAGACGATTTTATTTACCTTAAACTTACAGCTCATAAGTTACATATAATATAAACATGTACAGTATATAAACATTTCCGATAGAACAACTTTAAAAATCAATCATACTGTATAAACAAAATGAAGTTATAACACATTTGGTTGCGACCATGTGCACATCGCAATAATTATGTGCATATGATAACTTTATAATAGTTTGTTGAAAAAAAAAGTTTGTAATTCAAATATCAGGTTATACACATTCCAAAAACTCCTAAATACTTGAACGGAGATGACTACAAACAAGTAACACTGTTAAAGTGTTAATTAATGTTAAAATGGTATCTTTCATATAACAGGACACAGAGCGTTCATCCAGAGTAAAACCCAAGTGGATCACAGACTTCGTCATTATGCCACAGTTTACAAAGTTCATCGTCGGAACTGGGTTTGTGACCATTAGTATTCCAAAGGCAGCAATAAGTTCACTAATGCCATAGTCTTTACTGTTGTTTTTTTAAATGAGCCTGACACCCATTGATTGCTAGTATTTGCTCCTTTGGTATTTTAATTTGTAAAATCTTATCAACAATTAAAACTATGTATGAAAAGTTTAATCATATATGATGATGAAAAAATGTATGTTCATTAATAATGAAACGACTTGGGTACGGTATGTCTGAATTATGTTCTTTATAATGTGTTTTAATGGTCATGAAAACGTGTATAGCTGTTATTATTTTAGATTTACAGAGACCGAGAGATTCAGTTCTTTGAGTTGTCGTCATTTGAGCCATATTGTCAGATCAGTGGTCTGGAAACTGTTCCTCTCAAACTCGACTACTGGTATGTAAAACAGTATGACAAGCATTTGTTAATAACTCAGTACTGGCACGAGAAATCAAATGCTGATTAAAGTGCATGTACAGGGCCTTTATACCAGTTATGGAGAAGACACCATAGCCCTTTTTTTGGAAAAAAACACACGTTTTTTTCAGTTTTGGGGGAAAAATTCTCGGAGCACTTTCAAACATTTTGGGAATAAACCTAGTAAAATATGACAAAATACAATTGATTGTCGCTGATTTCAGACCAAACCAATCAATTTTTGATTGTAATTGATCATTGGAACATGATTAGGAAATGGTTACCTTCACAATGTATAAGACTCTAGATAGTCACCATTTACCGGTAACCTTTCAGTTATGGGATTGTATTTTGTCAGTAAATAACAACACATTGTGTAATACTCCAATGGATTACTTTAAGCACCTCTGACAGTAACTTCTGACTAAGTGAACAGCAGGCCCAAATTTCTCGAAACTTCTTATAAAAAATGCTTTACAGGCTTAAGTAGCTTATTTCAATTAGCATTTGATAATTGAAAAATTGGTTAATTGTGTTTTTATCATAAAGATAATCTGTATCTAAAGTATAAACACACTTAAAGAAGTCAATAGTATGCAAATGATTGAAAAACAAAAATAGTGAGCTTTGCTTAATCCTGTTTTAAGGGACTTAAGAAGTTTCGAGAAATTGGGGCCAGGAGCTTAGCTCACATTTGCACCATGTTTATTAGATAGAAGATAGTGATATAGACATTTATTAAAATTTCAATGTTTCAAAATATACTATATTAATAATTTTTCACCGATCTAGTTCTACTGGCCATGATGTAAGCCTGATCCTGTTTGGTGACAGTCAGGGAGCAGTCAACATTCTTGTCATCACCTCCACTGGCGAGTGTCTCAGGTATTGAGTGCTTCACAATCATATTTCAGACATTTTGATAAAGAACTCCGCTCACCTGTTTGTGTCTACGTGGAATATCATTAATATCAAAGTAGGCAGTTTAGTATGAGATTAAATTATTCATTTTTTTGAAACATTTTGCTATAAAGGCATAAATTTTAGAAATGTTGACTTTACTGCCAGTGATTTTTTGGCTAATTTTAGAATATCGGCCCTTTCCCCTCGGCGAAAAGCCTCCATTTTCCCCCAAATATCGCCAGTTTTTTCCCAAAAAACAGAATTCATTTTTCCCCTTTTTTCCGAGTTTCTATTTACTTACAATTTAAACCTGCAAAATTAAGTTTGCATTTCATTGAAGTTACTTCTATTTCAAACATTTTTTGATAGCAAACTTTCAGATATTATCCGTGCCCGTATCCGGTAAAATCCGATCCGGGTAACCGCAAAATAGCGGGTGCGGGGTGATACAGGAATCCAGTGGAGTTCACGTGAAATCCACTCAAAACGTGAAATCCACTCAGAACTCAGTTATTTTAATTAATAATTTTTTTTATATACATGTTAGAAAGTGCCTCATGAAGGGTTTATATTTCAAATTTTATTGAAATTGGTCAAAAAATAAAGAAGTTAGAGCAATTTTTCATTTTTTCCAAAAAGAGATCGGATATCGAGGTGAAATCCAGATTCCGATAAGTGAAATCCACTCATAACTCATTAATTTTAATAAATAATTTTCTGTTTTTGTATATTTATTAGAAAGTGCCCCATCAAGGGTTTATATTTCAAATTTTATTGAAATTGGTCAAAAAATAAAGAAGTTAAAGCAATTTTTCATTTTTTTCCAAAAATAGCGGAAATCGAGGTGAAATCCAGTTTTCGAGAAGTGAAATCCACTCATAACTCATTAATTTTAATAAATAATTTTCTGTTTTTGTATATTTATTATAAAGTGCCTCATAAATGGTTTATATTTCAAATTTTATTGAAATTAGTCAAAAAATGAAGAAGTTAGAGCAATTTTTCGAAAATAGATCGGAAATTGAGGTGAAATCCAGTTTTCGAGAAGTGAAATCCACTCTTAACTCAGTTTTATTAATAAGTTATTTTTATTTTTTGTATACATTTTGGAAAGTGCCTAATGAAGGGTTTATATTTCAAATTTTATTGAAATATATTAAGAAATGAAGAAGTTAGAGCAATTTTTCGGAAATCGAAGTGAAATCCACATTTTGACAAGTGAAATCCACTTTTTCAGACGTGAAATCCACTCACAACTCATTTATTTTTAACAAATTAATTTTTCTGTAGAACAAATAATTGAAAGCGCTTCATAATGGGTTTATATTTCAAATTTTATCCAAATTGATCCAAAAATAAGAAAGTTGTAGACCTATTTTGAAAAAAAGATCGGAAATCGAAGTGAAATCCACATTTTAACAAGTGAAATCCACTTTTTGAGACGTGAAATCCACTCATAACTCATTTATTGTTCACAAATTATTTTTTTGTTGAACAAATAATTGAAAAGGCTACATAATGGGTTTATATTTCAAATTTTATTCAAATTGATCCAAAAATAAGAAAGTTGAAGTTATATTGTGAGGGCGTTTTGTTGTGTATGCATAATTGTTTAATTTTTTTCATGATAAACACAATATCCATACACATCCAGGCCATACCACGTGGAGGCGCCCTCAATCATGGCCCTTTTTTACGTTCGAATTTTGAAAATATTAAAAATTTAATAAATAATCCGAAAATTGTTTTGTATTATTTGTTTATGCCAGACATTTATTTATGGTTATTTATACATGTACATTGGTTGATATACGTAATCATAAAAAAAATTAAAAAAAATAAACAAACAAATACAACAGAACAAAGTTACACCAAGTGAAATCATATGTTTAACTTGGTTTACAATAATGAGAGATAATGAAAAGGTATGTTCACAACAGTTAAGGAAAATAATTACACAAAATAAACAATAGCAAAATACGAAAAAATATACACAGGTAAACAGAAAGGGGGAACTTCAAAGACAAATTTCTAAGCAAAAAAATTTCAACGCACAGAGAAAACGCATCAATAATCTTGTTCGAAAAAGTGTACAATGCATTGAAATGAAGGACATAAGATTTCATAAGGACTATCACAGTGACATGGTGCACTACAAAAACAAAGGACACATTAAATACTTTCACGCCATCAGGAAACATATTACGTAATTTCACAGATTAATACGAGCTCAAAGCAATTATTGTGATGTTAGTTATAAATATGTTTATTGTTGTAGTAATAGTAGTAGTAGTTCGCAAATGTGCTTATAAAAACACGTAGTTATTAATTTATTGTTGTTATATAGTTGTTATTTATGTTTTCAAATGTGCTTCATGCTTCATTCATTCATTTAAAGATGTAGTAATATCTATTCATGACTGTTAATGTACTTTTAAACTTATTATGAAATATATTTTTGAAATGAATAAATATTGCATTAACTCATATAAAACGTCTCCGTTTTCAATAATAAGCATATTATAAAATATGCTAAGTATATATTACACTTACCGATTCAGTGCTGCTGTGTAGTTGTACTCATCCCCGACACAAGCACACTTTATACACGCAAACTTGAGATGACGTTGGTCCCAAGACTTAAGCTCAAGCTGGCCCATTTGACAACATGTACGATGGCACCACAACTTACAATTATCACAATAAATTGAGTCAAGTGCACATGCCTCAAGGCATACACTACACGGAAAGGTTCCCCATTTTATGAACAAATACAGCAGAAATATACAGAAACAATTAATTATCCTTTTAAATATCCAAATATAATAAAACAAAATACACAGAAACAATTAATTATCCGTTTAAATATCAAATAATACGTATATCCAACATTACATGTTCATAGCATAAAAAATAAAAACATAGCAATGACAATTGCCATTTCTGATACATTTTATACTTACCATATCTTCTCAAATTCTTTTTCGGCATAAAATAATTACTGCCATTGTACTAAACTTCTTTAATTTTACCGCCGAGTATGTTATGTCAACTTTCTCGGATATGTGATGTATCACCTTAACCGCTAAATGCGAAAGTAACGGCACGTGAGAGTCGTGATCAAATAAAATTTGAAATATATACCCTTCATGAGGCATTTTCCAAAATGTATGCAAAAAATAAAAATTACTAATTAATAAAACTGAGTTAAGAGTGGATTTCACTTCTCGAAAACTGGATTTCACCTCGATTTCCGATCTATTTTCGAAAAATTGCTCTAACTTCTTCATTGTTTGACCAATTTCAATAAAATTTGAAATATAAACCCTTTATGAGGCACTTTATAATAAATATACAAAAACAGAAAATTATTTATTAAAATTAATGAGTTATGAGTGGATTTCACTTATCGGAATCTGGATTTCACCTCGATTTCCGATCTATTTTTGGAAAAAATGAAAAATTGCTCTAACTTCTTTATTATTTGACCAATTTTAATAAAATTTGAAATATAAACCCTTCATGAGGCACAATCTAATATGTATATAAAAAAATTAAATTATTAATTAAAATAACTGAGTTCTGAGTGGATTTCACGTTTTGAGTGGATTTCACGTGAAATCCACTGGATTCCTGTATCACAATTAAAAATATTGCTTTCAAATAATTGTACTGTACATCGTAATTAAAACCGTGATAAATTTCACATATTTTCAACAAACCAGTAAAAAACAACTCAATTCATTTCATTGAAATGCAATTCCCCCCCCCCCCAAAAAAAAAAAAAAACCCAGACGAACATCCGTCTATTCTTACACTATAAGGAGTATATAAAATAAATTTAACATAATATGTCTTGAAAAATCTTACAGTAAATATCAAAACTTTTTTTTCATGTGTTTTCCTTCTTTGTCTATATGGTCAGCAATTGGTCAGCAACTCTCTTCTATTTCTATATGGTCAGCTAATCGGTCAGCAGTTTAGTATTGACCCTGTATCACCCCGCACCGCAAAATAGCCAATATTTGTTTACAGTCTTTTTTGCCAGGAATATTTTGCATTTTGCACCATTAGTTTTCTGCTTCCGGTTTTAATTTTCAGTTTACTTTCAATTTTTCGTAATGCAAAATACACGTTTAACCTGACAATTGTTGCCATAGTCAATGAAGTATGGTATTCAGTAGTTTCACAGCGTCGAAGGAAATTTATTTGTGTGTTTTAAGTATCTCAATGTTTTGTACTCAACTATTTAGTTCTAAATAATGACTAAATTAGATTTCGAGTGCAACACTTAATACACAGACTTCAATTACAAGCACATACAATTAACAACTAGTTTAAACATGTTGTCGTGAGTAGTGTTTTGAATTCAAAAATGCATTTTTCAGTACAGTATTCATATTAATCATCAATGTTTAATATAAGAAGATAAAAAAGTGGGACAAGCTTGTTAATTGCTGTCTTGCATCACCATGTTATAGAAAAAGTATGTATGGACACATATAATAATCTCAGTAAAAGCAGAAAATTAAAAACTTAATATGTAAAATTGCCATGTTATAATTTTCCCATTTTTTTTTACTTTTCGCGCTTATTTTCCCAATTGAAAAGGCACAGGCAGTAAAATTATTTTGAAAAAAAAATCACTGAGTCTGCATACCTCTATGATTAAAATTTGAACAATGGCAGATTTGTTCTATGGATAAAGAAGATATTTATTGCATAAAAAGCATGCAATGAAGTGCTAATGTTTATTTCTTTTCAATCCTCTTTAATCCTTTGTTTATGATAACAAGTTCTGATGTAGGTTATAAGTACACATTAATTTGGTTCTATTTGTTTTTGATTTGACAAACTCATTTCAAAAATGTTAACTAATTCTTAAACTGGTTATGTGCATACCAAAAAAAATGAATATACGATTTGCTAGTAGTTTAAAATAAATGGAGTTTGCTTATTTTGGTAATAAGTTAATATAGTAAATTGCTATGATTAAAACATTACAAACAAGCCTTCTTTAGATATAAGATATATTTCATATAATTCCATCAATGAAGAGATTTTGAAATTGAAATTGATAAAAATAATAGTTATAATAACAATTATAATAATAATAATTACAACAATAATAATTATAATAATTATATTAATAAACTATGGATCACTTTACATATTTTTGTAATATCTCTTACAAGTCACTTAGTAACAGTGGTCAAAATTAGAACATTAGCCCACAACTCCTGCACTGGTTATTTCAATGACTGGAAGAAATTAACAAATAAAAATTATTATATGTTCTACCTAACTTGGAAAAAGGCTAACGACAGTCATATCCAAAGGTCACTTAATTCACTAGTCTGTGGATGGTAAATTCAACTTGTAACTTGGTTTTTAAGGAGCAATTATATATTGTAGAACTTGAAAGAAAGCGACAAAAGTTGATGGTTTCATAGCGAGTGTGTCACTGAACGATGCTGTCGGACCAAACGTCAACTTTATACGATGGGCCGTACATGGAGACTGGGTCCAACAGGTATACCAATTTTGTCCTTATAGGCATGCATGACCTAATCCACATGCAGAGTGTCCTTTCCTCAGCATTTTTACAGACTGTTAGCCATTGATTATGTTTATCCAAATAATTTTGACTTGCCAGGTTTATGCTAATTATTGGCGATTATCTTTCATAATATGGCATATTTAACAAATAAAGATACGACACAAGTAGTTTGTAAATTAAATTGTTCATCAAAAAATACCTCTTTGGGCCTTTTTTCATGAAAACAAAATTTTCAAGAATGATTTCTCAAGGCAAGTGACAAATTTTTAACAAGGGGAGGAAATTTCCTCCGACTAAAATATGATTTGTACCAAAAATTTTAATATTTGAACCTCAAATGAATCAATTAAAATAACTCTGCTGCTGAAACAACCATTTTGTTGACTGTTGACACAACCTAATAATTGTATAATTAGTGAGTTTTGTGAATTTGTACTTAACTGATAAGTCTCTGTCTGTGTGGTTCAGCTCAAGTATTACCACGACATTGGTCAGGTGATTGCCTGCTAAAACCATGCAAACACTACCCTCGTCATTGGTAAGAATAATTTAAAAACATTTTTTTAAGTATATCTTTTTTGAGCTATGTAGCCACACTTTTCAATTCATAAATTAAGAGTTCTGTATGGAATGAAATTTCAAAAAAATAAGTGTTGCAGTTTGATTGTCTAAAGAAAATGATATCATACACAATATTGAAAACGAACAGCATACTCTGAAAAATGGATATGTTTATGTCATTATATGCTGGAAGCCAAATGGTAATAGCCAAATGGTAATAAAATAGTGATTATAATCAGTCATTTGCCTTTTAAACAAAATCCCACATGTGATTGCAGACTGTACAACAGGAAGTACCAACGTTGAGGCCCAGCTCAAAGAGATAAAAGATGTTGGGCAGAAAGAGAACCGGGAAACAGGCACAAATGTACAAGAACGCGCCCGACAGAACAAATACACTTATAGGCTCATGAAACAACGCCTTGAGACCGATCAGTCTGTGTTCAAGGTGTACAAAGGCGTGAAGTGCTTCGACTTCTCGAAGGATAAGAATATCATTGACTTTTTGTCACAGGTGGACCGAGTCGTGAGGCTGTGGAATCCATATGTGCCAGGGTTGGTATAAACTTTATTTATTTTGAATAGTTTAATTTAACATGCATTTATATGACACATGTTTTGTGTTGTTATATTTTTATGTAACTCTTTAAGCCTAACAGGGTTGGTATAAAATTAATTTATTTTGAATAACTTAATTTATTTCATGCTTTTCGATGAAATATGGAGTTTTATCAGTGAAATAACAACAGTGAAATTATCAGTTTGATTGCAAAACTAGGAGTGAAAATATCAAATTTTAGAACTACTTTTAAAATCCATTGTAGTTACTTCCCCTGGATCAAAACTTTTTACTTTGAACAAGAAATTGTTGCCAAAATAAATGAAATTTAAAAAAAAGAATATATATCAGAGAACTTTTTCTCAACAAACCGGAAATAGTAAATTAACAGCTACGTAATCAGCTTTAATTTTGCGTGACGGGTATCCCACGTATAGCAGGGTAAATAACACATAGTTTTTCTAGGACAGTCATGAAATAAAATCTGATATTATACTGAAATAAATAAATATCCTCTATTTAACATGTAATTTTTTAGTTATATTTTTATGTTACTCTTTTAGCCTACCAAGCTAGCCTCCAGAACTTAAGTTGCATTGCATGTAAGATAATTTCAGTTTAATGACTTTAATTTTGATTCGCCTGATCCTGCAGATATTACAATCTCATGTTTAAGGATGAATTTATAACTGGATTGCATGACAAGATACATTATCTGTATCACATGGAAAATACGACTCCTTGTATCAGGAAACAGACTGCCAAGCTACAAGAACGCAGCACATTTTATATTGTCATTGATATAGTAAACGACATCATTATTATGAAATATTTAATGCTGTCATTTATATAATAAATCAAGTCATTATTATGAAATATTGTTATTATATTTTTTTTTATATAACTAGTGAGATCTTTTGACATGAGGTTATTGTACATTGTGCACCTGACATGACAATGTTTTATGTGTTAAGCCTTGTAAAATATCAAATTAGTATTTATGATATAATAGAATATCACATTCCTGGTCATTCAATGCAAAAATTATAAAATTTGTTTTATACATGAATTCCTTAAAAGTTTTTAGTACTTAGATTAGCCTAGCTCGATAGCGCTTACAGCTGAAAGCTAATATAATTCACATTTGAGTCCGTTTCCTGGGCAGAAACCAATTCTGTCTACTTTCTGGAAAGTTATGAGAAAGCACCCCAGATGGGGATCCAACAACTCCTTGGATTAGAAATGGACATCTATACCACTAGACCCTTCTTGCTCTGTATTGAACTACTCATGAAGTATCCTCAATACAAGACTGATTTATTGATATAATCTCAGGTTTAAATTCACATTTTATAATGTTTCATATTTAAGCACCATCATGGTATGTGAATGGAATGAATTAATCTGCAAAACTGTTTAACACACATGAACTTGATGCCATTGCCTTAATGATCTTATGATTTACGGTTCCTTGGCCTTTATCGACAATGGTGTATTGCATGAACAAAAAAATTACATACTAGACAAATTTGATCACAAGCAGTATTTTATGGTTAATTGGCGCTGGCTGTAAATAAAAATGATATTGCATGTTTCAGGAAGCCAACTGCCATGTTATGAGGACACAGCGCGCCGATCTTCTTCCTGTTTGTAGCCGAGGAGGAGAACAGAGTCTTCAGCATTTCTACTGATAAATGTATTAAGGTAACATGAGCATTTGAGTTGGAAGTCTTTTTTTTCAAGGTTAAATGTATTGTTATTATTTATATCTCTAGTTTATTGCCGTTTGGAATTTTCATCAAATGGGCTTGTCCCTGTAGTTTTCATTATATTATTGGTACCAAACATACTGGTAGTAAATATGTATTGGCTTCTTTAATTGCAAATACAACTTGTCAGCCATGATGACATGATCTTAAAACGAAATGATTCTTGCGAGATCACACATTCAAGATTTGTTATGAGGGATTCTAGCTGGTAGCATAGCAACCAATAGTTGCTCTTGTAAACTTTGTTGTCATAAAGCTATTTTGAGTTACTGCTTTACATTTATAGGAAAAACAAATGATCTTTTTTACTGACATTTTAATGTTTGGTTTTCAAATAAAGGAATTATTAATTGTTACAAACATGCAAGTTAGTAATAACATTAATTCTAAAAATCTAAGAATAAAAAAAGAAAAAGGAAGAATGAAAAATTTAGATCACAGCTTGTGATGTTTTGGTTGTTATTTTAAGGTCTTCACGGCTGAACCACATTAGCATCGATATGAAACAGGTGTTACATTATACTATAAACACAAATGATGATTATATCAGAATTAGCGAACATTACTAAAAAAGAGTAAACATTCAAATGTTGATGTTTTACAATCTGAGCAAAATTCACTTTTTTGTGGACACTATTCACTATTAGACAGAAGTTTAATGAAAATTCATTCGAGAGTCCTTAATATTTTTGCAACCAGTGATTTGTTGTAAAACAAAAATGCTGACCAAAGCTCAGAGAGTGGACAATAAACAAATAGTATAAGCATAATTGAATGTCAGAATTCAAGTGAACTGCTCTTAAACATCAGCCAAACACTTTCGTTTCTGATAATATGTTAAAAATGAATTATTTGATGTACAGTCTTTAAACTTCATACTGAGATTGTTCATGGTCATACATGTAGTTCATTAGGTCAAATGTCAAGATTAAAGTCTCCTTCGTTTCTGATCAATAACTTATGAACTATTTGTTATAGACTCTTAAAAAATAGTTTTTATTCACATTAGTCATGGTCAGTAGTTGACCCATATTGAATTTGGATCAAAGGTCAAGGTCATGATGCCTATTATAAGGAAAATTATGGGTGACCAACAGGTCCAACAGGTGACTCATCTGATTCACATAATTTTTTAATTGTTTGATTTCCATGTATTGCCCTGATTTGTAAGGATGTTGGAAGATCAACTTGCATCTTTTTCTTGAAGGTCTGGGACATCCAGGATCACATGTGCCTCCTGACGATCCGCCCAAAAAGCCACAAGATCGGTGCAGATCTGCAAGCAGTTCACTATTCCAATATCTCAAAAACAGTTGCCGTGGCAACGGACCAGATGGCTGCACTCAACCTAAGACTTAAGTATGTGTTTTATTGTTAGATTAGTTATAAAAAATGTATTTATTTTTTTAAAGTGACACTCTTATTCAAAATCAGTACATAAACATGTATAACAAACATCAATTATGACTGATAAACCTTTAACTACTTACTAAATAATGCATTGATGGAAAATATTAATTACTGATAACAAGATTGTAACCGTGCAGTTAATAGCAGAAAGCGCAAAAATATTTAATGATTGGTGAATGCTAAAAGATTTACTGTGGTCTACAATAGTCTCATAAGGTAGAAATACCGTGTTTTATGCTCATTTCTTTCAAATTAAACTCATTATCCTTCATAAGAATCATTATTTTCCACATTTATTCAACCTCTTTGGAATATTAAAACAATATGATTAATTGTGTTAAATATTATCTTGGAGTAAGAGTGCATCTTTAAGATTTGGCGTTGTTTCAACTGTACCAATCATTAAAGTGCTAGTAAATGTTAGTCATAAATTTTTAATTGTTTTTTAGTGATTACATTAGATGGTACGTGTATTTAAATATCAGCTTATGCTATTCATATCAAAGCTAGTTATAGAATATTGTAATATATTGTGCAAATAATCAGTTTAGTATGCTTACATGTATTTACTGTTTCAGCTTTCAAATATTTAGAGATATTTTGAGCATATGTTTTGTTCAGTAATCTTAAAGAAAAAGAACTAGGAATAAAACAGTTCTAAACTAAAACACTTTTGAACCAACATTACAAGATTTGAACATTTGAAGGTATAAAATTCCTAATAAAATCATTTATTTTTTCATTTTGATAAATAATCTGGAATATTGATTTTTTTCCTATTACGAATTTTAGTATTTTTTTTCTACATACATGTATTTGATAACTCTTTTTCTATTGATCTTTTCGTATTGGTTAAGGAACATAATGTTTTCTATAATAGAGTTGAGAAAGACTTAGTAGGCGGAAGGTAAAACTATTTGCATTTGAAACACAGAGCTATCATTTCAATTTGCACAAACAATGTCTTTGGATTACCTCCCCTTTTACTTTTTTTCTTTTGATTGTATAGCTTCTTCATTTAGACACATATGTAGGTTTGATAGCTATCGTTTACACTTATTCAGCTTTCCAACATTCTCCACTTTCATTTCTTTCTCTTCCAAAAAAATCATAAAATTATTTATAGTAAGTTTTGTATAAATACGAATGGTTGTCCGGTTGGCGCACCAAGATAACACGGGTTTGATTCCCGGCATGGACGTGTTTGAGTTTAGTTTGTGGACACCAAGTCAGACAAGTGGGCCTCCACCGTGTTCTCCGATTTCCCCCACAAAACTAAACCAAACTCTCGCGGAACATTGTGTACAGTCAATAAAAAAATTAGAAAGCTGAAAACTAAACTGCTCGTCCTAAAGGAATTATGTAACTTAAGCCGAGGGATAATTTACCCTTTAAGCCTTTTGATGAATAAATGTTCGTAACACTTTTCAAAATCATTGACTTCAAAGACAATATTTGAGCAAATATCAACATTTGTTGAAGTGTTCCAACAGGCAGTATCATACATGCAATATTTCTGAGAGGCTTCCAAGGGGATTTTGGTCTGAATATCAGGGCATTTTAATATTAAACCAGGAGAATTTTACGCAGCAACATTTAGCGCAATATCTACATTCATGATTAAAGAATAAGAACACAAACACACTGATATTACAATAATTAAAAAAAATAAAATAATTATTATTTTTAATTCCAGGGGATATGGATCCCCCGGCCGGGGACCAGGGGATGGGTCGGCAGTATCTTTGCCCTGTTTATCAATATTTGCCCTGTCTTTCCGTCTTTCAGTCAGTCCATCCTTACTTCACACTTTGTTTCTGCTCAATTATTTTATTCACTTGGACCCAGGGACTTCATACTTATAGTTTGCACGATGGTCATGACTAGATGAAAAGTATGTTGGCTTGTCTCCAGTCCAAAAGTAGAAATTTCATGTCCATCATTGATTATTTCTTTGAGCTATGACCACAAATGGGGGGGGGAACAAGCTCTTTTTCAAAAAAGCAATCTGTAGTTTTACTATTCTGTCTAAAGGTTCTTGGTCTTTTTCCATCTATTTCTTGAGGTTGAAATCTTAGACCTTGTTTTCTTTATCAAATTCAACTATTGCACCTTTCTTTTGGGAATTCCCTTTTATTTTCCCTTTAATTTTGTACTCCATTTTTGAATATTGTACAAAGATTATATGTTTTTTTATTCATGATATACTCTTTTTTTACTCTTTTTTTTATAGTTTTATAGATGTTTTATAGATGTGTGTAGGAATAAGAACTAGTTCTAAGAAAGTACCCAGTTCATTGATTGCCTGTATTTTGTATGCCAATATTTATAGACATGTGAAACATTTGTTACATTTTGAAATTGTAATTGGAAGTTACTTATGTATAGTACATGTACTAAAGCTCAAAGTATGCTTTGCAGGTTTGAAAATTAAATGTCAGTATATTATATGGAAAAAAGGTGAATGTGATGTTTAACTTTTGACAACGGTTCTTGATTCCTAACAATGAAATTAGCTGTCCCGTTGGTGTAGTGGTTAGTGCACTCGCTTCTCACCAAGGCAACCCAGGTTTTAATTCCTGGCCTTGGCCCATTTGGGTTTGGTTCGCGGTCACAAACCCATACAATTGGGTTTTCTCCAGTTTCCCCATTTTTCGCAAGACAACACTTTCACGCAACATCGTGCCAATGAGATTGACTTTGAATAGTCGTAAAAATTAATAGATATTTATTTAACAATGAAATGATTATTACACTTGAAGAAATTTGTCACTTACTTTTACTACATGGAAACAATAAAAAAAAACTCTCCAAAGAAGACAAAGTTATTGTTATAAGAAAATAATGAAAATCAGTATATTTTGCCCACTAGCAGACAACACTTGAAATTTGCCAATTATAACACAACATAAAAATCCATGGTGTTTTGCAGGCCGAGCCTGAATGCGGACATCGTGCTTACCCACAAAGAGCCAGTGACAGGATGTCTCTATAACCCTAGCTTTAAGCAGGTCATCACGTGCTCAGAAAGCTCGGTAAGTATTGGATTAATCAATAATGTTTCGAATTTCTAAGAGATGGGATATAACATAACTGTTTAACTTGCTACCCACAAGGAAAACCCTATGTTTAATGACTGTATTTCATTGAATTCATTCGTGCCCAATTCATTTCCAGGACTTCCATACGCACTTTATCCTGTGGGGATATACAAACTTGCAAAGAACTGCTGAGAGTTAAAGCTGCACTCTCACAGATTGAAGGTTTTGACAACTTTTTTTTTTGTCTTGGATGGTGTAAATTTTCGCTAAAATCCATGGAAACCTGAGTAATATAAGACTGCTGACGAAAAATTTGATCGCAGATTTATAGATTTAATTTCAAAAATTTATGTTTTAAGCATTTTCCTAAACCGTTAGTAACAGTTTAAGCCATTAAACATTAATTTTCGAACGGAAATATGAAAATGTAGGATCTGATTTTTTGTCAGCAATCTTATATTAATGGTTTGCATATATTTACGCAAAAATTTGCTCTTTCCAAGACAAAAACTTAAAAAGTTGTAAAAATGGTATATCTGTGAGAGTGCAGCTTTAAACCAGAATCTAAACGTCGTTGAGAACTCTACTTTAATTTGATTATTCTGTTCATCGCTTTGTTTTTAATTTGCCTGCTATAATATGTCAGAATTCAACTTTTGTTTGTTTTACAGTGATAAAGAGGTAATTCAGTGCAATCATTGCCAGAAATATTGTTTCATTGTTGCCAAAAAGTTGTCCTTGTCATCTTGCACCCTGATATTGTTATTGTTGTGTTAAAGTACTGTTTCTCCCTGAACCTTACAAATGTTATAAGGAAAAAAGACCTTAAATTTTGTCCGTTGAATACTTGAACATAATTTTTCCATTGAAATGTTTCCAAACCTAACTTTCTCTTTCAGTCTATTGTTGAAATGTTTGTTGTTAATTATGCTGTTAGTATGTTTATGTTTTTGTCGCCTGCAAAGCATGGCAGAACCAGGGATTACTTTGTCATGCATTGACGTCCACTTTCATTTACGATGAAGAACTTTTAAAACAACTTGATGTAGAGTCTTTTATCTTTGTATGCACATTGAACATGATCAGTAGATGTCCTCTTTTCATTTGAGGTTAATTTGTTAAAGTCAAGGTCATGGTGACCTTTTGTTTTGGATCAAGAACTTTTGAACAAATTTGTGAAGAGTCTTATAACTTGATGTGCAAATAACTCATTGTCAGTAGATAAACCCTATTGATTTTGGGATTAAGCTATTAAGGTCAAGGTCATTGTGACATTTACTAGAAAAAATAAGGTCACTTTTGTTTGTTCAAGAATTTTTTAACAATTTAGTGTAGAATATTAAACTTGATGTACTAATTTGCTCATTGTCAGTAGATTAACCCCTATTGATTTTGTGATCAATCTATTAAGGTCAAGGTCATGGTGACCTTTACTAGAACAAATATGGTCACTTATGTTCATTGAAGAACTTATAAACAAATTAGTGTATCAAACTTGATGTGCAAACTGCTCATTATCAGTAGATTACCCCCTTTAATTTTAGGATCAATCTATTAAAGGTCAAGGTCATGACGACCTTTACTAGAACAAATATGGTCACTTTTATTCAGTCAAGAACTTTTAAACAAATTAGTTCGGAAGCTTAAAACTTGATGTTCAAATTGCTCATTGTCAGTAGATTAACCTTATTGATTTTAGGATCAATCTATTAAAGGTCAAGGTCATGGTGACCTTCACTAGAAAAATCATGAGTCCTCCTGTCAGGCCACAAATCAATCTCCCCTATTCATTTTGGGATCAATATATCAGTTCAAGGTCATCGTATTGCCTTCAATAGAAAAATCATGGGTTCTCCTGACAGGCGATGCATTCTAATTTTGCAGAATTCCAGTTTATTGCCCTTGTTTACTGTACAAAGTCACGTACTTCTGAAAAGTAGTTAATTCTCTGTTGGAGATAAGAGTCGATAAGTATTGCAGAACCTTTAACTCAAAGTTTAAAAGTTGATGAAACAAGTACAATTTAAGTCTATCCTATTCTAGAATTGTTAAAATATCCTGAGAAAAAACTTTGTCTGAAGCTTTGCCTGAATAAGAAATTGATTTTCTGGTATATTAAGCCAATGAATTCTGAGTGAAAACAGTATATTGTTTGCTAAACGTAAGTGTAAACTGTTATGTTCGTTTTACAGACAATCAAGATTTGGGACTTTGAGACAGGAACAGCTATATTTGAGTACGGTGAAGCCCATGGTGACTCTGCCATCACATGTATGACTTTCGACAAATGTGAACAGAGGTAACATAAATCTATAACCTGATATTGTGATGAATGCTTGTGCATAAGTTTACAGGCAGTTCATTTTGAAAACGGCTATTAAAAAGTAATCAATAGTAACTACTAAGTTATGGAGGGATGATCGATTATAATCAAATATTATCATTGATTTGCCCCAAACATTGGCAACAATTGATTGTGATCAATCTTAATTGATTTTCATTCTTTTTTCCCTTAAGACACATTTTATTCATATATATGTGTAGAAAATCATTTGTTAAGGCAAGGTGGTGCTGTGAATGTTCTTATTATCCCCCGCCGAATCGAAGATTTCGGGAGGGGGATATTGTTTTGGCGTTGTCCGTCAGTCATTCCGTCCGTCCATCCGTCCGGTACCATATCTTGGTAGGCATTGATCAGAAAATGTTCAAACTTGGTCAGAATGTTCCCCTTGATCATATTTCGACCTATTATAAAAGTGGGTCACATGGGGTCAAAAACTAGGTCACTAGTTCAAATCTTGGAAAAATCTTTGGAACATACTAGAGGCATTATACATGGTCAAATATTCATGAAACTTTATCATAATGTTTTCCTTGATGAACTCTTGGTTGTAAATAAAACTGGGACACATATGATCGAAAATTAGGTCACTAGATCAAATCTTTGAAAAATCTTGTCCGGAACCATATCATGGTACTGATTGGTCAAGTTATGTTCAAAATTGGTCATGATGTAAACCTTGATGAAATATTGACCACTTTAAAAAGTGGATCACATAGGGTCAAAAGCTAGGTCAGTAGGTCAAATCTTAGAAAAATCATTGGAACATACTAGAGGCATTATACATGGTCAAATATTTATAAAACTTAATCAGAATGTTTTCCTTGATGAAATTTTCCACTATTTATTGTTATCACTTCAGACATATCTGAACTTTCACTTTGAAATCATTCAAATTCATAGAAACTATTACAAATGTTACTCTATATACAAAACTTTTACTTCAAATAATTCCAAACAAGCTCAAACTTATATCGAACGTTCATAACGGTCCATTTCTCTGTAGCCATATTACATGTTAATATAGGAGTATTCCACCTTCTTTTTATTTCCAAATCATGAATCTTGCCAAGGCGGGGGATATCAATTCAACGAAATTGCTTGTTCTTTTTTATTTATTTGTCATTTAGCCTATATATTGAGCAAAAATTGAGATATATATATATATATATATATATATATATATATATATATATATATATATATATAATACATAAAAATTGTTCAAATCAACATAAACACTATTTTCAAACCAATATTTAGCATGGAAGTAATGCCTGTGATAGGCTTCGAATGCATGATCTCTTGAGTTGCCTGTTTATGACGGCAAACTCTGGCTGAAATAATTGTTGAGTTGTGCTCCTGGATTTAGTGATAACAGCATTCAACAGTTGGCATCTGTGTGTTGTGTTCTTGAATATGTATGACTGTTACAAAATTTAACTTTTGGTTTGATGCAGATGTTGTAATTGCTTGTGGAAAATGACACAAGAAAGATAAAAATATCTTTATCAAACCAACTTTATTATTGAAACTGTCTAACGAGTATTTCATACAATGTTTCAAAGACCTCTGAATAAGTCTTAAAATACTGAATGATGGCGTCTTTATTTGATCTTTTATTGTTGACAGATTGATAACTGGAGGTCGAGATGGTCTGATTCGAATCTGGAACTACAATAATGGCCACTGCCTCAAGGTTTTACAGAAAGGTAGGTAACTCAGAAACAGAGTTGTCTTCATGCCTGAACTTCTAAAACAATCTCAAGTTCATAAGTATAACAGAATTAAGCTAAGCACACTACTGGTACTTTTGTTTTGGTATAATGCACCGGTCAATTGTAACCGTGCCCCCACCCCCCAGGTGAGAGGAATAGCAGGAACATTGACTTTCAGTCCAGCCAATTCCGGGTAAAAACCTTGCCCTAACCCAATTTAGGTGCTCTTGTATAGACTCTTTCATGAGTTGCGATTTAATATGAAATTATTAAAACAAATTTAAAAAACTTATAAAGCAAGCCTTTGGCAAACTTCATAATTTTTCCAGAACAATATTCATAAAAAATTGTTTTAAAGGGCAAAGAATGTAAGATTCTTTTTAGCACATGACTGATTTGATGTGCAAAACGAAGATTTTATTCATTTTTCGGTAACAAAAAGCTACATTACCAGGGATAAATGATTTAAAAGTAAAGTTATCATTATATCACTTGAGTGTAATAAGAAAATATGTTATAGTCATATTTCATTTGAAACAAGAAACATCATGTGATAAAATCATGTCTGATAAACTTATTCAAAATTTGTAACTTCTTTTGCTTTAAAACCTAAGTTTGGATGTATTTGACTTGATATTTGTAGCTCCAACCCATACCGATGAAGAAGAAAAAGGTAAGCTGTAACAGGTGTTATGAAAACATGTATAACGTTTAGATTTAATTTTGAGCTCAAGATAAGAATTTTATTTTGAATTTTCATACTATAGAGGATATTGTAACATGTGTACTATTGATTTTATTAAACAAGTTGTTTAACGTTTCAATTTTAGTTAACAAGTTTAATAATAATAATAATGTTCATATATCATCAATATAAATTTGTTGACAATGCTAAATAATGATACAAGCACATTTTAAATGCTTTTCATTTATGACATCACGCCAAAACATATTAAACTTCAGATATATATATAAAAATATTTAATAATGTTGTATCATAATGGTGACGTTTTTATAAAATAATTTTTAAGAGTATTTTTATCGTAAAGACAAAGTTTTGGACAATAACTTAATGGGACATTTCTGAATAAGCTCACACTCATTTATCTTGATAACTCTTATTTTGAGCTCTGGTTGCATGGTGTTTATGTATTGTAATTCATTGTAAAAATATTGTTGTCCGAGCAAAAAATGCTATTAATATAGTAACATAATAATGTGGCTGAGCTTATGATACTGAGGTTCATGACTTGTGTAGTTGCTAACATGCTGTTGTGTGCAGGTCAAAGAAAGATGGAGGAGGAGGAAGTGGAAGTGGAAGGTATATACATGCAATGTGATGCACGAGAATTTCGGGAAATGTATTGTCTTTAACCTTGAGGCATATTTTCCTTTCAATCAGAGCTCTTAGGCCATTTTTCATCAAAAATAACCTCGGATATGTTGGTACATAAGAAGAAGTAGTTCATAAAATTAATAATAATAATAATAAATTGAAGCGTTTTAATGTGTAACTTGTATGACTATGTTTTAATTGATTCCCAGGGAAGTGTCTAATTGCATAAATAATAAATACTCCTCAAGTCCATGTTTCAGTGCTATATTGGAATTACTACATGATCTAGCTGCTTTCAGCATAATTAAATGTAAAGATTTCTGACATTGTAGACTATTCATATTCATCTGAGGTTGTTTACAGAAAATGGCCAAGGAGTTTTGATTTTTTTGTCTTTAAAGTTTTTTTGTAGAATATAATTTTGGGCTAGTGCGATTTAATACTGTCAGAGTTTACAAATGCAATCTGTAAACACCCCCACATTGTGGTCTGTTGTTATGATAGAGCTGCAGCGGAAAAATTGTTTTGTCATTTTCACTACTTAGCTAATTAGTTTGTCAATATTGGTATAATTTAACCTTATCAAAATACAAAGTTGTCTCTCTTGAAGAGTACATAATTCATACATATAACACCACTGTGGATTGCTTTAATTTGGAGTGAACTTTTGTTTGCAATTATTTTTGATTGGCTACTTATGTAAGGTTGGAACCTGGGGATGTTTATCATATTTGTTCTAGCAACTGGTAGCAATGGGAAATTGAATATATTGCTCAGTTTTCTCTTCTAAGCAACATGATTTAAATTTGCTAAACATCATTAAAATTAAACACTTGTGAAAAATTAAACAGTCTACAGTATTATATTAGTGATAATTTTTTTTTTTGTATTTGGTTATTTTAGTTTAGTAATCGTTGTACAATAATTAATATGCATGTATGTTGTCTATATTGTAACTATGATAACACTTAGCATTATTATAAGGAGGGTGGGGGTACATTATTGTAGCAGTATTACATAAGTATGTTTTTTTTTCTTCTGGGGAACCTTGATGTATACATTTACAACTTATATATTATTATATCATATCATGTTCCATTTATGTTTCTTAGAAGCAACACTGTAAGATGTCTCATGAATATTAGTTAAATGCTTAATATGTTAATAACAACATTAATGTTATTAATACAGTGTGTATCACATGATGTTACAATTTTGAAAGTCATTAATTATGTCAAATACATATTGAATAAATATATTTGTGTAAATTATTGTTATTATTATTATTATTATTATTATTATTATTATTATTATTGCAATTGTATTCTCTAATGTATACTTACGCTTCAGTTAATTCCTTATATTAATTTGTCATGTATAGGGTATGAAAAGACACTAGAAGAAATTCGAAACCTTCGTAAAAGGAGATTACTGGCCAACAAGGTTAATTATGGAATAAAAGATATACCTGGTAAAAATATGCACAGTTTGCAAAGCACTGATATTAAATCAACAATAAATTAAGTTTTATTAAACAAGATGATACATTTTTTTATTAATATAAAGCAACATTTGATAAAATTTGGTAACACTGAAGTTTAAATTAAAAAAAGTTCAAATTATTGAAAAGACTGGTGATATTTTCAAAATCAGTTTAAACTTTTCTTATTTATTTTAAACTTGCCTATTAAAAGTTATTGATGTCATTAATTAAACATATATATGTAATTTTAACTCAAACTAAAAATAATATTTGCTTTATTTAAACATAATCATTTGTTAACTGTTTTAAGTCCCTCAACAACCAAAGAAAGTAGAATTCCCGAACCCAGGTAAGAATTGGCACAGTTGAAAGGATATGGGCAATTATACTTGTTACCTTGAATTAGCTGTATTAAATTGGGTCAAGGTCAACCATCTTAAAATCATTATTCAAATGTATCCAAGGTGACCGTGTCAGTTATGCATCCTGGAAAATTCGGTACTTGCCTTTATTATGATGACATGTATTTTTGTACACGGCCCTGAGGGCTTGTGCGAAACCCCGTTGGTATATGAAGAATAACAAAAGGTTTCACATTTAGACAACAATTGATTAATAGTTTGCTTGGCATTTCCCTTTGACATTTTAAGGTGTGGTTATGTTGTTTTTGTAACTACCTTATTTTAAACCCTTAATTCTGAATTGAAAAACAAAATCAAATGACCACTGGAGAGGTTAAGCAATAGTAAGATGTCATGAAGTAAATTCTTAATGAATAAGAACGGGCAGAGTGAGGGTAGTGATGAGCCCTTTCTTAATTATCAAGAAAGTACTTCATGTCATCTAACTGACAGAGTACAACCTCATTGGCTTACACTTTGTCAATGCATTATCTGACGCAGTGATTATGTATACGGTACCATTGGAAGAATGGCAGTTGGTGGACCTTTAAACACCAACGAAAGTTGAAATTCTTAATGATGTAAGTTTAGTACTTAATGATTGCCTATCTGCAATTTCATTGGCTGAAAATGTCGGCTGTATTCTAAAAAGACGTAGGTCTTGTGTTTATTTTTGTCACTTGGATTGGAAGCGCAAACAAACTTTTAATTAATCGTGGCCTTACATTTACTTACACTTATTTTTGTCATTTATATGATATCATCCCTGATTTGTATTCTCTTGTTTTATTATTTGTTATTGACTCCTTGTTAGGTATTCATATGTAATAAGGTTGGATCATATCACCTAGTTACAAACCCTCCAACCCCAATTCATGTAATCAACAATCAGATGTCATTCGAAACTACTGTTTGCTGTTTTGTGGATTTGATTGCAGTTTGCTATGTGCATTTTTTTTTTTTTTAGAAAGTTCAGCATATAGTCATTGTAACTTGGCAACATTTAAGCAATACTGCATTTAATGTTGGTCATTTTAATTCTTGGTTGTTATTTTAAGTTCAATTGTTATTACTTGGACAGCTTTACTCTTGAATGACAGTCTTTCCATTTTTATGACTTTTGTCAAGATAGTTACAGATTACTCATGTTAGTGCAGTCAATGCCAACTTTCCTCAGAAACTATAATTGTTTTACATTTTCAGATGAAGAAAATGAAGAGATCTGTGACCTGACGTATGTTGAGATGAATCGTAACAAGTACATTGTGGGTGTCGGCTGGGATAGGCGTATCAATATCTACAGCGACGACGTCAACGACAGCAATATTCACCATGTTCAGCACCCACTGCCAAACTGGCATGATGATGTGGTAGAACAAACATGAGTTTTATTTCTGATCAATTTACTATATGTAATATCTTGACATAATTAACATGATGCGAATGGGAGTTGCACAGCCTGGTTACTTATTGGACGAACATTTTCCTCGATTGGTCAAATGGTTTAATTGCAACTTTTTTCATGTTTGCTTCCAGATTGTTTAGCATTTACTATGATGCAAATGGGAGCATCACTCTAATCTACATACTTGATAATATCTTATTAAAATGACATAATCAACATGATGCGAATGTTTCTTGCTCTAGTCTATATACTTTAGAATATCTTAATATATTTTACATGATGTGAATGGTAGAATCAATATTATCTTTATTCATAGGAATGTCTTAATTATAATAACATAATCAACATGATGTAAATGGGAGCCTTGCTCCGTCTGATCACCTTTGACTGTCAGAGGTTGTTTGACAGAGTAGATCGAAGTAATCCGTAGGATTATACAACCTTGTACTTTTGATGTTATCATGTAACAATTGAATGGTTGAATCCAGCATCTTTTGAATTGATGTTTTTCTTTCAAATTATAACAATAGTTTGACTATAATATAGTACAGATTTCTAAAAAGCAATTAAAATGTAGGACTTTTACAAAGCATATTTTTTATGCCCCCGAAGGTGGGCATATTAAAATCGCACCGTCCGTCCGTCCGTCTGTCCGTCCGTCCGTCCGTCCGTCCGGCTCTGTAACTTTCCCTTGTATAGACAGATTTTAAAATAACTTGCCACTTGTGTTCCACATACCAAGACGACGTGTGGCATGCAAGACTCGTGTCCCTACCTTAAAGGTCAAGGTCACACTTAGTGTTTATTCACAATGGAGTGCTGCATATAAGAACATAAGAGTATAGGTTGTCGTGTCCGGGCTGTAACTTTCTCTTGTATGGACAGATTTTAAAATAACTTGCCACATGTGTACCACATACCAAGACGACGTGTCGTGTGCAAGACCCGTGTCCCTACCTCAAAGGTCAAGGTCACACTAAGTGTTTATTCACAATGGAGTGCTGCATATAAGGACATAGAGTATAGGTTGTCGTGTCCGGGCTTTAACTTTCCCTTGTATGGACAGATTTTAAAATAACTTGCCACATGTGTTCCACATACCAAGACGACGTGTCGCGTGCAAGACCCGTGTCACTACCTCAAAGGTCAAGGTCACACTTAGTATTTATTCACAATGGAGTGCTGCATATAAGGACATAGAGTATAGGTTGTCGTGTCCGGGCTGTAACTTTCTCTTGTATTGACAGATTTTAAAATAACTTGCCACATGTGTACCACATACCAAGACGACATGTCGCGTGCAAGACCCGTGTCCCTACCTCAAAGGTCAAGGTCACACTTAGTGTTTATTCACAATGGAGTGCTGCATATAAGGACATAGAGTATAGGTTGTCGTGTCCGGGCTGTAACTTTCCCTTGTATGGACAGATTTTAAAATAACTTGCCACATGTGTTCCACATACCAAGACGACGTGTCATGTGCAAGACCCGTGTCCCTACCTCAAAGGTCAAGGTCACACTTAGTGTTCATTCACAATGGAGTGCTGCATATAAGGACATAGAGTATAGATTGTCGTGTCTGGGCTGTAACTTTCCCTTGTATGGACAGATTTTAAAATAACTTGCCACATGTGTTCCACATACCAAGACGACGTGTCATGTGCAAAACCCGTGTCCCTACCTCAAAGGTCAAGGTCACACTTAGTGTTTATTCACAATGGAGTGCTGCATATAAGGACATAGAGTATAGGTTGTCGTGTCCGGGCTGTAACTTTCTCTTGTATGGACAGATTTTAAAATAACTTACCACATGTGTTCCACATACCAAGACGACGTGTCGCGTGCAAAACGCATGTCCCTACCTCTAAGGTGAAAGATACACTAAGTGTTTATTCACAAGGGAATTCTGAATATAAGGACATAACAGTGTAGGTTTTCAAGTATGGGTGGTATTTTTTATGTTCAGAGGCAATTTAAAATAACTTGCCATATGTATTTGACACGTAAAGGCAAGATAAACTTTTCATGTACTGACCTTGTTCGTAGGTCAATGTCACATTCGGGGGCATTCGTCACATACTGTGACAGCTCTTGTTTAAATTAAAAGTTTGATTTAAGGTTTGAATTCATTTACCAAAGCTGTAGTTAGATATACATGTAGGACTGTTTGTTCAGAACGTTTTTAAAGTTAACAACGGGATTTTTGACATTGTTGTTAACTTTTAAATGTGAAATCTTTAATGATGTGCTCACATCTTTAAATGTTAACAAGAACAGCTGAAATGCTTGTATCAAATCAGGTTAGAAATACAGCAGATCACAAGTGTATCCATTAAACTTCAAGAGAAGTAACAATATGGAAGTTAACATTGATGATGTAAACATGGTTGTTAACTTTCACAAGGTTCCGAACAATCAGCCCATAGTTTCATAAAAATCTACAACATACATGAAGGCAGTGATTGCTGATTTTATGAACAAAATTTCTATTTATCAACACTTTAACAATTTTATCATTATAACAAATCAATATATTCATAATTCCAGAATCGTGGCCATAAAGAGGACATTCTATCTGTCGCCCAGTGTCCGCCAAACCTGCTTGCTACTGCCAGCTATGACGGCAAGATTATCGTCTGGAACATGGTCTCTGGTCACATCTTCGCCAACCTCATGGCACCAAAACCTTCAGACTATGTAGACCAGTCATGTGAGTTTATAGAAATAAGAAGCAATGTTGTTATTATATTTCATTAAAAGTTTACCGTAATTATCATCTTTGGTTATCTCACAGAGCACTCCCAACTGTTATGTCGATAAGTCATTCAAGTCAACATCTTAACCAATTAGATTGATCCAAAACTGCATGTCCAAGTAGATCTCTTTTTTTCATTTGTCTTTTGCCGATGAGTCATGCAAGTCAACATCTTAACCAATCAGATTGCTCCAAAACTGCATGTCCAAGTAGATCTCTTTTTTTCATTTGTCTTTTGTCGATGAGTCATGCAAGTCAACATCTTAACCAATCAGATTGCTCCAAAACTGCATGTCCAAGTAGATCTCTTTTTTTCATTTGTCTTTTGTCGATGAGTCATGCAAGTCAACATCTTAACCAATCAGATTGCTCCAAAACTGCATGTCCAAGTAGATCTCTTTTTTTCATTTGTCTTTTGTCGATGAGTCATGCAAGTCAACATCTTAACCAATCAGATTGCTCCAAAACTGCATGTCCAAGTAGATCTCAATATTTTAAGACAGTGTTTTTGTAGTTGAATTTGCTGTTGGTTTAACAGTAACTGTTGCAATTTAAGTACAGAATATAGTATTCATTTATTTTCCTGTATGTTTGTATGTAAATCATATTTTTCAGTGGATGGAGATCTGAGCATTAACAAGCTGTGTTTCATGGCAACACGGGCATACAACAAGGATGCGGGCTCCCTGATCTCTAGCGGGCCCAGGGCTCACATCCATATATGGAACGTGTTCCAGGGAGGGACCCTCATGGCCCAGTTTGCTGGGGTAAGTTGAGGCTTGGGAGTTTTTTTCATTTCATTTCTCTTTTGAATACTGTGTACTAGAGCCACAGGAAAATAACCAAGAAATAAGAAAACTCTGGTTAGCGCAGTGGTTTGCCCACTTGCTTCTCACCAATGCGATCCAGGTTCGATTCCCAGTGAGTTTGGTTATTGGTCACCAAACTGGACAAGTGGATTTTCTCCGGGTACTCTGGTATCCTCCACAACATAAGACCACACTCTTGCGCAACATCGTGCCAATGAGAGTGACTTAGTAAAAGTTATCATAACTTTCTTCAAAATTGTTGTAAAATAAATAATGTTTAAACTAACATTTTTTTTTATCCCTCTTTATTTTATTTCAGTCAAACTCTAAGGGTGCTATGGTGAGTGTGATGGGGGTGAACAAGGCAAACACAGTCCTGTTTACGGGCGACAGTCTCGGCTTTGTCTACCTCTGGGACATCGATGGATACGCTGCCACACACGTGGAGTCCGAACCACCAGAAGGTAATGTTTTATGTGGAATTTTATTTTGTATGAGTCCTAGACAGATGATAACCAAGGCATTTGCATACAATCCCAATGTATACAACATACCCTGTATAAGCAGTTTATAATATAAAATATCATCAAAAGGTCAGATAGTCGTTATTTTGTTGCATTTTTTATGATATTTTAAAAATAATACATGAATTATATCATCAACGAAAATGATGATATAACGTTGAACAATTTATTAAGAAAGTCTATGCAGTCTTTGAATGGCCTGAATATATTCATACTCATGATTTTGATATTAACTTTTTGCAGTGACGATGACATGGCGAGGTCACGTGAAGAGTGTAACGGCCATCTCTCTGGTGGAAGAACATAAACTTCTGATCACAGCGTCTGTAGACTGCACAGTCAGACTCTGGAATATGGACGGCCACTATGTTGGTAAGTTACATGACATTAAGGAAGAGAGGATAATTGTTTGTTTCAATGTAAGATCATAACATATTTCACCAAGTGAACTTCAAAACTTTTTGGCAAAAGATATATTTTACCAGTGGCGTAGCGAGTGAATTGTAATGTGATCTTACACACAAGACAATAAACAACCATTTTTTGGGCTTCCGAAGGTTGCAAAATAAGTAATTTCATGTCAGACATCAGCTGAAGTATATGGCAATTAATCAAGTCTGATTTCTCACTTATATCAAAGCTTTAGGAGCCAAAACCACAGAACATAGATCAAGAACACTTCACCGTTCAGTATTTCACTCTGGCTCCGGACTCGAAGTCCGGACTAACCTTTGACAAGGCATGCAATTGTTAACTTTTGTTCACAACTTCTCAGTGTAAGGGCGTGTCAGCCTATTACATATACAAATCAAGTCCACACTACTCCAATTTTGAGTAGAGCGCCAAAAAGACTTGTATGTTGCTTGTCAATGGTAAGATATGGAGATGTTGGATTTCACTATAATGCCTTGTTGAAAACTGTTATTGAGACAATGTTGATTTCTATTCTTCTGTTAACGGGTTGATACATTTTTTTCATATTTTGTAATGCATTTTTATGTTAAAATCATTTGACTTTATGTTAAAAACTGTATGATTTGTGTACACTGTGAGTGTCGAAAGGCAAATTTTTGTTTCAAATGAAAACAAATAATTATATCTTTACTATTTATTCACCATTTTAAATGAAACATAGCATAGTCTACGCTGCTAACAAAGCCTCACATTCGGTCTTTTTCTGGAGTTTGTTTAAGAGTTTAGCTTCTCCAAACACTCTGACAAACCTTTTCATAAACCGCAGCCTGACGGAGCACTGTCAAACCATTGTTTTGAAAACAGGTTTGTCGAAGTGTTTGAGGCAACTAATCACCTAATCAAACTCCGGTAATGAACTGAAGGCGCAGCTCTTTAAGCGGCATAGACTGCCCTTTTTTTCATTTGAAATGGTAAATAAAAAGAAAAGTTATCTTTGTTTTAAGTCATTATTCGAAGCAAAATGTTGCCTTCAGATGTAGCACTTATGACGTAATTTATCACGTGGTATGCACACACTGTGTACAAATACAAATAAATGAGTTTAACATAATAATGCATTAAAATTCATATTCTTTGCATCAACCTATATTGTGGCCCTTTAAAACTACATACCTTAAAGTTGAATGACTGGCCTGAAATAAAAAGTTTCTGTCTCCAGGTACATTTGGTCAGCCTGACCCTTGGGACATTTACAACCAGGGCACATGGCAACACCCTATGGTGCCGTACGACGTCCTCATTGACCCCATGAGTCTGCCAGACCACCCTGTTGTCTCAGAGAAACAGAACATGCATCAGATCATATATGAAGATAAATCTTCTACAGATAAGGTACTGTTTTAGCATTAGCTGTAGGCTCATATGAATTACTTTTGAGTCCATTTCTTCATCAGTGCTAGTGACCTTTTTGAGAGCCTTTGCTGGGCTTGAACCAACAGCCTCTCTGGTGAGTGGTGGACCCAATAAACAACAATGAACCGGTGTCACTTTCATAATGTTGACTGGTTTTAGAACCTTATCGATGTACTAAAAACACTGTATTAGAGAGACCTTCTACAAATTCCCCTAACAAATGTTCTGTAGCTGTTTTTCCTAATTCAATTTGCTATAATTTCCCCACCTTAATTCAATCTTTCCCAAACTTGGTTAAAATGTTTGTTAATAATTTTATGATGACCTTGATAAAAATGTTAAGGCTATAGATACTGTGGAGTTAGGTCCCTTCAATTGTTAAAATTTGACCAAATTGCATTTTTCACTTTCTAACATGACTTTTTCTTATGCAATTTAATCCTGTTTTACTTGATTTTATTTTGGATAATATTGTCTCACTCTTGTTCAGTTTCAATGTATTTTTTTTTCAGACAACGCGGACCCCCACTCCTCCAGTTGTGTACAGCAAACAACAGTACCACATAGATGACGACACTATAGCTAGTCTCATTAGGGAAAAGACCTTCAAGAAGGGAACAGGGAAAAGGTATGGGGCCAGCATCATGTACTTTTATTTCATTGGCCGAATGTTTAGCACGGTGATATTTTCACTGCTCCTATAAAGTTCAGCTCCCATATTGATCAATAAGCGTAACGCAGTGTTCAATTACTTCCAAAAAAATATCATCAATGTGACGTCACTACATTATATTATTAAGATGAAAATTTATTTCACTTGTAGATTATTCGCTCGTTGTGATAACTCGGTGTAATAAATTTTGACCTTTCATCGAAATGATTATCCTCTGTATTTTTTTTGTTTGTATGAAGCTCATCCATTTTGCAAAGAATACATCAAGAAATTCATGTTAAACTTTCATTTACTCAGTCATGAATACGAGTGTACCAAGGACTGTAACTCTGTTTTCATTAATTGTTTGCTTACATATGTCCCCTGATTGACTGGCTCTTCTTTTAAGATCGAACAAACATTAGCAGCTGTTTTTGGTCAAAACTTCAAGATGGTGTTTAGTTGTTTGTGTACTAGACATACTACAATCATAGCTTTATTGTTTATACCAAACCCTACAAACTTTTCAGTCTGATTGAATAAAAGTAAAAAAAGAATATTTGAATTTCAGACAACGTCATGAAAAGCTCCGCCCAGTCCGCATTGATAGAGGTGGGCCAAGCGAATACCAGATGCTTCGAACCCTCGATCTAGAAGACACACCCAGACCTAAAACTCCCACCCTGAAATTGGACAAGAATGATCCTTTTAACTTTAACTTCATAGACTGAGAAATATGTGATATTCTATTGTTTGACTTTGCCATTGGATTGTATATTGAATTATTGTCTGTGATAAAAATGAATTTCTGCTGCCAGATGTGCATAATCGTTTGAAAGGGTAAGAAATGTAGATTATAAAATTCTAGTACATGCGTAATTGACATGACGCTAAATTAGATCAAAACCACCTCTTTGTTGAACAAAAGATTACATTGAATCCAAGTCCATATATATAAGTTTGTCCAGGGTTATCATGTGACTAGTAAAGCATTCCATTGGTTAAACAGTTATGAATTTTATATAATGGTGAATCAGCATCATGTTGCCATGTGACTTGTAAAGCATTCCATTGGTTTAACAGTTATGAATATTGATATCATGATGAATCAGCTTCCTGTTACCATGTGACTAATGTAAAGCATTCCATTGGTTCAACAATTATGAATATTTATATCATGGTGGATGAGCATCCTGTTACCATGCGACTTGTAAAGCATTCCATTGGTTTAACAGTTATGAATATTTATATCATGGTGGATGAGCATCCTGTTACCATGGGACTTGTAAAGCATTCCATTGGTTCAACAGTTATGAATATTTATATCATGGTAGATCAGCATCCTGTTACCATGGGACTTGTAAAGCATTCCATTGGTTCAATAGTTATGAATATTTATATCATGGTAGATCAGCATCCTGTTACCATGTGACTTGTAAAGCATTCCATTGGTTTAACAGTTATGAAAATTTATAGCATGGTGGATGAGCATCCTGTTACCATGTGACTTGTAAAGTATTCCATTGGCTCAATAGTTATGAATATTTATATCAGGGTTGATCAGCATCATTTTACCATGTGACTTGTAAATCTCTTCATTGGTTCAACAGTTATGAATATTAATATAAGGGTGGATCGGCGTCATGTCAATTATGTACATGGACATGTGTACTTGTAAGTTGAGATCTGTATTGTGTTGCGATAGGCTTCATATACTTACTTCTTCGAGTTAGAATGTGAATATGTTATTTCTTATTTATAACTGTATGTGTCGATTGGTTTCTTCCGGAGTTTTTGACCGGCAGCATCTGCTACGCTGTGATAGATTTAAACACTGTTATTTATGTTGCACCAAAAGACGTTCTGAATCGAACATTTTATTTGTTGTCACTATGTGTGTATTGTTGTTGAACTCTCTTCCTTTTACAAAGTCATCTTTTAACATTTCCTGAGTACTGTAATAAAATAAATGAAAGTTATGTTTGAATTTTTTTATTTCAAAAATGATATATCACATGATATATCACAGGGGCGGTTCAGGATTTCGCTTTAGAGGAGGCACACTTTGGAAGTGCAACAGAGAACGTGCGCTCGCTTCCCAAAGAATACGAACAATCCATGGGTTTCAATTGGTTAATTGGGGATTGAAGTAGTCCCCCGGGAAAAATTGAGACATTTCAGTCTGAAGTATTGCATTAACAGGCTTAAAACTAAGCAGTCATATAAGAAACCAATAAATGAATTCTATTGTCTTCAGTACCACAAATCGCTATCAGTTATCGTCAGATCTTTTTTTTTTACATGTTAAAAGACTAAATGCGCCTGGATTACAAATGGGTGTTATGGGATTTTAATTGAAGAATCTTAAAGCTGCACTCTCATAGATTGAGCGTTTTGACAACTTTTTTATTTTTTGTATTGGAACGAGCCAATTTTTGAGAAAATCCATGGAAACCAGTTATATAAGACTGCTGACAAAAATTAGATCGCAGATTATTAAATTTAAGTTCAAAAATTGATGTTTTATGCATTTTTCTTAAACCGTTAGTAACGGTTTAAGCCACAAAACATTAATTTTCGAACGGAAATATGAAAATCTACGATCTGATTTTTTGTCAGCAATCTTATATCATTAGTTTGCAGATATTAACACAAAAATTTGCTCTTTCTAAGACAAAAAATAAAAAAGCTGTAAAGATAGTATATCTGTGAGAATACAGCTTTAAATAAATCGTGGGAGGAACCGAGGGGAATACGCAGTTATAGACAATTACGCAGAAAATGGAAAAGTGTTGTCAACACTAGAAGACCCTGCCTTACATTACGAACTACAAATAGTCAAAAGGTCCTCAGCCAATATCCGGGGTTTCCTTTAATTAACTTTACTCTAGAAAGCAATACATGTGCGAGATGAAAGCAATATTTATGTATCATAGTTCATAAAGGTGTACTGTCAGTAAGTGTTTAATATGAAACTAGCTCATATAATTTAAAATTTCATAACTTTATATTTCAAATTGGTAATGACAGGCACTTATTAGTTTGGGGGTCACTCAAAATATTTTTTGGAATCGGTTTGTATTGCACATATAATGCTTAAATTATATATATCATTAAATTGACTTTAAAATAAATTTATAAAAGGTTATAATTTGGTTGCTATTTGAAACATGTTCTACTTCCAATTTAACACAGGTTATATCCGTACAGATAAAAATATCAGTTTAGTATAACCTTACTGAGCCGAACCTACTTTCTGGCAATGTTTATAATCTCCCTTTGATATATTTATTGTTTACTTCCTGTACATAGTAAATCTTGGAGTAAAGGTTAAAAAATATTTATATCATTACACTTAGTTTTTATATTATATATTTGTATATATTACATATAAGTATAATAATGTTTATTTGGTTTGGTTGTATAATTTACGTGCTAGTATAAGAAGGCTTGGATATTATCTATGTAACTAAACGTACTTTTCTTAAATTGTTTTGATCTAGTTTCGATTTAAAATTCATTTTATTACATTTGAAAACAGTAAGATGTTTAGTATATTTAAATGATAGAACTAACAAATGAGTACAATCTTTCAATATCATGGGTAAAAGTTGAGAATTTTGAAAATCCTGAAAAATGCTGGGGGCCTGGGGGCCGCAGGGCCCCCAGTCAGGTCCAGGGCGAAGCCTTGGCCAGGGGTCCAGGGGGCCAGAGGCCCTCGGAAGCTCCTTAAACATAGCCATTTTAGTGGATATGAAATGCCTTTTCCAGGCTTTAATTTTAAATAATGAGGAGTATTGGAATAAGGTTTTTCAGACAAATATGACTATATGAATAAGTATACTGAAGTATACTAAAGAATATCCTGCATAAGCAAGCCAGTAATCATGATTTACTAATTTTATTTTAAAAACCTCAAAATTAACCATGCTAAAATACCATATTAATCTGTCACTTTAAAGAACATGGTGCAATAAGCAACTTGTCAAATCACTTCGCACTTCGGCCGAGATCGTTGCTAAGTTACCGGTACGGTACAAAAGACCATTAATCATTCTTGTTAATTGGCATCCTACTAATCAGCATTTTTGTAAATATCCAAGACATAATAAAACTGTCAAAACATAAAGGAAACAACATTACTAAGGTGTTATAAATTATCTACAGTGTATAAAATTTTACGACATTTTGGGGGAAAATTTGACATATACAGTACTGCAGTCGTCTGCACATACACTCCGACCTGTTTTGGCAGTCTGATTTGATTTTTTTAGCAGCACTTCTGATAATAAACTTGTTTTTACAAGTCAGAGGTAATATTTCTTCTGTTTCTCAATCAAAAACACTGGCACTTGACAAGTCTCAACCATGACGTATTTAATGCGTATTTTCCGAAAATCTAAAAATAGTAACAAATATCAAGTTTTTGTTTACATTGTTTCCGTCATTGTTTTTGTCTGAAAATTTAAGAAATTAGAAATTCTACCGCTTTTGAACACAAACTACCGCTAATGAGACCTAAATCTACCTCTCTGTCATTGCCGAAGTAAACTCAGCAAGTTTGCGGTTATGTTTGAGAGGCCTGTTGTAAGTTTTTCGGTATCGGACGTAGAGGTTACCTTATATGGAAAATGCTTAAAATAGCACATGACGTATTGCAAAGGTTACGATCTACGCACATTTCTGGAGAAATGACCCGGAAACTGATGCTTTCTGTCACGGAAAGCTCACGAGAGAGATTCAATTCGAATTTCTTGAGATTGAAACTGAGATTTAAGCTTGCTTAGATATCATCGCTGACCAAACTTGAAAACAAAATACTACTCGCGCCTTTTTTTGAATATAATTGTGACTAAGGACCGCGTCTGCCATATATGGAAACTTTCGTGATTCTCCTCAATGACGTTAATCTTCCGATCGATTCGATTAGTCGCGCAGCAAGTCGTGTTTTCCCGCCTATTTCCGTGAAATATACGTCACAGCGTCGTTTCAAAATACCGCAGTGTTCGGATAAGACAATAATAACATAAGTTATCGCAGATCTATACGAACGTCGAAGCATCGAATAAGCGATGGAAAATATAGTTCAAGGTCCCAGCCTAACCCCCTCAACCCCCCCCCCAATTTTCTCAACGGATCTCGACGAATTGGAAATTCGACCCTCCGGGAATACGAAAATCCGGAATTTCCGGATAAATCCGGAAAACTTTTACCCATGCTGAATATAAGATTACATTTTTGAAAACAATAAAAGTAAATCATGTAATAGTTAAAGTATGTTATAGTATGTAAAAGTGTCTGCACAAATGTTGTCTTACATACAATTTAATTTCTAGCGTATGAATAATTGAATAGTGCAAACCCAAACCATAGGTATAGCACAGTAAAGCTTAGTCTTCGTGTCATTGTACATATATATGAAAATGCATACAGTTATCACTACCGAATCATTGCAATCATGCAGTTATTAGCAAGGATACACATGAACAGTCACATGTGAAAGCATGTATTTGCTATTTGCTATTTTGTTTTCATGGGGAAAAAAACTCACAAACCAATGAAAGATTACTCTTTTGGACAAACATCTTTCAAGTTAGTCCCAGTGGTTGGAATGTATAGAATTTGGTTTCCCAGCCTATCTCTGGATATTTTATTAAATGCCTAAACATCCATCAACCAAACTTATAAAATATCATCATTTCTATTGATAAAGTGTTCTACATTCATTTAAAGCAAATGTGATATCCATACAGTGAAGTGTAACCTTACCAAGCTTGACCTAATTTCTGGTGATGTTTATCTCCTTTGCGATATTTATTATCTTCTTTATGTTCACCCTTAAACATGAAGTAAAGGTAGAATTCATTTTGAATCATAAAATTCGTACTTATATTTATTTTATTTCGTTAGAGTATAAGAATGTTTTCTGAGTTTGTTTGTTTCATTTACAATTGCTTTTTCTTAAAAAATGCGTTGATCTAGTTTCGATTTTGATTTCATTCTTAAACATTTCTTTGACAGTTAAATATCCGAACTTTTAAACTGTAGAATGCAAATGATACAAACAAACTCAGGAAACATAATTATACCTTAAAGAAGTTCAAACATCATATATCATGAAGTTAAATTAAATTTTGGATATTTAACTATCTTTGTGTACTGTATAGATACACTTTTACAAATGCGTTGATCTAGTTTCGTTTTTGAATTCATTCTTTGACATTTAAATACAGCATATATATATCCTGAAGTATATGTTAAGTTTATTTATATGAGAGAACTAGCACGTGAGTACAATCTTAAACTATACTGTAAGATATAATTTTGAAATTCTAAAACTATTAAACTGGAGTTATGAAACAATATCGAGGGATGTGGAAGAAGTTATTGTTTTGTCCCATGTTGTGTGGAACAGAATTTAAAAAATAGCGTGCATATATATTATGGGTGAATAATTTTAAACCCGTCATGGTTATGGCACGGATAAGCTCAGCCTTCTAGATTCTTCCTTTATATTGTATATACGAAAATACGAAAAAAAACGTTCTTAAAATCATAAGAAATGTATAAATTTCTTTTTAATTGTGGTGAAGGCCGTGAGATATGATAGTTGTTACAATGTAACTAGCGCACAATTTTACATTTATCCTTAAACATATTCATCATAAACAGAATACAAAATGTATATCGCGCACTTTTTAATGTGTTAGACATGTTGTTTACGAATGCATACGATCAGCGTTCGACACTAACGGGAGTCCGGTAGTCCGAGACTCCTAAAATTCGGCTCGGACTACCGGATTTTCCGTCTAGGCAGTCCGTCGGACTCCTTCATTTCAAAATCCAATTGTACACAAATCGTATCCGAAGGTTACAAGTATCCGAAAGCTCGTATATAATTATTTTGCGACTCGTCAAATCGTTATCATTTTGACGCTCTTTAAAGTAGTAAGTGACGTCATAGACTGGTATTCATGTATCTTTTAATGTTTGTAATATGGTAACTAAATCGTTAAAACCCGTCAAACGGTGTTTACAAAAAATATTCCTCGTTGATTTTAGATGTAAACAATGTTTATGTCAACGGTAAAATGGATTTCGCCACCGGCAGCGAAAATTATAAGAACTGAAAAAGAAAAAAAGATAAAGAGTTTGTAATTTATAGAGAAAGGAAATTCAGCAAGCATGGTTAAAACAATTGTCTTGGCTGATATTTGAATTGACATCTGTATATGAGTACCTGACTGTAGGGAGCTTTGTCACTGTGCGCTCTAAGTTCTAACGTGCGATTGAAAGCCATCAAAAAACTTTTAAGGGCCATGATAATATTATAAGCTAAGAAAATACAAAAAAGGGAAAAATAATTAAGTTAGTCACCAGCTGGCTGCTTGTTAATTCAGCTGAACAAAGCTATCTTTGACAGGTAGTGCATTCTGTTTATGGATGCTGAACATTATTCAGAAATAAGGACAGTCCTACACAGACTATGTCACCATGTACCAAGCTTATATTGCAAAGTCTGTTAGTATTGGCACAACATATAAGGCATGTCAGTGTCTCATTGCACTGATTGCAGATGAATGTTCCAATTAAACAAAATTCAGTATTTGATAATGCCCCGTTCAATTCCCTTATATCTGATGGCTCCACAGCCACTTCACAAGAGGCCAAGGTTCTATATGCTAGATCCTCAGTTCATGGCAATTTTTTCAAGTCATATTAGAATCTATTAGATAAATAGTTTCAGTCATGTTCATGTTATTTGAATAAAACAATTAAAATGTAACTTTATTGTGCTCTCAGAATACAAATCTCTAGTTTGCCCTTCAGAAATGAAATACCAAAGGCTCTGTGAAATCATTGAATAAATAGTCATCATTGCTCCAGCCAGGGGGTAGGTCAGAAATGAAACTTTTGATGTGAATTAAATTAGCCTTTATGGGACACTTGCAAGGGCCAGTACTCAACTTTTTATGTGATGTTACTTCTTTCAATACTTACAGTTTGTTACCTCAGCTGTTAACTTTAAGTTACATTTATAACTCATTCCTGGACATTGACTGGCAAACAAAAGGGCACAGCAGGGTGTAGTAAAATGGCAGCTGGGTACTTGAAAAGGGCAGCGGGTGTCCCAATCTGTTAATTAGGGCTAGCTGGAGCATTGAGTCAATAAATTTGAATAAATGTTGTAATTATCCTGGACTCCTTAATTTTATGCCGGACTCCTTGATTTTGGAATTAAGGAGTGGACTCCTTCTCTAAAAGATTAAGTGTCAAACACTGACGATATTGTATATAATTTAAAATTTGTTCTTTTTAAATATCAGGACTATGGAGGTTCCAGGGAAGAAATTGCAAGCAGGACCATCTACAGCAGACACAACCTACTGCCAGCCCTGTGAACAAGATGACGAAATCCTCCCCGCTGAGGCCTTCTGCACCGTCTGCAAGGAGTTCTTCTGCTCAAAATGCGCAAGTCTCCATAGAAAACAGAAGATTTCTAGATCGCACAACCTTCTTGACAAATCCAATATGCCTACATCTATCAGTGGCCACGAGGATAACCACGGATACACAGAACCTTGTAAGACCCATCCAGAAGAGTCTATCAAATACTTTTGCAGCGCCCATCAGGCCCTGATTTGTGGACACTGTGCAGTACAGAACCATCGATCGTGTCATGCTGATGTCATATCAGATATATCCAAGGCCTTCAAAGATGAACAAGAGTATGGAGATGTCATAAAAACAATTGCCAGGTTATTTGAAGACATTGATTTATGCGCGTCTGATGTGAAGAAAAACGTTGACGTTGTAGCAAAGTTAGGTGAAAATGAAGTGTACAAGCTGAGAAGATATCGAGAGGAAGTTAACAAGTATTTTGAAGAAAGAGAACAAGCGCTGTTAAAGCTTATAGAGAAGACGAAAAACATGGATGAAGAACTTTTAGAGTCTCTGAAACCGAAATATACAAACCTTAAGTCCAAGCTAGAAGAAATAAATGTTAAACTTGCAGCACAAGAAAATAACATGATACAGTTGTTTATAGAGACCAAAAAAGCTAAGAAGCTATTAGAAGGTCTACAGAATGACTTTGCTGACATTAAAAAGGACAACGTAATTCACCACTACGAATTCAGAAAGGATCCAACTACAGAGCGTCTTATTGCATCTGACACTGGCCTTGGGACTTTAGAAAACATTGTGACTGAACCGCACAAGATAGCATCCGCATCAGGTATATCTGAATATTTATTTAATTAAACTATTGTAAACAACTTTGATGAAAAAGAACATAACAGAGAGTGTATTAAGACTTGTCTAATAGGACATAGTCTAAATAATGTATATCTCTCTATTTACATATACATTACATTCATTGCATGTATCTAAACATGTCAAATGATTTTGAAGTGATTTATATAGAATAAAAGTTATGTACTTCAATCATATTCACAGATATGTTATAGGATTATTATAAGTTTGTTAACAAAGGCAATGGGCAAAATGAACATACATGTAATTCACATAAAATTACGCTGCATGTTTTGAAATTAAATTACGTTATACAAAAGTTTTTTTTCTTCATAATTATAGATATTCATAATCTTGTTATCTGATTAAGACAGTAGTTTACTGAACTTAAAAACAAGTTGCAATAACGTTTAATACAGAAGTTCAAGATAGTATCTGAAAAAGGTTCACAATCTTTTATCTAGTATTTACAACAGAAGCAATAACGTTCATTACGAGATGTACAAAAACCCTTATTTTAAGAAACTACAAGTGGATTAACTCATAAAGTATTGAAGTTAACATAGGCAAAACTATAACTTTTAAGGTAGCCACTGTACAATTACATGACGTATTAATGATCAGTGATCCTATATTTTTGTATCAATTGAAAAAGGCTTATTAAAGGGACTGTACACCAGATTGGCACCAAAAACAGTTTTTTCTGTATAATATCTCAGGACAATTATCTAATAGAATGTGTTACGCTTTGATATCATAATTGTAAAAAAAGTACCAAAATGTAAAATATAAAATGTGTCGGAGACCGGGTTCGAACCCGTGTCGCCAAAATTGCAGTCCAGCGTCGTATCCACTGAGCTACAACGGCTTACTCTAATTCGGTGACATAATTAAGCTATAAACCTACCTCGGTAATATCACGTGACTAGCCAATCACGCATAAGGAATGAATTCTACCTAGTAGACATACCCATTAATCTTTTTTAATGGAAAAATACGAATAACTGCTAAACTTAAATAAATTGTTAACTATGTGGTAATTCAGTTTGTAAGTTTGAATGCATTGTACACATCGATGCCAAGTTTATGTCAGTTTTCGGCAATTTTCTTTTTTCCCCGCTTTTTTATCATATGGAGTACAGCCCCTTTCAAGAGGATAGATAATATGTAAATTTTTATATCGAAGACTAATTACAAACAAGATTTTTTATCTTTGAAAGATAGCTAAATAGGCCAATTGAAGCTTGATTTCAATTAAGGTAATGATCACAATTACAATGTCTGTTCAAACTGTACCAAAATTTCATGGGGTCTACATGTACAAAAATATAACTTTAGTACCAATGCTTTGGTGAAAGCTTATTTGTCCATCGCATATCTTAACAACTTGATTAATTCGTCATTGCATTTTTTTGCTGAACTTTTAAACATAATTTATGGAAAACAAGAAGTACAATTCCTACAAACTGCAAACAACGCCCCTAATACCAAAAGTTATGACAGTTATGTTTTAAATCACTGCAGAGAGCGACCATAGCATAAAAGGACTCACAGTTCTGGGAGATGGCACAAGGGAAACCATGGAAATTTCCAAACCTACAGGTACTGACAGTCATGAATTATCTGAGTAAATGAGCATTCTTATTTAAAGATGCACTCTTACTCCTAAACAAGATTTACCACAATTAATAATATTGTTTTAAAAGATGAATATATGTCGAAAACAATGGTTCTTATAAAGGATACCGAGTTTAATTTAAAAGAAATAAGTATAAAGCACAGAATTTCTACCTTATGAGACTATAGTTGACCACAGTAAATATTTTACCATTCACGAATCATGTAATATTTTTCACTTTCTGCTATTAAATACACGGTTAAAATCTTGTTATCAGTAATTTATATTTTCCATAAATGTATTATTTAGTAAGGACTTCAAGATTTATCAGTCAAAATTTATGTTTGTTATACATGTGTGTGTATTGATTTTGAATAAGAGTGTCACTTTCGTACATATCCACATGATGTGCTATGTATTATTTGTCTTATGAGAAATGTTTACTTCAAATTTTTATAATACCTGTAATTTTTTCAACGAGCAATGAACATTATTGTTACGAAATAATGAAAATGATTGACATGGTATTAATTAATATGGCATTTTGAAATAAAACCATAATGCTATTTGCAAACGATGATTTTTTTTAACTTTGATATGTTGCCCTATGTAACGTTATTGTAACACATATATTAAATTTACTATAAATAATTCATTACAGTGGGTCAGGCCACTGTAGACCTGACTAAATTACGGTTTACACAAGCCATGGGTATCCCAATGAAGTCCCCAACTGACAACATGCCCTGCTGCCTGACTAGCATGCTCAAACTTACTGGATCCAGGCTGCTGATAGCTGACTGTACCAACAACAAAGTCAAGGTGGTGGACATGCAGACCAACAGCCTGGTCTCCCAGATCAGTGTACGAGGTCAGCCATGGGACATATGTCATCTTCCCGGGGACAGGGTGGCTGTTACTATGAGCAATACAGGTGTTCAGTTCCTTGCCACTGGAGGACAACTCGCTATTGGTGACCATTTCAAAGTTAATGGTGACTGCCGAGGTATTGCTTACCATAAAGAAAGGTTGATAGTGTCCTTCTTATCTGGAAAGGTAGCGGTACTAAATATGAACGGACATGTTATAAGGCAAATAGAAAGAGATGGCAATGGAAAGGAACTGTGCAAATGTCCTGTCTATTTAACATTGGTGTGTGAAGATTCGACTGATTTCATCTACAAATCAGACGATTGCAGCAACACTATCACTAAGCTCGACATGAACCTGAACATTATCAAGACGTTCCAGGACCCTGCATTGGAAGGTCCAAGAAGTATCACGGCACTCGGGGACCAACTGTTAATATCTGGTTACAGAAGTAACAACATTATGATTCTTGATTTGTCCACTGGTCAGATGACACAACTGATCGGAATGAAGGAGGGGATAATATTTCCAATGTTTGCCTATTGCTCTCCGCAACAGGGCAAACTTCTTGTCACGGAAGTCTTCAACAATTCATTAAAGCTGTTCAATACAATCGAATAATGCGAGCCAATGGGGTGAAATGGTCCGAAACATCAACTTATTATTCACTTACCCCTTGCCATTTAGTTGATGCATTCTTTTCAGAATGTTACGTTGACTACTTCAGAAAACGATTTTTCATGATGTTATTTATATTGAACACCGGATCCTTATAGTTTTAGTAAAGAACACGTACTCAATATGATTTGATGATTTTGCTTTGTTTGCATTCAAATTGTGTACAAATCCAAATATTTTTCAAATGTCATCGAACATATAGCATTAATATTCTACCAGAAGGAAATGTTACTTTATGTGCAATGTAAGTTTCCTTTAGCTGCAATAACCTGAAATAAAGATTATCAATATGGCATAAAATTATATACATGTTTTCTTAATTGGGTTGGAAGCCATTGCGTTGATTTGTTATCAGTTATCCAAAAAGGAACCACTCACTTTAAATGTATGATATTGTACCATGTTTTCGCTGTCTTTTTTGTATTTTTCTTGTCATTGGCATCTCTTTTGATATTTGTCGTAACTTAAAATATCTTAAATCTCCAGGAACAACACTGATACCAACATAGCGATTTTATTTATTTCATAGTTTTAATATACAGTTTAAATGAAACGGGCCCCAGGGTCTGATATTGTGCTCCAATTATGGATATATGGCATTGACCTGCCTTTATATAAACAACATAGAATTGCGATTGTTTGGCACACATTTCTTGTTCTTAATCTAGTGTCTGTTTCATTAGGGAAAGTCTTGACAAAATATTCTTAAGACAGTATACAAAGTGGCGATAAGTTTAGTTTTCATTTTGTTGCAAAATATAGATAATATAATTTCAGTTCACGACTCGGATCGAAATAGCGATCTGTGACTGCCCTGACCCCATTTGTTTGCTAGTTTTGTTATGGCATTAACTAGTTAAATATGTTGCCCATGTGTTTGACTACTTCTCCGTCTAATAGGGTTGACTCTATTCATGTCATGACCAATTGCCATATTCTACCGTTCCAAGTTACTAGCGAAGGTCAGTCGTAATTCATAATAGAATGTTTGTTTGTTGATTTTCAACCAGTTACAAATATATGTCTAAGTTAGTACATTTATCTTCTGCAACGCAAATGTTCGCTGGGGATAATGTGTCAAGTTTGCATAACAGTTGATATCAAACGTTTTAAACACATTTTAGTTATGATAGAAAAGCCGCATCAAAATGTATGTTAATTATTTATGGATTATAAAAAAGGGCGAAATGAAAGCCATGTTATATCATAAAACAAACGGTGAATGTTCTAAAAAAAAGTTTTATTCACGGGACGTATAATAGTTTTACTTGCGATGTATGTGCGTGCCGGTGGGCGAGCGGTGTCTAGTATGTTGTCCGATCAATCCTTTTTGTCCAAACATCAATAAATCTAGTCAGAATTGGGACAATATCTTGGACAAGTTCGATAATAAGCCTTTTTTCTTAAGTCACCCGACATTTATATATCGCCCTTTAATTATAGAAATCATCCAAAATCGGTATTTTTCAATAACTTAAGAGGCTTTTGTCCAATCATTTGAATATTTGAGAATGTGTATTGAAATAAGATCTTCGACAATGGCGATAAGCAGCCATATCGCTTAGATCACTCAGGAGTTATCACCCTTTAATTCAAGAAATTACCTAAAATCGGACTTATTAATTACTTTAGAATCCTCTCTCCACTCGTAACCACATTTGGTCAGAATGTGTATTAGCATTATAGCTCGTACAAAATTTGATAACCAGCCATATCGCTTAAATTGTCACTTGAGAGATATCACCATTTAATTATAGAAATAAAGTAAAATCTTGTCCGATCAATAACTTCTAATCACCAACTTTGGTCAGAGTGAGTTTTGACAGGATATCTCGACCAGGTTCGATAATCAGCCTTGTTGCCTCTGTCACTCCAAAGAAATGGCCCTTGAAATTGCAAAAAATCTGTATAAACTGTGTTCTCCCTCTAAAGTTGGCTTAACATACAACCATTTATCACCACTTCTCATCAAACATGATGTCATAAAAAGTGGACGGGCGTAATTTGCCCCAATTTCTCGAAATTTCTTAAGCTTAAAAGGTTTAAGTAGCTTATTCAAAAATAAATACATACTTAAATTTGATTTTGATAAAAAAGGTTAGTTGTGATTATCATAAAGATAACTCCTATCTAAAATATAAAAAACTTTTAAAGGAGTTAACATTAAGCAAATAATTAAAAAGCAAAAATAGTGATCTTAGCTTAATCCTGTTAAAGGGACTTAAAAAAGTTTCGAGAAAATGGGGCCTGTATATAAATTTACGTTAAAGTGTTAATGATTGTTTTCAACTTTTAAACCATGAAAATATATGGTAACATGAGGTCCATGCAATTCAGTAAACAAATGGGTACCAGACTATAAGGCGTAACGAAAAGAAATGCTTGTAAAAGGTTTCCATGCCTTGTTTTTTCACTATTCCTACTTTTTTGTATTCCAGCACTCATATTTTCTTCCGATCGTTATTTTGTTTCTTTTGTCATAGCTTTCGGTAGTTTTGCACTGGAAAGCCTTGACAAAATGGCGATGATTTTAGTGTTAACATGGTAAGAAGACACAACTTCACTTAAAGGGACTGTACACCAGATTGGCACCAAAAAAGTGTTTTTCTGTAACAAATCTCAGGACAATTATCTAATAGAATGTGTTACGCTTTGATATCATAATTGTAAAAAAGTACCAAAATGTAAAAAAAATGCATTGTACACATCGATGCCAAGTTTATGTCAGTTTTCAACAATTTCCTTTTTTTCGCTATTTTATCACACGGAGTACAGCCCTTTTAAAGAAGAAGAGAAAAGAAATACACCCCCTCCTTTTTCTCAATATAATTAAACTGACAAACAGTTATATCAAGGTGAGGAATCACGTGAATTCAATGGGGTTCTCACATGTGTCACCACGGTTAAAAACTCATGTAAACAAGCAAGAAAGTGACAGTTATTTCTAAATAACTTTTTTGAGTAAAAAGATGGGAAAATATTTCTTAGTCTATAAAAGACTATACTATTTTCTGCTTCTAAAAGTGTGAAATATTTTGGATTTACTTGTATTTTAACGATGGAATCCTTGGCCAAAATTTCGAATCGACGGGATTTTGTAGAACGATGCAACGCTGTGTGCGCCGTGATTCTTTGTTTTGTACATATTTCTTAGTCATCTGTAATAGTTAGATATCAGACATGCGTTAAAAGGTTAGTTTTGCTCATTACTCTCATCAAACGAACTGTTCGTTAAATGTTATTAAGGGTTTTCAATAAATATCGAATTTTCATGAAGTGCTGTTGTAAACGTGATAGTGATATGTGTTGTCGTTAACGTAAACATTTTCTCATCTCAATAAAGCTGACTATGTTAAGTTGGTATCCTTAACAAACTTATCATAACATGCTCAGTTAATTCTATTTTATGGTTTGTATTGCCCTCTCATTTGTGACGAGAATTTATACAACCTAAAGCTCTTATTCATGGTATGAATCGACACCAATTTGAAACTTCCAAATATTCAGTATCCCTCTGCAGTTTCACCAAATGTTTACCAAGATGGATAAATTAAATAGATGAAGTAATAGATACAATGAACTGGAAGGCAAAATTCACTTCAGCCAAACCCGTCTCATGTACGTTTCGAAGTTAAAGAAATTCAACACCCAATAAACGACAAATAGCAATAACAATTAAATAACAAAATCGCCGTTTATAAAGGTTAATCATAAAACTGCCCACGCTCCATTTAAATTCCATGCTTCAAAAAGGGTCAAAATATATTTATCCATAAGAAGTCAGGAAATAATAAGAAGCACTGATAACGAAATTGACTACCATGAAAATGACCTTCCCTCGTAAGATGATAATTTGTATCTGGCATGGCCTTTCGTGTAAAAAGGTTCATCCCCAACCCGAGCATAGCGTGTTATGCGGAAACAAAGTTAAAAAGTTTTCACTTTAAAAAACAAATACCATACGACAATGTTTCCATTGTGTTGCAGACGACGGTCTTCAACAAGGGAGGCAGGTGTGTGGTGACAATCACGTGTTTCCGGTACGGATAGAAAAATCCGACCCGAGGGCTCGCGCGTAAGCCGGTAACGAGGCTTGCCGAGTTACTGGCCACGTAGCGTGCCCGAGCGTCGGATTTTTTCGATCCTTACTGGAAACACATGATTGATATTTTTTCTTGCATATCTAAAATTTTTAATTTGTGGGAAATTGTTTTAAAAAAACACTCTTTTGTAGATTTCATCAAAAAGTTCTGTAGCTATGAGCACGATAAGGACGTCCAGCGTGGCCAAATATTTTAATCTACTTATCTGGGGAGGGGGGAGAGAGAGGGAGAGAGAGAAATGGATAGCTTTTATGCCATAGAAGAAAATATCACAAACCAGAGACCTTAAGTGGAATCACAAGCCTCGAGTTGTGATAATTAAGTTTCATAGTTTATTCAAATGCATAAAGGCCTTAGGCCAATGAACATACCCCAATGGAATTCATAATATATATATTTAAATGCACTTCTATCAATCGATCGTAGGTCACGATATATATTAATACACGTATACTTATTCTTACTAACAAGGTACATTCGAAACACAAATTAAACATAGACAGTACACATACAATATAATGTAACCATAGTGAGGTGACAGTGGTTACAAAAATCATTTAAATGTGTTATCTAGCATCATTATAAGTACAACAGGGACTCTAAATTAAAAAGTTTTGAGGATAAACATTGCTAATTTCCTTTGAATAGTTTTATTGGTATTTGTAAAAGTTAAAACAAATTTGGTTATATTTGGTCTATTTAAATACAATGTATTTTTTATGTATGCATTGTATTGTTTTCTTCAATAACTAAATTGAGTACATTCAAACAAGAAATGAAACTCATCTACTATTTTATTGCAAACTTGACTTTTCCTTTCAAATTCCGAATTAGGTTTAGGTTTGTGCCATCTACCGGCCTCAATTTCTAACCTGTGTGACGAAAGTCTATGTCTCGTCAATGCTTTCCTGAATTTAACTATATTAACAGCACACAAAAGTGGTTGTAACTTACAGTCAGTGAACAAAACAAACGTTTTGGCTGTAGCTGAATTAATAAATTCAGCAAGCCATTTTTTGTACATATACATTTTAGTCTCCGTTTCAGTTCACTTTAAATATATATAAATAGTCACCAACACTTTGAAATAATCATGCATCATAAAATCCAAGTGATTATTAATTTATCTATAATAGCTTTTGCTCATGACTAACAATTTGGCAATCTTTCTAAATATCTATACGATTTTTTTAAAACGGCTTTAACATATTTAAAGGGACTGTACACCAGATTGGCACCAAAAAAAGTTTTATTCTGTAACGAATCTCAGGACAATGATTTAAAAAAATGTGTTACACTTTGATATCATAATTGTAAAAAAGTACCAAAATATAAAAAAAGAATGATTTATTGTACATTAAAACGTAGTTCAATAATTTCTTCGCTGTTGACTTTCTTTTACCAGGGGATGTACATGGAACGGGGTTGGCTGGAGTATATCTTGTCTTCCATTTGAATGTACTCATCACTGCATCAAATAAATTTATCCGTCTTTTGTCAACATTTGGTGAAATATATAAGGGTTGACTCCGTATCTTACAGAAAGACAATGGATACTTTGGATGAACAACCATGACGGCCAACATAACATAAACATAAATTTAACATTTTAAATCGAACAAATGGATGGATATATATTCAGAAATATTATTTGGAATACAAGTTCAGTGTTGAATGCAATATCGTCAAAGTTGAAAGAGTAGTTCAAACTACTTATTAAATCAATTAAGCATGTTATGAGAAGAATTCACGTTAACAACAGCAGATATGAAATTCACGTTAACAACAGCCTCTCTTGAAATATCGATATTCATAAAAGATCTAAAATTTTACAAAGAATTCGTTTAATGAATGAAATGAGTAAAATCAACATTTTAACACATGTTGGAGTTCTTAAATATTACTAATTACTAAGAAATGTATACAAAACAAAGACTCACGGCGCACACAGCGTTGCATCGTTCTACAAAATCCTGTCGATTCGAAATTTTGGCCAATGATTCCATCGTTAAAATACAAGTAAACCCAAAATATTTCACACTTGTAGAAGCAGAAAATAGTATAGTCTTTTATAGGCTAAGAAATATATTCCCATCTTTTCTCTCAAAAAAGTTATTTAAAAATAACTGTCACTTTCTTGCTTGTTTACATCGGATTTAAACCGTGGTGACACATGTGAGAACCCCGTTGAAGTCACGTGATTCCTCACCCTGTATATGTTAACCTTATAATGTATCATCGTAAGATATTACTACGCATTCAGCTTGATGACATCACTCACCCTCTTGCGTGTATTCTTCCGCCATATCGTGGACAATTTCTAACCGATTTTCCTCACTACCGGAGGTTCCTGTGCTGGATCGGGAGGTTGCACTTCCGCCGCTCGTGCGCGCCCATTTAAACTCGTTCTTGTTTATTACATTTATCATTTGTATTGAAACTGAGACAATTAAAGGAAAAACATTATTGCTGATATTCTGAAAACAAATCTTTTAATATTCAAATATTTAATTTGTAAGATGAACTAAGGTTAATATTGATAAGAGATTGCTTCAGGTGGATTTAAACTAACCACCAACAAAAATATATGCGGGGATGCATTTAAATCACACAACGTAAACAACTGCGCCACAGATCTTATCTGTATGTTTTGGGTTTTTTAGTTGCTAAGTACGAGGTAAACATAATGTCAGTGATTTCATCACTAAATAAAAATATCAGTTTTCTTCTTCAAAGCTTCTCACATTTGCACCATTTTTTTACCATTTATCATAACAATGGGAAACAATTTCAATCAAAACTGAATCACAAAAAGATAACAAACAAACACCGATGAAACATTTGAAAATACAATAGATTTCAGTTGGTTACTATTTTTTGTTCATTTTTGCTTGAAATAATTCTGCTTGAATGTGATTATTGTTGCTTAAATTAGAACTTTACACTTCATGAATATTTAAGAAATATAAAAAAAATATTGAAAAATATATATTTTTTTAAATATGCACTTTGTACTGTATAAGGGTATATTACATGTTAGTATATTATACAGTACAAAGTGCATATTTTAAAAACAATATTTTTCAATATTTTTTTTCATATTCGGTATTATAATTTTAAGTAAGGAATTATAAGATTTGTTTTGATTTTTTTTTTAAAAATGATTGAGTTTGAAAATCCGGTGCCAGTGATTCATCCAAATCATTTGGGTAAATATTGGCAGAAAAACTGCTTTTGGATTTATACTGGTCATCAAAACCGGCACTGACAAAACATAAGACATGTTCAATGAATGTGCGGGAAAGAGGTATAAATGTGTCGGCCCACAACGAAATGCTTCAGGGTCGCAGTACCCCTTCAAGTAGTTATTGAAAAAAATGTTTCTCTCAGGTAGCATTTGATTATGTGTACATTGTATTCTTGTATGTATTTTCAAGTTTACACATGATTTATATCATATTTAATACAGTGATGTGGTTTTGAATGATATTTTGCAGGACGTCTTTCTTGTGTGGATGGATTCAGAGATGACCCCAGATATGCGGTAATGACTGTGGCACATGTACGTTATAGATAGTGACTGTTAAGAAATGTTGATAGCAGAAAAACGAAACTATCTTGATATGGTTTTCTGGTGTTAAATTAACTGACGACGTGTTCATAATTTGTTGGAAAATAGTGTCAAAGCTGAAATCTGTTCTGCAAATTCAAAATAAAGTGGTGAACTGGAGTGATTTTATATAAATATAACAAGAAGGACAATTTTGTTGTGGACCGTGACCTAGAAGTGAAAACCAGATTTTTAAATAACTCGGCTGATATGCAACTTGTACAGTAATGAAATTTCACACAAATGTTCCTGAGGGTATAGGCACCTCGTTTCAAAAAGGTTTTTACCAAGGTTTGTATAATTTTAGTTTTTTTATTATTATTTTTTTTTTAAGATTTGCCTGCCCCTGTCTGAACACTTAAATTCTTGGTCTTTGGACTACTGTCTGCAAATGAAAAGTCTGACATTTTGGAACAGGGCACATTTTTCTGATATTTTATCCAGTTTGACTGCAATTTAAGTTGTATTTATCAATAATTCAGATAAAAAATTATATTATTTCCATTTAATACCTGGTAGTTATTTGACAATTGGTTTTAATTCACGGATAGGTCTATTGAAAAGTGTCATGGAAAGCTGAAACTTTTCAGTGCACAACATGCAAACTAAGAATGAACTGTGTGTTCCCGCTTTGTGAACAAAAACGCAAGGCGGCTATGGAAAGTTGCGTCAAGATAACCTTGGGACCCCCGTCCCCCCTTGGACACACAATGCATTACGTGTTTCGCTGATCTTTGGGATTAAGATATGTTATCCAAGCCAACAGGCTGAATGCTTAATTGTACTCAATACTATGCTTTGTTTTAGTGCGAACATCAACAGATTCATCTCTTCCAAAGGATGTCATATCTTTCCAGGTGGGTGTGCATTGATTGATTAATTGACTGACTGATTGATAGATTGATTGATTGATTGATTGATTGATTAAGTATGACTTTGTGTAAGTGAATAAGTGTGAGACTGAATGACTGTTGGGCTGTAAAGGTGTGTGAGTGTGTGCATGCTTAACATATTCTCCGTCCTGGTTGGCATACTGGACCATCATCAGACATTCTGCCATGAATGTGAGAGAGTTTAAAGAGACACTCTTATACAAAATCAATGAATAAATATGTAAAACAAACATAAATTTTGACTTACAAACCTTTAACTACTTACTTAATAATGCATTTATGGAAAATATTAATTACTGATAACAAGATTATAACTGTGTATTTAATAGCAGAAAGCGCAAAAATATTAAAAGATTGGTGAATGCTAAAAGATTTACTGTGGTCCTCTATAGTCTCATAAGGTAGATATGCTGTGTTTTATGCTCATTTCTTTCCAATTAAAGTCAGTATCCTTCATAAGAACCATTGTTTTCGACATTTCTTTAACTTCTTTGAAATATTAAAACAATATTATTAATTGTGTTAAATCTTATTTGGGAGTAAGAGTGCATCTTTAAAGCCATTTCTTATTTTCCTGTGTTACTTTATTGATGTTTGATTAAATTTATGCCGCCGTGTTACTGAGTAACACTTTGAAATTGGGCCTAAATCATCAAGCTAGAGCTTGGCGTAATCTTTTACAAACTTCTGCAAGATTTCTGCCCTTGAAAATATTTGCTCGCAGCCCGCCTCAAGGTTACGCTTTGTTCATAATTTTAAAGCTTTCTGATACACTTTTTGTTAATTTAAGATCTTATTGAGGCTACTTCAAAGTAACTAGATGCTCTTAGTGCTCACTGGGTGACAAAAGCTGCCCAGTAATAGTTGTTTCTTTTTTCTGAAAGGATAGTGAATTGCCCAGTTGCAGTGGTTTTGACGCCACAGAACCAGCACAGCTTCATGACAGATATACATGTTTCGTCATTGATGTCAAAACTGCTGTATTGGAGGCCTCACAATGTCTGTGTGGAAATGTCATCTGATACAATCATAACTGCCTGTGTACCAAGGCGTATTTCTAGCATAGCTTTCATAAGTGCATGGCCATTCTCGGTCATTTTCAGATACACTGTGTTGCGTGTGGAAATGCCGAGTGGTACCACCAGTCACCTAAGCCACCTAACTGACCAAAGACTCCTGGAGACAGTCCCTGCAGTTAACAGCAAAGCTCTTAATTGCAACCCTACAAACTTCAGGTAAGTGATAAATCTGGGCTTCAAGATATCTATGTACTCGTTTTAAGTTAGTACTTGATTTGAACTAAACTCACAATTTCAGCATCAAAATCCCAGATCCCAGACCGAACCTTGTCTCCTTCATAAAACTTTAGTTCAGATGTTCTATAAGCCACATACATGTTCACTACTTATGACAGATAAGAATTTTCTCAGATTGATTATAAATGCGTTTTCCCAGATCTTAACCCTCCTCTTGCAGATACTGCCGAGGGCGTAGCTTGGGTGCACGGGGCTGGTTTTCCAGCTGTGTTGAATCAACATCTCCAGCTGATCTGGGGCCGGGAATAATATAAGACTCCTCAGCAGCACGGCGAGTTTTTGCGTATTTATTTCCAGGCTGGTATATCCGGCCAGACTTGCGTTTAAGCTTTCCTTTCGTCATTTTTTAAATAATGTACCTCAAGTATTTCAATGAAATCACAACTGTGACACCTTTTGAGACTAGATACAAATTAAGGAACTATTATGTGTAGAAAGCCTTTTGGGTGATTTAAAAACAGATAAGTAAACAGGATTCTCATGGTTTATAAGAGGCCTTGTGGACCTTTCATTCTTTTCTTGGGTAAGAGCAGATTAAGTATGTAAGAAGGGGGGATACAGATGAGATAGTAAACAGTGTTTTATTAGGTATATTTGTTTTTATTTTATTACCATTTTGAAGGTAATAATTGTATGTCTACAATTTAAGGTAAAAAAAGTTCAATTTTCATATCTTTTGCATTTTTTCAATGATTCAAATTTGGAAATGCATAATTTTTTTAAGTGAAATTTTTTCTATCATAAAGCTCTCAAAATCACATTTTAAATGGTGTGAAGGGACCAAATCAGGGATAAGTAACAAGTTTAACACAAACACTGTAACATGTTCTTTATTTCTAGTAAATCTATAAATTATCTCTGGAGAATTTAGTCTGATCTCCATTTCTCAGAAAATGTAGCTGTCTGAGGGCCTATTCCATCAATGAGTATCACTGTTTTTAAATTGCTGTTGCGGTACAGTTTTAAATAGCAAAAGTTTTATGGCCCTGCTTGTTTGCAACTCCTCATTCATTTTTGTAAATCGAGAAAAGTAAGGGAATTCTAGAGATTTGCTAGAATTATGGATTGGTTTTCTTGAGTTACACAGTATATAAGGAGGGATAAGTGTGTACAGATCTCCTCATTTATTTTCATATGTTGTTTGCAGACTTTATGAACAGAAAATTCCTGTTTATTATTAATACATGTAACATAGATGTGTACAAGACTAACATTAGAAACATGACATAAAAGCGATCACTTTGATTAATTTTCTCAAAAAAAATAATTTTTACCGTGAAAGTAAGAACTTTTACTGCATAGTAAGTAATGTCTTCTGCTCATCTTTATGACATCATTACATGGAATGATATTAACTTCCCAAGACACATTTCCACATGGCGCAGCTCAGTTATATATTTTGTTGATGGATTGTTTAGAATGGGTCAGTTTTAATTTGACAGAATGTTTTAATCGCCATTTTACAGAGTGCCAGCCAGTCGTTGCCATTCCTTACATTGCTGAGGAGGACAGTCCTGCCAACATAACAGTTCGTTCAATAACAGGTAAAAAAACTCTCGTTTGCATTTTTGATTGCTAACAGAATTTTGTGGGCACAGTTTGAGATTAATAAAATTATTATACCTGACATCTATTCAACATAAAGTAAAAATTCCAGGACAATATTTTCAACTATCACTTAACATTTTCACCCACTGCCATATTATATAATCTTATATAATGATAACTCCTTTCTTCACAATTGTTGTTAAATGTATAATGTTTAAACTAATAAACAATAAAATGGAAATTATGCTCTTTAAACTCAGAACCATTTTTAACTGTCAGATGCTACTGGTAAATGAACTGGTCTTGATGTACTTTTTGTGAGATACTAACTATTTGCATGTTACTACTTTTGTACCTTCAATAGAACATCGTCTTGTTTGTATGGTTAAATGGCTTTATTATGTTCCCCCAGTGTAAGACTACCAGTGATATATCGAGATTTATCAGTGTAATAAAATGATATTTTACTGTTTCATATCCATGAAATATCCTTGGATTTTTGGTTGAAAAGAAGTATGATAATCCTGTAAGTAGTATAACAGGATTCTTGATCAGTGGCCCTTCACATATAATCTTAATAGGATAGAACAGTAAATGTAAATCATTTCAAGAAATTATGACATTAGTGATGCCTCTCTTGTTTAAATTCATTTTTGTATTTTAAGGTAAAGAAAGGATCGATGATTTCCTGTATATGGACAAGACCCACTCCCTGCAGGGATTAAACAGAATAAAGCAGTATTGAAAAACAAGAACAAAACTTTTTAATGAAAACAAAACACTTTCGTTAGAAAGCACAGAAGAAAAAAAGCAGCAATGACGATACACTGAAGTGATTGGAGTTTCACCACGATATGGTACCATAAAGAAAGTCGTTTTGGCAGGTGGTCTATGCAAAAGTGCAAAATATTTGTGATGCAAACCAAAATACTTAGACTAAAGTTTTCAAGATACTGTCATTGAACTTTAAACATATGTTCGCATGAAGTGAAGATGTATTTGACATATTTATGATATGGATCAGTCCAATATTTGTTAGACGTGGGAAAGATTCGTAAATATTTCAAGATGCAAACAAGTAATCATTTTCAAGACAATAATTAATTATAAATATTTAAAAGATACATACTGTGGAAGAACTTTTTATACATTATTATTCACATTAGATAAGAAAAATCTGGAGTCAGTTTGATCTGTACCTAGCAAGCTATAATATGCAAATAAAGTAACTTTATTATTCATATAAATTTAGTCTGATGCCTTGATTAACAAGTGTGAAATAAATAGCACAACAGCTACCTATTTGTTTGACTGACCACTGTGCACACACTGTGATATATAGCCATGGATATTAAAGTGAACATTAAAGCTGCACTCTCACAAATTGGCAGTTTTGACCTTTTTTATTTTTTTGTCTCAGAATCTATATAATCATATAATGATAACACAACTTAGGTCTTTCCAGGATTAGTGTGTCACTTTGTAGGTAAATAAACATGCAAGTATACAACTGACAGGAAATTTTGGATATTTGCTCAGTAACCACAACATTATGTCATACTTGTTGTATTCATCAAAAGCTAATGTAGCTTTAAAATCTGTGTGTAATTTTCCACCACTCTGTTAACTACATGCTGCATTGTTGCTACAGTTATAGTGAATTTTCCATAAAAATTGAGATCGAGTTTCAAAGAGACAATACATAAATCCGTCAACAATTCATTAAATGGAGATTTTTTTTGGCATTGATGAGATATTGTTGCACCCAGATCTAGAATATTGGAGCCTTAGGCCATAATAATACAAAAACCTTGTCATATGTACACAAACATCATTCAACATAATTATTTTAAGAGATTTGGTAACATGAGTGCTTAATTATAACATTGTGTCAAAGTTTGTGAATGTTTGTTTTTTGGATGTTCAGTAAAGATTTCTAAATAAATTCCGGTGTTTATTATTTTCTAAAACCAAAATAGGTTTTCGACTGGCATGGACAGGCATAGAATAGCATAGTATGAACAGAGACACCAGTATCTTCCATAAACCTCAGTTTTACTTGATGTTTATAAACAATGATACCATGTAACATGTAACATGAAACAGCATTAGAACTTAATACAAGAGTGAACTGTACAAATATAATTTCACTATAAGAATAAAAAGTTACTGCCTGGAAAATTTATTTTAACAATACAATGTAAGTTTATATCAGTTCTTTAATCCCCACCAAAGGCAGATGGATATTCTTTCAGTGTTGACTGTCCGCCCCTCCTTCCCCCTGTTCGACGTCTGTAACACTTTTTCTGTCCCAAGCCATATTTTGGTACTTGATAGTAAAAATTTGTTGAAACTTTGAATGAATGTATACTTGATAAGGGCAATGATGTGTTAAGAGCTTTTACATTCCACTAATGTTTGGCAGATTTATGGCCGTTTGGAACTTAATAATAGCTATTTCTTTAAGGAAAATTTCCACCAGGAGCCATATATTAATACTGGTGGGTCATATATCACTTTCAATTAGGTAATATACAGGAATGGGAATGATGCATGTCAAATGCCGTCAAAAACTATTACTGTTATTTATAGTAGAGTTATGGTCGTTTGTTACTTTCAAATAACCGTTTCTGCCTGTATACAAAAACATGTCCAATCAATATCTGATGAATGGTCAGGCATAGTGTCCTCAAAATTGGTAGTTTGTTGACATTGACAAGTAGATGACCCATATTGTTTTTGATGACAATGGGGTACTTATGGAAGTAATTTTTCTCTATTTAATGTTTATCACTATGCCGACATTTGACCCCCACTTTGAAATCATTTATATCCATGGGTCACAATTAAAACATGTAACCCAATGAACAATGTTCTTTAATCATGAGCTAACTGTTTCAAGCGTTAACAAAATCATTTGTGTGCAGAGGAAACTTTCATTTTTTTAACAAGCACAAAACTTGTATTTAGCATTTATAGTTTCTATGTAATTCAACTGAAAGTTCTTTTTAACCATTATATATCGGTGAGAGGGGGGCGCAGTTGGCGTGCGCCCCCTCTAAAATCGTCCAAGTTTACTTTTAATGTCAATATAGGAGAAGAAAATAATAAAATACGCACATAATGCATCATTTCCGACTACAAATTGTTAAAATTTTCTTGATTGAGTAACCCCAAATCCTCATGCAAACGGCCCTAAGTTACGCCCCCTCTGACGTCAATTCCTTGATCCGCCCCTGACCATTATCCATTATACATTTTGTTTACCAAACGGTTCACAGACCAAGAAAGATATATCTATATATATATAATTTGTCCCCTTTAAGCCATAAAATATAGATGGTCCCACTAATGCCTCAAAAATAATATAATACATACGCTGGTCTCCATAAACCCTTCGACATATATACCTGTCCCCTTAAAACCTGCAACATCATGACTTACAAATTATTAAGGCGACCGCAAATAACGTATATTTTTTGTTAATTAATTTAAGAAGCCTAAAGCTTGCACACATAATAAATGATCATTTCAATACTAAATTATTAACACAAAAGCAATAAAGTATAAAACAAAAAATATACAAATTGTCTCCTTAATGCCATACAATATATACGGTCATTGTAAGGAGACCTTATATATTTTACGGCATTAAGGAGACAATTTGTATATTTGTCGTATACATATAGGCGTACTTGACTACGTGATCCTAAAATTGTCATTTTCCCGTACTAAATAAAGCACCTCAGGACGCCCAGAATGCGCTCAGGGGCCCCCGGACCCACTAGCACAATAATGAATCCACATGACTAGAGGACTAGCTACGCTCGTGAATACTATACACTACTTTTATTTCAGCTTTAAACTTACGCTCAGTGAAAAATAAAACATGAAAAGTGCTAAACGGAACTTAATAAAGAGATATTATAAATGTATCAATTTAATGCTAAGCATTTTTTCTAAATAATGTCAGTTACGCCCCTTTTATTATTATTTCCAAGCCTCTACCTAAATCGAAAGTACATTTTTTGAAAACGGATAACAAAGATGGTCGATCCTCGGGCGCCCTGTGCATGGAAAACATCGATACTGAACTAACAGACTAATTCATTATTTACGTTGTGAAATCTAAATTTTTATGACAAACGTCTGACGGAGTCCTGTATTCCTGTTCTTGCCAAAACTGTGTGAAAAAACGATACAATCGTTAGTTCGCTTTTTTGTATGTAATCTGTGATTGTTTCGAATGTCATGCACCACAAGGGGGGGGGGGGGGGGGCAACTCAAATCTACCCCTTTCTCACTGCATAAAATGGATGGCTTTTAGGGGGCTCCATTTACGCCCATTTAAGGTGTTTTACATAAGTGTGAAGCAAATCAGATGACAAATGGTTAAAGTTATTTCCTTGGTTGTGGTACAGAGTATTCCAAACAATTTCTGGATTTTTTTTAGATTTAAACTTTTGATAAAAGCAGGTAATAGATTCGGCAACAATGCAAGCATGTTATAGACTTATACTTCTATATACTTTTATTTAAGAAATGAAAAAAAAAACTCACACACTAAAAGGGTGTGGATTATTAAAAGTTGACCATTTTGTAAACCTGATGCTCTAGGAAAGAAAAAAAACTATTGGCTTATATTTAAACCTAAACTTTCAGTATAATGTAACATGTGGCACAATATTTTGTAACTTTTAACATTCTTTGTCTTAACTGCAGCAATTCTCAATAACAATAAAACCTGAAAATTCAATCATGTATGTAATTGGGATGTAAACTATTTCGGACGGTAAAACATCTGAATAAAGTAATGTGTTTAAGTGAATATACTATTATTTCGATTAAATATGATCTTGATTTTTTTGTGATAAAAATTATTTGCAAATCAAATGAAAAAACTTCCCAAAAACTATAGTGTTATGTTTGACTTTTGTAGTGTACGAATAAAGTATATTTTTATTATTAGAAATGGTATTATAGGGCCATTTTAGTTTAATAAAAAACATAAAGATATAATTTTAGTTTAATAAGACAATTTCATTTTCAAGTTGACTGTTTAGCTGTTTAATTTAATGGTACTCGCTCATGTTTTTGGACCAAAAAAATGTTTTCCCGGAAATGCATCTGAAAACATATTTTATCAATATTTTACTCTTTAAGATATCGAAATTATTGAAAAAAACTACAACAATTGCCGTATTAAAAGGTATTTTGGTTTTAGTGGGGTGCGAACCCACGCCGGTAAAGTCAAGAATTCTTTTTAAGAAAACATACACCTTCACCACTAGGCCGCCAGCACTAATTCAAAAGTGAGATTATTTTTACCTTTTAACACTTCATTGATAACATCACGTGATAATGTTAATCAACCAATCACGCAACAACAAAACCGAAATTAAGAGGTCTTCAAATACGTAATTTGAGCAAATATCAACATTTGCTTAAGGGTTCCAGCTTTTGATATCTTTTAAAAATGTACGAACTACTTCAACTGATGTACCGGCATACATCCGAGGTTGTTTTCGATAAAAATGGCCGGGGAGTTCCGAATGCCTCGGATGTATGCCAGTACATCAGTTTAAGTAGTTCGTACATTTTTTAATTATATCATTAATTAAATGTAGTGTATTAGAGTTGTATTTATTGATCTAAGTTTAAATTGATTGCCAGTGAAGTGTATTATTGCAAACATAATTAAGATTCCCAAGAGTTTAGTCATAAAGTTTAACTGCTAAATAAAATAATTACACGATCTACTTGCAGTGATCTTAAACGTACCGCTTTTTGAGTATGTAAAACGTCCAAGTACATCCGAGGTTGTTTTCGATAAAATGGCCGAGGAGTTCCGAATAAATAGTGTGATGCTTATTGCCGAATGGGGGCAGTGAAAAAGCGACTGTAAGTATCCATTGTGTCAGTCAGGCATACCAAAAAATTCTTAGGGATGCAATTGACCAGTCGCCAGTTGTCCATCAATCAATCGGTCGACCAATAATAGGATATAATATTTGTAAATAATCCGAATGCCTTATTGAAAAACTTGCGCCAGATCAGCTAAACAAGTTGCAATAATATATTGGCGCCCCGAACCATCTATATTTGATATTGTCAAAAATATAGCCTAACTAAAAGGGTCTGTACTCCGTATGATGAAATAGCGAAAAAAGAAGAAAATTGACGAAAACTGACATAATTTTGGTATCTATGTGTACAATGCATTGAAACTTAGTAACTGAAGTACCACATAGTTGACAATTGATTTATTTTTCGCAGTGTTTTTCCATCTAAAATATTTCTGGGTATGTCTACCTAGTAGAATTCATTCCTTATGCGTGATTGGCTAGTCGATGTTATCACGTGATATTACCGAGTTAGGTGTAAAGCTTAAGTATATCATCTGTTTACAGTAAGCCTTCGTAGCTCAGTGGATACGACGCTGGACTGCAATTTTGGCGACACCGGTTCGAACCCGGTCGCCATTTTTATTTTTAATTTTGGTAATTCTTTTTACAATTATGATATCAACGAGTAAAATATTTTATTAAATAATTGTCCTGAGATTCGTTACAGAAAAAAAACTTTTTTGGTGCCAATCTGGTGTACAACAAGTTCCTTTAAAGGCCTATTTTAAGCCTTCTATAAGTGACCCCCCACCCCCCCACCCAAAAAAAAACAAAAAAAAAACGTGTATTTGTACACAACCTCTGTTAATTGATCTTAATCTTATTGCCTAATTGGCATATCAGATCTCCAATCTGAGTTTCCTACTGTGCAGTTTTATTATTAAAATGGACCCTAAATGGCCCTGAGCCACGAATACACAGGAAAATGACCCTACAGTGACACCAGTGCGTTTAGCAGGAGATGCACAGCAGGGGATTATCTTGCCAAACATTCCTTAAACTAGGATTTTAAGGACCAGTTTATAAATGCGGCAGAAGAATACGGGCCTGTTTATTTTTATTTTATTTTTAATATTGATTTGAAATCAATCTCTCTGTATAGCTGAAGGTTACACGGACCATTACAATTTCCTATGTCTCTCAATCTCCTACGCAATAATCTCCATTGGAGAGCAGCGACAAGGGAAATGGTGAAAATTATTCTTTATTGCTCATTTTGAAGTGTAAATCAAATTCCAGGTTGTTTCCTCATAATGCAGGGGCGTAGCTAGGGCCTAAAACTTTGTAGGCCCGATGATTCGTTGTGAGTTTGGGGACTTATCAAAGTTCCAGGTTGTTTTCTCATAATGTATTGACAAAGCATGTATCAGGATTATCAACAATAATGTCTTTCGAATACATAATAGTTTATCATTGAAGTACACAAAGACCAGACCATTGCAGGATTATCATTGCATTTTCACTTAAAACTCTAACACCATTCATTCAATTCACTTAATACTTCACATAGTTGTTCAGGACCATCATACGATGGGGTAACATAACCCCATAATAATAAATGATTATATTCCTTAAAACAAATTATGGCCCCTGATTGACTTAAGAACTTTGGTTAAAGTTTTAGAGCACATTTTGTCAGTTTAAAGTTTTTGGGCAAGTTGGGATTTTTACAAGTAACTTTTATATCTTTTATTCAAATGAATTAATACTTTACACAATTATTGATTACCGTCTTACAATTAGGTTACATAACACCATTTTATCTTGAATACAAATTTTGGACCCATTATGACTTAGGAACTTAGGTTAAAGATTTAGGGCACATTGTTTGCGGTAAAAGCTTGGCCAAATATTTGTATCAACTCATCTGGGGCGAAAGAAAATAATTTATGTTTCTATTAATCTCAATACATTAGTTTTGCCGGTAAACGGCGTGCCGTCATTAAACAGTGTATGACGTTGACGTCACTTCCTTTTTATGATGATTATTATCTAACTATTATTATCTACATATCACTCTACAAATCCAAAGACATGGCGAATTGACTTCACGGAGACTATAAAGTCAGGTAACATTTAACTGCATTCGAAGTGCATTAGACTTTATATATTTGTATAAAGAAAGAGATAATGGAGTTTGTTCAAACTTATTCTTGTTTCATTTACTAGTTAGAGGTTTAGTTGGTTACCACCAATTCTCAAATTGGCCGCGGAAATGTTGGGTTGCTCAACGGTTGCTAACATAAGACGAGGAGATACCACAAGCAGCAAAATCAGAAATATCTTGTTAGCATAAACGCAACAACGTCGGAAGTTAGAGCATTTCAGCAGTACCACTATGTAAGAACCACCATCCGCAAAGTCTAGTAGCATGACCAAGGGTAGAGACTGTCAGTATCGTCCATCACCGCTCATGTAAGATAGGTTTATAACAACCCGAGCGTAGTTTATTTTGCCGAAACGAGGTTTTCCGAGTTTCAGCAAAACACCATGAACAAGAATCGGGATGAACCTATCTTACACGAGCGGCAATGGTAGATGCTATTTCTCACCTCTCAGTTAAATAAAATATCACAAAAATATATTTTCGCTGGAACTCCTTTGTGCGAAGGGAAGAAGAAAAGTAATTCCATACGGTGACTTTTTTATATCTTGGCCCGTGGGCAAGATGAATAATAATATCTGTCATGTGTTCCCGTTCCGGATAGAAAAATCCGACCCGAGAGCACCTGCGTTGCCAGGTAACGAGGCTTGCCGAGTGACCGGCTATGCAGCGTGCCCGAGGGTCGGATTTTGCTATGATATATATTTTTTCTAGCATACCTTTAAGTACATTTTTTGAGAAGAAAAAAACATAAGAAAGCGCGTTTTTGTACATTTCACCAAAAAGCGCGATGATGTTTTAAGGGTTATTTTGTTTAGCTTTTAAGGAATATCTTTGTAAAGTTAATGTTAATGGAACTCATCAATTAAAATCTCATAACTATGGTTACATTTAGTGTTTAATAAAATAAATTGAAAGTATTCCGTCACAGCGCGTGACTCATCTGGCATGGGGGATGTCAGATGGAGTTTTCCAGCACGGCTGAATTCACCGGAAATGCCCATCCGGTGTGCTAGAAAAGGATTTCCAGCCTGGCAAAATATTTGGATCTACTTGTCTGGGGTGGAAGAAGATGTAAGCTTCTGCTTGTCCTTCAGATAAACCAACTATATAAGTGTCCATACACAAATGGTCAAAAATATGGTTATAGTATTCACTTGATGTATATTTCAGATGCTCGACTGGATGCAGTTGACACTAACAATTTGAACGATTGGGATTTTGTGCGTTTGGCTAGCTATGGAGGACAATGTGAAAGATGCGCCTAGGACAGGTAATATTCGTCATTTATATCACCAATTACACACAAAAAACAGCAACACCAAAATGCTTAACCAGTAACAACTTAGGTTAAATTTCTACATTGCATACCATTGCAATAAAAATTCATATGGTTTTTGCACAAGTTTTATATAGAGAATAATTGTTTGTTTGAGCGTAAGATCGCAATATATTTCATCCAGTGAACACCAAAAGCAGGAAAGCCACGTGTGAAATATCTACTTTAAATTTGATGTTCACGAGGTGAAAAAGTTTTTATAATATGCCTATTAAGGATAAAGAACTCATTTAGTCAATAGTGATTTAAAATTACTGCGCTTTATGACGTCAGTAAACAATGTCGCACGCGCTTTTTGATGAAATATACATATATATATATATATAAGTGCGTTTTTTTACCTTAATTTTTCCACGAATTGATACTTTTAGATATGCAATAAAAAATATCAATCATGTATTTCCGGTTCGGATTGAAAAATCAGACCCTCGGGCACGCTGCATGGCCTCGGGTCGACTTTTTCTTTCAGTACCAGAAACATTATAGATACGTATATATATATACTTTCGCCACTATGTGGAACCAAACATACTGACGCCACTATGTAGAATCAAGAACACCAGTGCCACCATGTAGAATTCAAAATACTGACGCCATTTTGTAGAATCAAGAAAACTAACGCAACTTAATCGAATCAAGAATACTGACGCCACTTAATCGAATCAAGAATACTGACGCCACTTAATTGAATCAAGAATACTGATGCCACTTAATCGAATCAAGAATACTGATGCCACTTAATCGAATCAAGAATACTGATGCCACTTAATCGAATCAAGAATACTGATGTCACTTAATCGAATCAAGAATACTGATGCCACTTAATCGAACCAAGTAAACTGACGCCACTATGTAGAATCAAGAATACTGACGCCACTTAATCGAATCAAGAATACTGACGCCACTTAATCGAATCAAGCATACTGACGCCACTTAATCGAATCAAGAATACTGATGCCACTTAATTGAATCAAGAATACTGATGCCACTTAATCGAAAAAAGAATACTGATGCCACTTCATCGAATCAAGAATACTGATGCCACTTAATCGAATCAGGAATACTGATGTCACTTAATCGAATCAAGAATACTGATGACACTTAATCGAATCAAGAATACTGATGACACTTAATCGAATCAAGATTACTGACGCCACTTAATCGAATCAAGAATACTGACGCCTTTATGTAGACTGAATAATGCTAACGCCACTCAATATAATTAATGTACACTGACGCTACTTAGAAGAATGAAGATTAGTGACGCCGTTTTGAAGAACCAAGAATACTGACGCCACTTTGTAGAATGAATAATACTGATGCCACTATATAGAACGAAGAATACTGAAGCAACTACGTAGAATAAAAAATACTGACACCACTATGTTTGATAAAAATAATGACGCTACTATGTTTGATAAAAATACAAACGCCACTGAATCGAATCAAGAAAACTGACGCTACTATGAAGATTGAAGAATTCTGACGCCACTCAATATTATCAATCGATACTGACGCCACTATGTAGAATGAAGAATACTAACTCCACTATGTAGAACCAAGAATACAGACGTCACTATGTAAAATTAAGAACACTGACGCCACTGTGTACGATAAAAAAAAATGAAGCAACTATGTAGGATAAAGAATACTGAATTAAATCTAGAATACTGACACCAATATGTATAATAAAGATTATAAGTATCTATCATGTGTTTTCGGTACGGATAGAAAAATCCGACCCGAGGGCACGTGCGTAAGCCGGTAATGAGGCTTGCCGAGTATCTAAATTTATCAATTTGTGGAAAGAATGACGTAGAAAACGAACTTTTGTACAATTGCACCAAAAAGCGCGTGCGCGTTGTTAATGACGTCATAGCGCGTAGTTACTTTAAATAAGTAAAAGTCGCGTTTTTTGCTATTATTTATTTAGGGTGAGGAATCACGTCACTTCAACGGGGTTCTCACATGTGAAACCACGGTTCAAATCCGATGTAAACAAGCAAGAAAGTGACAGTTATTTCTAAAAACTTTTTGGAGAGAAAAGATGGGAAAATATTTCTTAGCCTATAAAAGACTATACTATTTTCTGCTTCTACAAGTGTGAAATATTTTGGATTTACTTGTATTTTAACGATGGAATCCTTGGCCAAAATTTCGAATCGACGGGATTTTGTAGAACGATGCTACGCTGTGTGCGCCGTGATTCTTTATTTTGTACATATTTCTTAGTCATCTGTAATAATTAAGATATCAGACATGCGTTAAATAGTTAGTTTTGCTCATTTCTCTCATAAAACGAATTGTTCGTTAAATGTTATTTTAGTTTTTTTCAATAATTATCGAATTTTCATGAAGTGCTGTTGTAAACGTGATAGTGATATGTGCTGTCGTTAATGTAAACTTCTTCTCGTCTCAATAAAGCTGACTATGTTAAGTTGGTATTCTTAACAAATTTATCATAACATGCTCAGTTTATTCTATTTTATGGTTTGTATTGCACTCTCATTTGTGACGAGAATTTATACAACCTAAAGCTCTTATTCATGGTATGAATTTACATCAATTTGATCGATTTGAAACTCCCATATATTCAGTATCCCTCTGCAGTTTCACCAAATGTTTACAAAGATGGATAAACTAAATGGATGAAGTAAAAGATACAATGAAATGGAAGGCAATATTCACATCAGCCAAACCCGTCTCATGTTCGTTCCAAAGTTAAAGAAATTCAAACACCCAATAAACGACAAATAGCAATAAAAACAAAATTGCCATTCCTAAAGGTTAATCATAAAACTTCCCACGCTCCAGTTAAATTCCATGCTTCTAAAATGGTCAAAATATATTTATCCATAAGAAATCAGGAAATAATAAGAAGCACTGACAACGAAATTGACTACCATGAAAATGACCTTCCCTCGTAAGATGATAATTTGTATCTGGCATGGCCTTTCGTGTAAAAAACTTCACCCCCCCCCAACCCGAGCATAGCGTGTTTTCACTTTTCAAAAAATACCATATGACAATGTTTCCATTGTGCTGCAGACGACGATCTTCAACAAGGGAGGCAGGTATGTGGTGACAATAGAAGAGTATAAGTATCTATCATGTGTTTCCGGTACGGATAGAAAATCCGACCCGAGGGCTCGCGCGTAAGCCGGTAACGAGGCTTGCCGAGTTACCGGCCACGCAGCGTGCCCGAGCGTCGGATTTTTCGATCCTTACTGGAAACACAGGATTGATATTTTTTCTTGCATATCTAAAATTTTAAATTTGTGGGGAAATTGTTGTAGAGAACACTCTTTTGTAGATTTCATCAAAAAGTTCTGTAGCTATGAGCACGATAATGATGTCCAGCGTGGCCAAATATTTTAAACTACTTATCTGGGGAGGGGGGAATGAGAGGGAGATAGAGAAATTGATATCTTTAACGCCATAGAAGAAAATATCACCAACCAGAGACCTTAAGTGGAATTACAAGCCTCGACTTGTGATAATAAAGTTTCATAGTTTAATCAAATGCATAAATGCCTTAGGCCCATGAACATTCACCAATGGAATTCATAATATATATAATAAAATGCACTTCTAATGCACTTCTATCAATCGATCGTAGGTCACGATATATATTAATACACGTATACTTATTCTTACTAACAAGGTACTTTCGAAACACAAATTAAACATAGACAGTACACATGCAATATAATATAACCATAGTGAGGTGACAGTGGTTACAAATATCATTTTAATGTGTTATCTAGCATCATTAAGTACAGCAGGGACTCTAAATAAAAGTTTTGTGGATAAACATTGCTAATTTCCTTTGAATAGTATTTTTGGTATTTGTAAAAGTTCAACAAATTTGGTTATATTCGGTCTATTTAAATACAATGTAGTTTTTATGTATGCATTATATTGTCTTCTTCAATAACTAAATAAAGTACATTCAAACAAGAAATAAAACTCATCTACTCTTGTATGGCAAACTTGACTTTTCCTTTTAAATTCAGAAATAGGTTTAGGTTTGTGCCATCTACCGGCCTCAATTTCTTACCTGTGTGACGAAAGTCTATGTCTCGTCAATGCTTTCCTATTTAACTATATTAACAGCATACAAAAGTGGTTGTAACTTACAGTCAGTGAACAGAACAAACGTTTTGGCTGTAGCTGAATTAATAAATTCAGCAAACCATTTTTGTACATACACATTTTAGTCTCTGTTTCAGTTCACTTTAAATATATATTAAAATCACCAACACTTTGAAATAACCATGCATCATAAAATCCTAGTGATTGTAATATATCTTTAATAACTTTTGCTCATGACTAACAATTTGGCAGTCTTTTTAAATATCTATACGATTTTATTAAAACAGCTTTAACATAGTTAAAGGGACTGTACACCAGATGGGCACCAAAAAAAGTTTTATTCTGTAACGAATCTCAGGACAATTATTTAATAGAATGTGTTACGCTTTGATACCATAATTGTAAAAAAAGTACCAAAATGTAAAATATATTGTGCCGGAGACCGGGTTCGAACCCGTGTCGCCAAAATTGCAATTTAGTGTTGTATCCACTGTGCTACGATAGCTTACGACAATGGAGTGGTATATTTAAGCTATAAACCTTACTTGGTAATATCACGTGATAACATCGACTAGCCAATCACGCATAAGGAATGAAATCTATTAGGTAGACATACCCAGTTATCTTTTTTAATGGAAAAATACGAAATAACTGCTAAACTTAAATAAATTGTAAACTATTTGGTACTTCAGTTAGTTATTTTCAATGCATTGTACACATGTATACCAAGTTTATGTCAGTTTTCGACAATTTTCTTTTTTGCTTGCAATTTGATCATCTGGTGCACAGTAGCTTTAATATCATCGCATTGTGAAATCTTTTACAAATAACAAATCACATTTACAATTCCTATAATTAGTAATGTCAAATAACAATGGTATATGATTATATTTATATAAACAACAACATTACTTTCTTTATGTAATACGCAAACATATATCAAAGAAATTGATATTGCATACATTACATCCATAACTTAAAAGGGTTGAATTTTTACATAATGAGTGTGACGTTTTGAATCATTTCACTCAAAGGGTTTTTCTTTTATCATGGAAAAAGAAATAAGTAGTTTATAATTACGTCATATACAAATACAATGGATCCAACCAGCAAAACATGTAATCACTATTTCTTTTATTTTCAATAATTTCTTCGCTGTTGACTTTCTTTTACCAGGGGATGTACATGGTACGGGGTTGGCTGAAGTTAGTGGAGTATATCTTGTTTTCCATTTGAATGTACTCATCACTACATCAATTAAATTTATCCATCTTTTGTTAACATTTGGTGAAACATATAGGGGTTGACTCCGTCTCTTACAGAAAGACAATGGATAATTTGGACGTATCACCATGACGGCCAACCTAGAACATAAATTTAACATTTTAAATCGAACAATTGGATGGATATATATTCATTTCATCAAAGAAATATTATTTTGAATAAAACTTCAGTGTTGAATGCATTATCGTCAAAGTTGAGAGAGTAGTATAAACAACTTATTAAATCAATTAAGCATGTTATGAGAATAATTCACGTTAACAACAGCAAATATAAAATTCACGTTAACAACAGCCTCTCTTGAAATATCGATATTCATAAAAGAACTAAAATAAATTTTACAAACAATTCGTTTAATGAATGAAATGGGTTAAATCAACATTTTAACACATGTTTGAGTTCTTAAATATTACTAATTACTAAGAAATGTATACAAAACAAAGACTCACGGCGCACACAGCGTTGCATCGTTCTACACATTCCTGTCGATTTGAAATTTTGGCCAAGGATTCCATCGTTAAAATACAAGTAAATCCAAAATATTTCACACTTGTAGAAGCAGAAAATAGTATAGTCTTTTATAGGCTAAGAAATACTGTCACTTTCTTGCTTGCTTGTTTACATCGGATATGAACCGTGATGACACATGTGAGAACCCCGTTGAAGTCCTGATTCCTCACCCTGTTATTTTCAATTTTAAATCAAAGTCTTGCAAACATATATATTTGATTGCTCTTTATTGAAACGGCACAATATACTTTTCATAAACCATACAATAAAAGAAATAAGAAGTGGCGCATTGTTGCGCGTGACTCATCTTACATGGGGGTGTCAGATGGGTTTTTCCAAAGGCAGCAGTTACGTTGACAGGACCCACCCTATGCCCCCCTCTAAAACAATATTAAAAAAAATAATAATTTCAAGACCAAACATGATTGGAACATGATCATTTATCATAAAAACATAAATATCAACCAAAAATTCCACTAATTGTTTTCCCCAATATTTACTATTATTATACATGTATAGTAAATGTTGACATGTGAAGGCCCTCTTACGTAGGGTGGTGTTTTTGAAAAGCACGTTACTAACTTATTTTTCAACCAATTGTCTCCAAATAACTTTACAGAACATAATAAAGTTTCAGAAAATGTACAACTTCAATGGATTTCGAACAAAAAAACTGTACATTTTAAGTCCAAACTTAGAGAAGCACTTAGGTAGGCAATTCATAATCACCATCTAAATATGTGTTCTTATCATAAATTTGCTCTTTTCGTCAAGTAAAACTAATGAAAGTGCATGCAAACTAAAGCATAATATTAAACAAATGGTTACATCTTACCCACTGCACTGGTATATATAATTCCTGATTCGCAACCAGGTAGGTATCCTGATATCCGTATCCGAATATGAGTATCCGAATTCAAGGTCGAAAACAAATTGACGTAATACTGACCTGGTAGCGATTTTGGAATTATTTTTGCGTGTGAGTAGGTTGTTACCATTTGTTTAATTGCCTCCGACAGCTTTCATGCCCTGTCATTTGTTATATTTGACAAAACGAGCGTTTAATTGTTGAAAACACAGATTCCGATGGTGATTATGAATTGCTTAGTATTATATATTTGATTGCTCTTTATTGAAACGGCACAATATACTTTTCATAAACCATACAATAAAAGAAATAAGAAGTGGCGCAATGTTGCGCGTGACTCATCTTACATGGGGGGTGTCAGATGGGTTTTTCCAGAGGCAGCAGTTACGTTGACAGTCCCCACCCTATGCCCCCCCTCTAAAAAATATTAAAAAAAAATTCAAGACCAAAAATGATTGGAACCAAATATTCCACTAATTGTTTTCCCCAATATTTACTATTATTATACATGTATAGTAAAGGTTGACATATGAAGGCCCTCTTACGTAGGGTGGTGTTTGTGGGTCCTGTCAACGTAACTGCTGTCTGTGGGTTTGTCGTCATTGTGTAGGTCCAAGAAAAGTCTGATGCCACGCTTAGGAATCGAGAATCCTGATGCTACAATGTATAATCAAGAATACTGACATCTCTTTGTCGAGTTAAGAAGACTAACGTAAATCGTATTATCAAGTATACTGACGCCACAACGTAGAACAAAGAATAATGATGCCACTTTGTTGATTTAAGATACCCGACGCCGCGGTGTAGAAGTTAAACTTCTAACGCCATTTTTTAGAATCAAGAAAACCGACGCCACTCTATAGAATCAAGAATCGTGACGCCACTATGTAGAATCTAGAAATACTGACGCCACTTTGTGCAGAAAACACAATTATTTCTTTTATTCTAACTCGAGTCTTAATCTCCAGTCAAACATTGCAAGTAGTGTGTTACGTTCAGTATCAAAATTTAAAAAGTCCATTTATCAGCCTTACGATTTGTTTGTTTGCTAGTAAACATTACCTTAAATTGAAATATGTTTATTTGTAGCTTTAAGCTATTGTAATAAGTGAGTGTCCGCCGTCCGTCCGTCCGTCGTCAACATTTTTCTTCAAACAAATACTTTTCCTAAACCACTGGGACTATTTCAACCAAACTCCACAGGAGCTTCCTTGGGGTCCTCTTCCAGATTCATTTTAATAAACGTGGTTCCATGCAGAACTATGGTTGCCATGGCAATCGAAAGGAAACACTTTGAAAATTTTCTTTTCATAAGCCACTGACCCGATTTTAACTTCACAGAGAGTTTTCTAAGATGACCCTGTATCAAATTCCTTCAACTTTTGTGCCGGTTTATTGCCGATTCGGCTTGCGCATCTTGAAATCCGAATCTGCAAAAATTCACTCGCGTCGAATACAACCTCCCGGATCAAAACGCAGTACTAATAACCCTATTTTAGTTCATGTTTTCTGGTGGTTTATAGAGATTGGTCAATTAAATAAATTTGATATATCACTGTTTTGAAACAGCTTTGGCTTTGCCACTCGTGGAAATATGACATTCGGTGCTTACTTGATGATATAAAATCGATATATCACTTAAACAACCTGTTATCCTCTATCTCGTATACGCTGTCCAATGTTCCGGTGGTTTATAGAAATTGATCAGTAAAATATATTTTGATATTTTTCACTATTTTATTTTTTTAACTCAGCGCGCACTGGGATGTGACGCAATTTCAACGACGGCGTAACGTTCGTATACAATTTGTTGCGCTTTTCTGAAAACCTACAATTCATCATAATTTTACTTATTTTAGGCATATGATAAAAAAAGACTACAACACTCTTAAAATAAAACTTTTGGTGCTCGGTCGGTGATATAAATTACGATCTTACACTGAAACAAACAATTATTCACTATTTATTTAGAAACGAAAACTAATTGTGATATGCAACTGAAGACAAGGACATACTTGTACTCTATTACGATGTGCAGTTTTTCTCGCATATACATATTTTACTGTTTCAGCGAATGCCGTGGTGAATGGTTCTGATGAGGATAAAACGGTATGTAAATATTATCTATATAAATAATAACATCCTATCGATTAATACACTGTCTTCATTAAACATTACTGTCAAGTGGACATCTTGGGCCAATCACTGAGATATCTTCTTTTAGCATAACTCAACCATGTAACTTATTGAATTGGTTATATATTACTACTTAAAGGAAAATACGCTTGATATAGATAATTGACACATCTATTTGTGCGGCGTATCTTTTTTGTAGCTGTTTTTAACTTTTTTACATCTTTTAGGATTCCTTTGTGCATATAACCATGCCTGACGAAATGCAAAAGGAATATGAGGAAACGCTTAGCACAGGGGGGAGGGGGGATTTCTGCTCTGCAGAAGAAGATCAGCTCAGAGTTGAACCTTTGGCAAAATATAGTTATACGGTTTGCTATCATTGGTGAATCTGGATCAGGCAAGTCCTCCTTTATAAATGCGATGCTTGGACTAAGTGGCGACGATCCTACAGCGGCTGTAATGAATGCACGATAGATTGCAAAGAATTTCAACACCAACGAAAGAAGACATTATCGTTTACTGACCTTCCTGGTGTAGGAACCCCCAAATTTCCGAAAGAATCTTACCTGGAAGCTGTGCAGTTTGAACGTTTCGACTTCTTCATATTGATTACACAGTGTCGGTTTAAGGAAAATGACCTTTGGCTGGTTAACGAGATTGAAAAACGTAAAAAGCATTTTTATTTCGTTAGAACCAAAATAGACGTTGACATAAGCTCAGACAAGTACGGGAAAATAAACAATTTTAGGATCACGTAGTCAAGTACGCCTATATGTATACGACAAATATACAAATTGTCTCCTTAATGCCGTAAAATATATAAGGTCTCCTTACAATGACCGTATATATTGTATGGCATTAAGGAGACAATTTGTATATTTTTTGTTTTATACTTTATTGCTTTTTTGTTAATAATTTAGTATTGAAATGATCATTTATTATGTGTGCAAGCTTTAGGCTTCTTAAATTAATTAACAAAATATATACGTTATTTGCGGTCGCCTTAATAATTTGTAAGTCATGATGTTGCAGGTTTTAAGGGGACAGGTATATATGTCGAAGGGTTTATGGAGACCAGGGTATGTATTATATTATTTTTGAGGCATTAAGGGGACCATCCATATTTTATGGCATTAGAGGGACAAATTATATATATCTTTCTTTGACACTGAAAGCTCCTGTAACTTTAAGAGACAACTTGGGAATGGTAATTTTTCATGATTGTGTGTAATGAATCCCGAAACAATGACCAGTCGAAACTGGAGGGCTGCAAATTTCATAGGATATTCATCGGAAATCTTTAACCGACCAGCTCGTTCATTAAATGCAAGTTAGCTTCAGTCACTTGGTCTGTGTACCGTTTGGTAAACAAAATGTATAATGGTCAGGGGCGGGTCAAGGAATTGACGTTAGAGGGGGCGTAGCTTAGGGCCGTTTGCATGAGGATTTGGGGTTACTCAATCAAGAAAATTTTAACAATTTGTAGTCGGAAATGATGCATTATGTGCGTATTTTATTATTTTCTTCTCCTATATTGACAAATGTCGGCATAGTGATAAACATTAAATAGAGAAAAATACTTCTTCAAGTACCCTATTGGCAAACAAATGTGCCACATGTTACACTATACTGGAAGTTTAGGTGTAAATATAAGCCAATAGTTTCTTCTTTCCTAGAGCATCAGGTTTCCAAATGGTCAACTTTTAATAATCTACACCCTTTTAGTGTGCGAGTTTTTTGCATTTCTTAAATAAAAGTATATGGAAGTATAATTCTATAAAATGATTGCATTATTTCCGAATCTATTACCTAAACATACAAAAAAGCGAACTTATCTCCTATATTGACATTAAAAGTAAACTTGGACGATTTAAGAGGGGGCGCACGCCGACTGCCCCCCCCCCCCCCTCTCATCCGCTTGTGAATGGTGGCTTAATATTATTTGATAAATTATGGTTAAAAATAACTTTCAGTTGAATTACATAGAAACTATAAATGCTAAATACAAGTTGTGTGCTTGTTAAAAAAATAAAAGTTTCCTCTGCATTCGAATTTGTCTGTTAACGCTTGAAACAGTTAGCTCATGATTAAAGAACATTGTTCATTGGGTTACATGTTTTAATTGTGACCCATGGATATAAATGATTTCAAAGTGGGGGTCAAATGTTGGCATAGTGATAAACATTAAATAGAGAAGAAATACTTCCTCAAGTACCCTAGTGGCATCAAAAACAATATGGGTCATCTACTTGTCAATGTCAACAAACTACCAAGTTTGAGGACACTATACCTGACCATTCATCAGTTATTGATTGGACATGTTTTTGTATACAGGCAGAAATGGTTATTTGAAAGTAACAAAGGGCCATAACTCTACTATACATAACTATATAGATTTGACGGCATTTGACATGCATCATTCCCATTCCTGTATATTACCTTATGGAAAGTGATATATGACCCACCAGTATTAAGATATGGCTTCTGGTGGAAATTTTCCTTAAAGAAATAGCTATTATTAAGTTCCAAATGGCCATAAATCTGCTATACATTAGTGGAATGTAAAAGCTCTTAACACATCATTTCCCTTATCAAGTATACATTCATTCAAAGTTTCAACATTTTTTTACTATCAAGTACCAAAAAATGGCTTGGGACAAAAGTGTTACAGACGTCGAACAGGGGGAAGGAGGGGCGGACAGACATCACTGAAAGAATATCCATCTGCCTTTGGTGGCGATTAAAGAACTGATATAAAATTACAATGTATTGTTAAAATAAATTCAAACTTTCCAGGCAGTAACTTTTTATTCTTATAGTGAAATTGTATTTGTACAGTTCACTCTTGTATTAAGTTATAATGCTGTTTCATGTTACATGTTACATTGTACTTTGTTTATAAACATTAAGTAAAACTAAGGGTTATGGAAGATACTGGTGTCTCTGTTCATACTATGCTATCCTATGCCTGTCCATGCCAGTAGAAAACCTATTTTGGTTTTAGAAGATAATAAACACCGGAATTTATTTAGAAATATTTACTGAACAGCCAAAAAACAAACATTCACAAACTTTGACACAATGTTATAATTAAGCACTCATGTTACCAAATATCTTAAAATAATTATTATATTGAATGATGTTTGTGTTTATGACAAGGTTTTTGTATTATTATGGCCTAAGGCTCCAATATTCTAGATCTGGGTGCAACAATATCTCATCAATGCAAAAAAAATCTCCATTTAATGAATTGTTGACTGATTTATGTATTGTCTCTTTGAAACTCGATCTCAATTTGTATGGAAAATTCACTATAACTGTAGCAACAATGCAGCATGTAGTTAACAGAATGGTGGAAAATTACACACAGATTTTAAAGCTACATTAGCTTTTGATGAATACAACATGTATGACATAATGTTGTGGTTACTGTGCAAATATCCAAAACTTCCTGTCAGTTTTATACTTGCATGTGTATTTACCTACAAAGTGACACACTAATTCTGGAAAGACCAAAGTTGTGTTATCATTATATGATTATATAGATTCTGAGACAAAAAATAAAAAAAAGTCAAAACTGCCAATTTGTGAGAGTGCAGCTTTAATGTTCACTTTAATATCCATGGCATTATATCACAGTGTGTGCACAGTGGTCAGTCAAACAAATAGGTAGCTGTTGTGCTATTTATTTCACACTTGTTAATCAAGGCATCAGACTAAATTTATATGAATAATAAAGTTACTTTATTTGCATATTATAGCTTGCTAGGTACAGATCAAACTGACTCCAGATTTTTCTTATCTAATGTGAATAATAATGTATAAAAAGTTCTTCCACAGTATGTATCTTTTAAATATTTATAATTAATTATTGTCTTGAAAATGATTAGGCCTAAAAAAAAATTGTTTGGTTAGGGTTACATCCTTAAAAAAAATAGGTAGGGTAGGTAGGCTTTTTATTTTTTTTTATTTTTTTTTTATTAGGTTTTGTATAAGAATATAATTTTCATCATTGGAGAATGGTGTTAAAGCTATCTTCTGTACAAGCATTTAAGGTTTAAACTTAATATTAAAAAGCAATTAAAAAAAAAGAAATATTTTTTTTTTTTTTTTTTTTTTAGTTTTTCATTTTTTTTTTTAAACTGACTATAAAAACGGTAGGGTCGGCGCCTATTCCGTAGGTAGGGTCGGGTAACCCGAACCAAATGTATTTTTTTTTTAGGCCTTACTTGTTTGCATCTTGAAATATTTACGAATCTTTCCCACGTCTAACAAATATTGGACTGATCCATATCATAAATATGTCAAATACATCTTCACTTCATGCGAACTTATATTTAAAGTTCAAAGACAGTATCTTGAAAACTTTAGTCTAAGTATTTTGGTTTGCGGCACAAATTTTTTGCACTTTTGCACAGACCACCTGCCAAACCGACAGACTTGATGACTTTCTTTATGGTATCATATCGTGGTGACACTCCAATCACTTCAGTGTATCGTCATTGCTGCTTTTTTCTTCTGTGCTTTCTAACGAAAGTGTTTTGTTTTCATTAAAAAGTTTTGCTCTTGTTTTTCAATACTGCTTTATTCTGTTTAATCCCTGCAGGGAGTGGGTCTTGTCCATATCCAGAAAATCATCGATCCGTTCTTTACCTTAAAATACAAAAATGAATTTAAACAAGAAAGGCATCACTAATGTCATAATTCCTTAAAATGATTTACATTAACTGTTCTATTCTATTAAGATTATATGTGAACGGCTAACTATAATGATCAAGAATCCTGTTATACTACTTACAGGATTATCATACTTCTAAAAACCCAAGGATATTTCATGGATATGAAACAGTAAAATATCATTTTATTACACTGATAAATCTCGATACATCACTGGTAGTCTTACACTGGGGGAACATAATAAAGCCATTTAACCATACAAACAAGACGATGTTCTCTTGAAGGTACAATAGTAGTAACATGCAAATAGTTATTATCTCACAAAAAGTACATCAAGACCAGTTCATTTACCAGTAGAATCTGACAGTTAAAAATGGTTCTGAGTTTAAAGAGCATAATTTCCATTTTATTGTTTATTAGTTTAAACATTATATATGTAACAACAATTGTGAAGAAAGGAGTTATCATTATATAAGATTATATAATATGGCAGTGGGTGATAATGTTAAGTGATAGTTGAAAATATTGTCCT